>NC_041393.1:100080954-100093177 GCF_002162155.2 Triticum dicoccoides
GGTCATTCTTCATCTCAGAGGCAGCATCGATCGGCTTCAGTTAGCAGCAGTAGCAAAGGAATCGCTCCATCAGGTTCAGTTAACAGCCATCGATCGATCCCTCGGGTTCAGTAACACGTAGCCTACAGTGCAATCGTTCGGGTTCAGTTAGAGCCAACGCCTCGCACACACGCGCGTACGTACGAGAGAAACACGCATCGCTCCGCCCCCGACCTCCCACCGTAACCGGCAACTCCCCGAAATTTTCCTCCCCCTCGCTTCTACCACGGTTTTTTCCGTCATGGACGGCCCAAAGAATGTCATGCAGCTGCGTCTCCGGCCCGCCCAGGACAAAAAGCCCATTTTCTGTCATGAATTTTTGTCATAGAAGTAGGAGCCCACCACATCTATGATGATACCGGGTTTTGTCACAATTATCGTCATAGAAGTGTCATATGTATGACAGAAAATATTTTCGTTCGGCCCAAAATGTCACGGATGTGTCTTTTTTTTTGTAGTGACGATATAGACGGGATTGCCTAAACAGCTACCGCTCCTTACTAGGCCACGGTTCATCATGGCAAAAAGATCAATGGACCAGTATGTACGTACATGTTTGCGACCAGAATGACAGCACTACGTACGCTTCAACCGGGTGGGTCCTGGCTGTCAGGGAGGATAAGGAGGCACTTCCTTGCGTGCGAAGATATTGATGGTGGGTCCAAGCTGTTAGGGGGAGGATTCTTTTTTGGGCGTAATAAGGAGGCACTTCCTTGCATGCGAAGATGTAGTTGGTGGGTCCATCTGTCAGCCTCACTACATACAATCCTCTTCCGATGGCTGTCGTTCATTGACCATGTTGACCACGCTGCACGGACATCCCCAGGTGGTGGACGAGGTGAGACAGGGAACGACGCCGAGTCTGGGAACACGCGGAGGGTAGTACGAGGGTTGACTGGTTCCTCTGTGGTGTGAGGCTACCATCCGCACAGAATAACAGGGGGTGTGGGTGAGTAGAAGAGATGGCATGTCCAGCTGTGGGAGTAGGAGGGGGCGGCGAGGCCTGCGTGGTAGCACAGCCGGCCACGGGAGGCAGGAGCACGCGGTGGTTTGGACGGTTGGAGCAAGAAAATTAGAGGTTGAAGAAGCAGGACGACTGTTGGATGTTAACAATCCAACAGTCACTCGTGATAGAATCATTTGTTGACTAAGTTGACAAAGCCTATGTACGCGTCAACTTAGTAGGGCCATAATTCAGCCTCCAAATCAGGTGGCCCAAGCTGTCATAGGGAGCAATCGTTATTTTACGCTAAATAAGGAGGCACTTCCTTCCGTGCGAAGATATAGCTGGTGGGTCCCAGCTGTCATGTGGAGCAATCGTTATTTTTCGCTTAATAAAGAGGCACTTCCTTCCGTGTGAAGATATAGCTGGTGGGTCCCAGCTTTCATGGGGAGGGTTCATTTTTTTGCGTGATAAGGACGTACTAGATTGTGTGCGGCCATGGACCATGTGGTTCCCAACTATCAGCCTCTCCATGTACATCTGTAACATCCCCAGTATCACACTAGAGTGATCACCCTCTGATAATGCCTAGTCACCATGATTATCAGTGCTTGATCATCATTTGGATCATAGATCATTTCAAATTCCAATTCAAATTTAAAGTGAAAAATAGAAATTATTCAAATCAGAAACTAAAATGTTCATTAAATAGAAAATAATTCATACTAATTATCTTCAGAAGTGAAGATATAGCTGGTGAGTCCCAGCTTTCATGGGGAGGGTTCATTTTTTGGCGTGACAAGGAGGTACTAGATTGTGTGCGGCCATGGACCATGTGGTTCCCAACTACCAGCCTCTTCATGTACATCTGTAACATCCCCAGTATCACACTACAGTGATCATCCTCTGATAATGCCTAGTCACCATGATTATCAGTGCTTGATCATCATTTGGATCATAGCTCATTTCAAATTCCAATTCAAACTTAAAGTGAAAAATAGAAATTATTCAAATCAGAAACTAAAATGTTCATTAAATAGAAAATAATTCATAACTAATTATCTTCAGAAAAACAACATCACTTGAATTAATTGTGTGACTCGAACAACATTGAACAACATCAAAACAGAAATTTAAAGTGCCAAATCATTTATTAAAAATTCATATGATGTCATTCTGGCTCCAAACAATTTTCTGGCAGTGGTAAATATTACACTATAATTATTGAGCTAAGTCACATATTTTTACAAAACTCAAATGGCGGCTAAACAATTTGCAATACAGAAAATAAAACAGAAAATAGAAAAAGAAGAAAAGGGGCAAATGCCTACTGTGCACTTGGGCTTCTAGTGCACAGTAGGTAGCCCTGCGCACTAGGGGGCCTTTCCCCGACCTCCTACTGCTCACCCGCACGCGGTAGCCGCCGGGCGTGCGTCCGTGGCCGCGGATGTCCATGCGGCAGCCAACCAGCCTCTCCCCGCCGTCTACAAGGTCGTCGTCGACCCTCCCGCTAACCCTAGCTCGACCCCCTCCTCTCTCTCACGCCCGCGCTTCCCCCTCCTAAGATACCCATTCACGCGAGCGCCGTTGCCGCCGCGCTGCTGCTCCACCGCGGCCACTGGCCGCCCCGTGCCCCACCGTCGTGCCCGGGAGCATGGTCGTCGTCTAACTCGTCGTCCCCGACCACCCAGGCGGGGCGGGTGCCACCGGAAAGCCCGCTGCAATGTCTTCTTCCTCCTCTGCATCGCCGCATGCCGTCACCGTCTCCGGCCACCACGACCCTCCCCGAGCCCGCGAGCACACAACTACAGGGCCCGGTGAGCCCCGCGCTCCTCCCACTCTCTTCCAAGCCTCTGCCATGGCCGTAGCTGCTTCCCCCCGTCGTGCTCGAGCTCGTCGCCGCGATGGTGTTTGCCGCCATGGCCGCGGCTCTCGGAGCTCACAGCCGACCACCCCATCGTGCTCAGCACCTCCGCCCGCACCCACTGCACGCGCCCGCTTCTCCTCCCGCTCCCCTAGCACCGTCCTCGACGGGCCAGTACGCCGGCCACCGCCGCGAGCTCTTCTCCGGCGAGCTCGTCGCCTCCTGCCTGCTGCCGACTATGGCAATGGACTCACGCGAGTACCATCAGCCCATAGAGCCGCTCCACGCGCCGAACCATGCCTCACCTTGCCGTCCCCGTGGAGCACCCGAAGGCGCTGCCGCCCGTGCACATCGTCGGCGTGTCTCCGTCCACCATTTGGTCATGGGCTGGTGTCCAACGCGCTCGCCGCGTTGCATAGCGCCTTCCGCGCCCGTTAGTTCATGCTTTAGCGCGTTGCTGCTGCGTTGCGGCGATCGCCCAAAAACCACCGCCGCCTTCACCCGTTGCCGGCGCAGTTCCGGTCATCCCTGAGCCCAACCGACCTCACCAGATGACGCGGCATCGAATTCTCGTTCGAACACAACAAACCGCGCGTGATTTGGTGCCCTGTGGTGCTTTTCCGAGCATCTTCGGCTAGTTCGCCGCCGCGGGAGGCCACTGGAATAACTCTGGTGCCGACCACCTACGTGGTTGGCCGGGCCCCATCTCTGGGCACTGACAGTGGGCCCTGAGGACCTCGTTGACTGGTTTGACCCAGTCAACATGCTGACTGGGCAACGCCCAGCCACTGACATGTGGTCCCCCAGTTAATTAGTCTAATAAATATTTTTATAAATAAAATTAATTAGATTAACCTAAACACTCACTGACATGTGGGCCCCCCTCCTAGATTAGTTTAATCCACCGTTAAGCTAACAGAGGCTGACATGTGGGTCCCTTTGGACCCATAGGTCATGTTTAACCTTGGTCAGCGAGTCTGTTGACTCCTGACGTGATCCCTATGCAATGCTGAGGTCATAATTCCATTTCTTTTAAAATTAAATAATTTCAGAAATGTTTAAATCTTTAGAAATTCGTAGAAAATAAGCCGTAGTACAGATCAAAAAACTTTATACATGAAAGTTGCTCAGAAAAATCCCACGAATCCAACCGTGCCATCTGTTTCCATGTTGGGACCCTCTACGTAGGTGAACCCACAACTTTTTGATCGTTTCCGATAGATGAATAGTGCATACATACCGGTTAATAATTTCAACTTATATCCTAAAATAACTAATATGACTTAGACATGCTTTTAGGCAACCCCGCATTGCACCGTAGAATAGCATGCTCTGTGTTGCATATGTTTGCTGTGTATTTATTTGTTTCCTCCCCCTCTTCCCTCTCGTTAGACCCCGACACCGACGTAGTCCCCGAGGCCGACGCAGCTCCGAGGTACGACTACGCAGTTGATGACCAGATCCTTGCCGCAGAGCTTCCAGGCAAGCAAACCCCCTTGTTCATTTTGATATCGCCCATTTCTTTCCCTCTCTTGCTTGCATTAGAACTGCTACCGCTTTTGTATGATCCTATTCTGATGCATAGCCTGTTTTTGTTACCTGCTTTTATACCTTACCTGCTTATTCTAAACTGCTTAGTATAGGTTGATTAGAGATCCATCAGTGACTCCCACCTTGTCCCAGTTGCCCTGCTTTATGCTCGATGACTCCATCAACGTGATCGACGTCCAGGCCCCGACACCGCACATCACCCCCCTTAGTTGTATGACTCTGCAGAGTTATTATCGAGTGCCGAGGGTGATACCTCATCAGCACTTCTGATATTAACCCTGTAGTGTAGTTATTCGATCGTGGTCATCGAGGGTGATTCCTCCTTCACCACTCCCGATAACGACTCTATCGTGCTATGCCTCAAGTGTGTACCATCGAGGGTGATTCCTCGAAGTCCACCTTGATGGTTACATCGAGTAGGAATCCATTGAGGGTGATTCCAAGGGTTTCCCCCTTGCTGTTTTGGACACACGGTTACTTGGACTTACCACAGAACCATGATGACATCGGGTCGGCCCCAAGGGGTACCCGCAAGTGATGTGAAGTCGGGATGACCTGGAGGGTACCCGAGAGATAATTATGTGGCACGGCCGGACGTTTTTAGCCCTTGCCGTAAGTCCACGAGACGGGCCAAAGGGGTCACATGATCGTGATTCTCTGCTCGTTACCGCGCACTAACAATTTGGATATTTGATCCGAGTAGGCCTCTGGCCTTTTTCGCACTGACCACCACGCGGGAATAAGTATGGGCACTCTGCGTTGTACGATTCTTCTGAAAGCTCACTGACGTCAGGGACTGAGTGGCACGTGTCAGGTTGGACTGGTTAAGCTTGCATTTATATAAGAGGGCTAGGTCTGCTCACCGGCCGCGTTCGCAATGCGCAGGATTGCAAAGGACGATTGGCCCATGACCCCTTCACATTTAGGATGTATACCCGTGTGCTGATCTCTCTGTTAAGACTAGGTAGGACTGCGGCATGTTGATCGGCCGAGGCCGGTCATGGCCTGATGGTGTGTTCGGCCGGAGTTAATCGAGCGTGTTGGGTAAGTTGGTGCACCCCTGCATGGAAGATTGATCTATTCGAATAGCCGGGTCCATGGTAATGGACGCTCAGAGTTGTATCCCGATCGATACAACTAGAACAAGATACTGAATGCTGAGGCATGTAATGGATATGTGGCTCCGAGATTGCTTTCCCGTAGGGAGTCAGGGAAGGATCACTGGGCGTTATTTCGACAACATGTTCGTTAAATATGAACTGCTATTCTATACTCTTCTGATTGCTGCAAGATGCTTGGAGCTGCTTGAAGATGGTAGTCTTTGATAGGCTAGGCTTTCCCCTTCTCTTCTGGCATTCTGCAGTTCAGTCCATAGATACTACCCGTTTCATTGATACCGACGCATATGTAGTGTAAATCCTTGCTTGTGAGTACTTTGGATGAGTACGCACGGTTGCTTTGCTCCTCTTTTTCCACATCTTTCAATTCTTCTCAAATGCTGCAACCAGATGGTGGAGCCCAGGATCCAAACGCCACCTTCGATGATGACTGCTACTATGCTGAGGGTGCCTACTACTACGTGGAGGCCGCCGATGAACAGGAGTAGTTAGGAGGCTCCCATGCAGGAGGCCTTGCCTTTTCGATCGATATTGCTTTTGTTCTAGCCTTCTTAAAGAAAACTTGTTTAACTTATGTCTATACTCAAATATTGTTGCTTCCGCTGACTCGTTTGTATTCGAACTGATGTATTAGACCTCTCGAGGCCCCTGGGTTGTAATATAAAGCTTGCATTATTTTATTTTGTGTCTAGGGTTGTGTTGTGATATCTTCCCGTGAGTCCCTAATCTTGACCGTACACATTTGCGTGTATGATTAGTGTACGATTGAATCGGGGGCGTCACAAGTTGGTATCAGAGCCGACTACCTGTAGGAATCCCCCTTTTCAACTCCTTGGCCGGAGTCGGGTCTAGTCATTACAAAACTTTTACTAACATGGTTGTGCGGCTTACGGGCCCACATCACAAATGGGTGGTATTAGTATCTTTTACTCCTCGATCTTTATTCTGGGACTCTGATCTCTCTTCTATTTGGGTTAAATGATTTTGCAAACTCTAACATTAGGTTCTCGTAAACACTTCCTCCCGGAGAGCCGCTAATTCCAGATGATCGCCTGCTTCACCAGAAGATTCTGAAGATACTTGTCGATGTTTTTACGAGACCCTTGTGCCCATCGCTTTTGCAATCCCCTTCCATCGATAAACCCCTATGGGTGACCACATACACTTGTAATTCTTACAATCATTCCCCCATTGGTCTTATTATTACAAGATACCCCGAAATCCACTCTATTGTTCCAAGAATTTTTGTGCCTACTGACTTGCAGTTCTTTGCCACATGAATACCCCTACGGATAATTCCTCACACTTACCGAGTATCCGCTCATCCCCAGTTGTTCATGTGTTTCACAAAAGTCTTCAAATACTTTTCAATCTTCAAAAAATCTTTAGCAGCCTATTGCTCTTGAAATTCTTGCTTGCATTATGGTTAATCCCATAAGTTTACTAATCGTACTGGAATCCTTTGTCACTATCATTTTGAGTACATTGATTCAACTTGTGCGCGAATGCACGCAATCATCAATTGATCCTTATAAATTATCTTTCGGCTCAAACGTCTTTCCGAACCTGAGTTGGTTCTCGACCAATCAAATTGTCGTCGATTGTACCCCTAAGTCTATTCAACTTATCCATCCTTTATCAGAGCATTTGCTTCTGATCCCTTGATTTGGAAATCATCATTCCTTTGCATTAAATCTCAAATTATTCATTTGTCTCTATAGTCTGATCTCCTTGCATTCTTTCTTCTTCTGGCTGAGTACCAATGCTCACATCAGTCCCTTGTGGACCACCAGATTCTTTGTTGGATTTTATCCGACAGTGTACTTCATAGTTAATCACCTTGTGAGTTCTTTTCCAGATACATAATGCCTCTGGTAAATTGTATCCTCTCCTTCTGTCAATCATGCTTTGCTTTAGAGCTTGTGTTATTTACTCTTGAAGATTGTGGTATATGTTCCTAACATGCCCCTATGGGTTGAATCTATGTCTTCCATAAATCTGTGTGAACCCGAAAGAATTCACAGGTCTTACTCATCTGGTATTTCACCAGGTAAAACTTTCAACACTAATGCCTTTTTGAAATAAGAAGTGAATGAAAGGTTATGCTTTGGAAAAGTGAGAGTCGACCTTGAACGTTGTGTTCATGCCCATGGACACGATGTAGATCTTATCATGGAAGCTTCTCTTAAAATTAATTATCTCCTTGGTATAAGTTCATCTTATTTCTGGGTTTTGGTCCTTTGCAACCATGGTTCCGACCATGATTGTTCTCCTTTGATTCCATTTCGCGGACAAGTTATAGCACTTCCCTTCTACAGATCGATAATCTCAGCAACCTCTATTTTGATCTTCCTTCGAGTACTACCCTCTGGTATCTCAAGGATAACAAAGAACGGTGTTGCTTCCTATGAGTAATCATCTAGTGTTGCTTCTCACCGAATTCAGATTTCCCCCGGGTTCTGACTTATTAGTCACTCGAGACCACCGATAAGTGAATCGATTCCGCACTCTGATTCTATAACTCTAAGTAGTTTTCGTTGCTTACAATTTTAATAATCCTTCAAGTCATTCCTAGCCCGATCGGCTATATCATTATCGTGCTAAATTTTAAATGTGCTACCTGGTCCTTCTCCCCAGAGCACAATTTTTGATGATGAGCTAAGCCTATGTCGATCTTCCTCGTCATATCATTTTGCCTTGAACAGCAGGCTTGATTTTGAGTTTGTGTCATACCCGTGGTTCCAATAACCTTTCGCTTCATCATTCCTTTGACTTGATGTCATCGCCGATCGATTACATCTTCATGGAACCTCTCGACGAATATGCCGTGATCATCATCAACATTTTGAGCTCTTCCAGGTTATCAATCGAATTCATGATGAGAAATACCAACCTTGCCCCCTCGATGAATTGTTGTTGAGCCCGTCGTCCACAAAATCATCTTTTCTTGCTAAAATTGTATGACTTATTTTATGAGTTGTTCTAATGGATCCTTTGTGTATCCAAAGACTGACCTTTCCCTGATGACCATGTCAATGCTATCCCGAAGCATGTTTGTGGTACTCCGGTCATCAATAAGAACATTGGAAGCGCAATGCCAAATCTTTTTGATCAATTATCCAAACACCTTTGTATGGGTAAACCTCATAAATTCCTTGCCCCTTTGTCTAACTGGTTTCATACTTGGAGCCCTATCATGTATATCATGCTATGCCTTTCCTTGGGAAAGATATATTCTTGATACCCAGGGATAAACACATTTTCCTTGCCATTGGTCTGTTTAATCTGATAATCACATTTTCCTTTCCATTGTTTTGTTTAACCTTTCCTGTAATCTAACTTGTCTGAGCAGAGGTAAATCCCTTCTTAAGTAAGCACCTCGGTGTACAACTTTGTTAGTAAGACCCTATTACTATTGTTGATGACACTCCGGTAAATACCGATGGACGAGAACTTTGCCTATTGGTCCGCCTCGTCTTACGAGAAGGAAAATGGTTCTCTTCGTCCCTCTCTCTTGGTACCGACATTGTTGCTGACAAGGCTGGCAAGATATCCTCTGACATGCCATGTTATCATGACTGTGCAAGATGTCACCGCTCATCATGCTCTTAACCCACATGGTGGGCCCATAACCCACAGTTCCACAGGATCGAAACTTGACTCTCTCGTACCTCCCTGTTTCCAAAGTTATTCCTCCCACTTGACTTTGTATGTAATTCGTGAGCCACTTTCCGAGAGATGAGCTATTCCCGATGCTCTGAACCCCTTTCTCACACTCTGTTCAGGTATCGATCAATTGTCCATTCGCTTGAAACTTCTTATTGTACCTTCAGACTTTACTCTCGATGTTTGCTTAAGTTTCAACTCAAGAGATACTTCTGCCACATTCCCTGAATTGTTCACCAGATAATTAATACTATAAGGGTCAGATTCTCCCGAAGTTACTTTTCTCTTCCCCACTTAAATCTCGGGACGAGATTTCTTGTAGTGGAGGAGATTTGTAACATCCCCAGTATCACACTACTGTGATCACCCCCTGATAATGCCTAGTCACCATGATTATCAGTGCTTGATCATCAGTTGGATCATAGCTCATTTCACATTCCAATTCAAATTTAAAATGGAAAATAAAAATTGTTCAAATCAGAAACTAAAATGTTCACTAAATAGCAAATAATCCATAACTAATTATCTACAGAAAAACAACATCACCTGAATTCATTATGTGACTCGAACAACATGAAACGACATCAAAACAGAAATTTAAAGTGCCAAATCATTTCTTAAAAATTCAGATGAAATCATTTCGGCTCCAAACCATTTTCTGGCAGTGGTAAATATTACACTATAATTGTTGAGCCAAGTCACATATTTTTACAAAACTCAAATGGTGGAGAAACAATTTGGAAAACACAAAATAAAACAGAAAATAGAAAAAGAAGAAAAGGGGCAAAGTCCTACTGTGCACATGGGTTTCTAGTGCACGGTAGCCAGCCCAGCCCACTAGCGGGCGTTCCCCTACCTCCTACTGCTCACCCCACGCGGTGGCCGCCGGGCGTGCATCCGTGGCCGCGGATGGCCACGCGGCAGCCATCTGTTCTCTTCCCACAGTCTACAAGGTCATCGTCGACCCTCCCGCTAACCCTAGCTTGACCCCCTCCTCTCTCGCGCGCCCGCGCTTCCCCCTCCTCAGATCCCCTTTCACCGGAGCGCCGCCGACGCCGCGCTGCTGCTCCACCGCGGCCATCGGCTGCCCCGTGCCCCACCATCGTGCCCGGGAGCATGGCCGTCGTCTAACTCCTCGTCCTCGGCCACCCAAGCGGGGCGAGCGCCACCGGAGAGCCCGTTGCAAGGTCTTCTTCCTCCTCTGCATCGCCGCACGCCGTCACCTTCTCCGGCCACCACGACCATCCCCGAGCCCATGAGCACACAACTACAGGGCCTGGTGAGCCCCACGCTCCTCCCCCTCTCTTCCCAGCCTCTGCCACGGCCGTAGCTACTTCCCCCGTCGTGCCCAAGCTCGTCGTCGTGGTGGTGTTCGCCGCGGTGGCCGCGGCTCACAGAGCTCGCAGCCGACCACCTCGTCGTGCTCAGCAGCTCCGCCCGCCCGCACTGCACGCGCCCGCTTCTCCTCTCGCTCCCATAGCCCATCCTCAACGGGCCAGTACTACGGTCGTCGCCGCGAGCTCGTCGCCTCCTGCCTGCTGCCGATTGCGGCAATGGACTCAAGCGAGCGCCATCAGCCCTTAGAGCCGCTTCGCGTGCCAAACCATGCCTCGCCTTGCCGTCCCCGTGGAGCGCCCAAACGCGCTGCCGCCCTCTCACGTCGCCAGGGTGTCTCCGTCGAACATTTGGTCACGGGTTGGTGTCTAACAGGCTCCCCGCGTTGTGTAGCGCCTTCTGCCCATTAGTTCATGCTTTAGCGTGCTGCTACTGTGTTGTGGCGCTCGCCCAAAAACCACCGCCGCCTCCACCCGTCGCCGGCACAGTTTCGGCCACCCCCGAGCCCAATCGACCTCACCAGGCGACGCGACATCGAGTTCTCGTTCGAACACAACAAACCGCACATGATTTGGTGCCCTGTGGTGCTTTTCTGAGCATCTCCGGCTAGTTTCCCACCGCGGAGGCCTCCGGAACAACTCCGGCGCCGGCCTCCTACGTGGCTGGCCGGGCCCCATCTCTGGGCCACTGCTAGTGGGCCCTAGGGCCCCCCGCTGACTGGTTTGAAACAGTCAACATGCTGACTGGGCAGCCCCCAGCCACTGACATGTGGGCCCGCTGTTAATTAGTCTAATAAATGTTTTTATAAATAAAACTAATTAGATTAAACTAAACACTCATTGACACCTGGGGCCCACACCCCAAGTTAACCCTGCTAGATTAGTTTAATCCACTATTAAGCTAACAAAGGCTGACATGTGGGTCCCTCTAGACCCACAAGGTCAGGTTTGACCCTGGTCAGTGAGTCTGTTGACTACCGACGTCACCCCCATGGAATGCTGACATCATAATTCCATTTCTTTTAAAATTAAATAATTTCAGAAATGTTTAAATCTTTAGAAATTCGTAGAAAATAAACCGTAGTTCAGATCGGAAAACTTTATACATGAAAGTTGCTCAGAAAAATCCCATGAATCCAACCGTGCCATCTATTTCCGCGTCGGGACCCTCTATGTAGGTGAACCCGCAACTTTTCGACCGGTTCTGATAGATGAGTAGTGCATACATATCGGTTAATAATTGCAACTTAAATCCTAACATAACTATTATGACTTAGACATTCTTTCAGGCAACCCTGCACTGGACCGTAGCATAGCATGCTCTGTGTTGCATGTTTCTTGTGTATTTATTGGTTTCCCCCCCTCTTCCCTCTCGTTAGACCCCAACACCAACATAGTCCCCAAGGTCGACGCAGCTCCGGGGTACGACTACGCAGTTGACGACCACATCCTTGTTGTAGAGGTTCCAGGCAAGCAAACCCCCCTTGTTCATTCCGATATTGCCCATTTCTTTCCCTATCTTGCTTGCATTAGAACTGCTACCACTTTTGTATGATCCTATTCTAATGCAGAGCCTGTTTTTACCTGCTTTCGTACCTTACCTGCTTATTCTAAACTGCTTAGTATAGGTTGGTTAGAGATCCATCAATGACCCCCACCTTGTCCCAGTTGCCTCGCTTTATGTTCAATAACTCGATCAACGTGATCG
>NC_041393.1:100093671-100203102 GCF_002162155.2 Triticum dicoccoides
TTAGTTGTATGACTCTACAGAGTTATTATCGAGTGCCGAGGGTGGTATCTCGTAAGCACTTCTGATGTTAACCCTGTAGTGTAATTATTCCGTCGTGGTCATCGAGGGTGATTCCTCCTTTACCACTCCCAATAACGACTCTGTCGTGCAACCCCTCAACTGTGGACCATCGAGGGTGATTCCTTCGAGTCCACCTTGACGGTTACATCGAGTGGGAATCCATTGAGGGTGATTCCACGGGTTCCCCCCTTGCTATTTTGGACACACGGTTACTTGGACTTACCACAGAACCATGATGACATTGGGTCGCCCCCGAGGGGTACCCGCGAGTGATGTGAAGTCGGGATGACCTGGAGGGTACCCAACAGATAATTATGTGGCACGGCTGGGCATTCTTAGCCCTTTTCATAAGTCCACGAGACAGGGCGACAGGGTCACATGATCGTGAGTCTCTGCTCATTACCGCGCACTACCAAGACACTAAGGATTGGATATTTGATCCGAGTAGGCCGCTGGCCTTTTTTGCACTGACCATCATGCAGGAATAAGTGTGGGCACTCTGTGTCATATGATTCTTCTGAAAGCTCACTGACTTCAGTGACTGAGTGGCGCACGCCGGGTGGGACTGGTTAAGCCTGCACTTGTATAAGGGGGCTAGGTCTGCTCACCAGCCACGTTCGCAATGCGCAAGATTGCAAAGGACGATTGGCCCATGAACCCTTCGCATTTTGGATGTAGACCAGCATGTTGGCCTCTCTGTTGAGCCTAGGTAGGACTACGGCGTGGTTATCGGCTGAGGCCGGTCATGCCATGATGGTGTGTCCGGTCGAAGTTGATCGAGCGTGTTGGGTAAGTTGGTGCACCCCTGCAGGGAAGATTGATTTATTCGAATAGCCCGGTCCATAGTAACGGACGCTCGGAGTTGTATCCTGATCGATACAACTAGAACTGGATACTAAGTGCTGAGGCGTGTAGTGGATATGTGGCTCCAAGATTGCTTTCACACAGGAGTCGGGGAAGGATCTTTGGGCGTTATTTCTACAACATGTTCGTTAAATATAAACTGCTATTCTATACTCTTCTAATTGCTGCAAGGTGCTTGGAGCTTCTTGAAGATGGTAGTCTTTGATAGGCTAGGCTTTCCCTTTCTCTTCTGGCATTCTACAGTCCAGTCCACAGATACCACCCATTTCATTGATACCTATCCATATCTAGTGTAGATCCTTGCTTGCGAGTACTTTGGATGAGTACTCACGGTTGCTTTGCTCCCCTTTTTCCACCTCTTTCCATTCTTCGAGATGCTGCAACCAGATGGTGGAGCCCAGGATCCAGATGCCACCTTTGATGATGACTGCTACTATGCTGAGGGTGCCTACTACTACGTGGAGGCCGCCGACAACCAGTAGTAGTTAGGTGGCTCCCAAGCAGGAGGCCTTGCCTTTTTTTATCAATGTTGCTTTTGTGCTAGCCTTCTTAAGGCAAACTTGTTTAACTTATGTCTGTACTCAGATATTTTTGCTTACGCTGACTCGTTTGTTAGCTGATGTATTCGAGCCCTCGAGGCCCCTGGGTTGTAATATAAAGCTGGCATCATTTTAATTTGTGTCTAGAGTTGTGTTGTGATATCTTCATGTGAGTCCCTGATCTTGATCGTACACATTTGCATCTATGATTAGTGTATGATTGAATCGGGGGTGTCACACGTTCGATGTTGTTGTTTGTTGACAATGTTGACATGCCGTCCCGAGAACAACAACGTAGTGGACGGTGGCGAGACCTAGGAAGGGAATGACCCGAAGGCGACGAAGCCACAACAGTGGACGGATGTGGGTGAGTAGAGGGATGGCCTGGCCAGTAGTAGGGCTGGTGAGGCCTGTGCGGCAACACAGTCAGCCACGGGAGGCTGGAGTAGGCGGTTGAGGGAGTCCTGGATTAAGGGGTCCTCGGACGGTCGGACTATTAACATGGGTCGGACTGTTGGGCTACGAAGATACAAGATAGAAGACTTCCTCCCGTGTCCGGATGGGACTCTCCTTGGCGTGGATGGCAAGCTTGGCGATTCGGATATGTAGATTCCTTTCTCTGTAACCGACCTTGTACAACCCTAGTCCCCTCTGGTGTCTATATAAACCAGAGGGTTTAGTCCATAGTGCAGAATCACAATTATATAGGCTAGACTTCTAGGGTTTTAGCCATTACGATCTCGTGGTAGATCAACTCTTGTAGTACTCATATTCATCAAGATCAATCAAGCAGGAAGTAGGGTATTACCTCCATAGGGAGGGCCCGAACCTGGGTAAACATCATGTCCCCCGTCTCCGGTTTCCATCCGACCTCAAACGCACAGTTCGGGACCCCTAACCGAGATCCGCCGGTTTTGACACCAACATTTGTGCTTTCATTGAGAGTTCCGCTGCATCGTCACTAAAACGTCTGATGGCTCCATCAATCATCTACAACAATGCAGTCCAGGGGAAGGTCTTCCTTCCTGGACAGATCTTCATATTCGGTGGCTTCGCACTGCGGGCCAACTCGCTTGGCCATCTGGAGCAGATTGATAGCTACGCCCCTGGCCATCGGGTCAGCTTTGGAAGCTTGAATTACGTGGCCGATATCTGCGGAGACTTGATCTTCGACGGATTCGAGCCCATGACGGCTGCTCCCTGTCACCATGATGAACATGACCTAAATCTGTCATCGGACCATGCTCAGGAGATAGCCTATAACCGCTCTGGCCCTAGATCGGGAGCAGATTGCATCGTCCGAAGACGGGAAGCTTAACCCCGCCGTGGAAGCCGCGGACTCAGCAGCGATAGAGCCGCAAACAGATCCAACCTCGAGTGGGCTCTGTGTCATCGGAACCTCGGATTTGTCTCCGGTCATAGATTCCGAATCGCGTACATCCGCGCCCATCGAATCTGATCAGGTGCCGATCGTTGAGTTCAGCTCCACGGACATCATCTGGCACACACCTTTAGGCGATGTGCTAAACTCACTAAAAGCCCTCTCCTTGTCAGGAGACTCTCAGCCGAACTATATCCGGCTTGAATTGGAAGTTGATGATGGAGAATTTTGCTTCCCACCCACCACCCACTACATAGCCACTGTCGAGGACTTAACCGACATGCTTGACTACGACTCCGAAGACATCGACGGTATGGAAGACGATGCTGGAGAGGAGCAGGCATAGAAACCACCACTTACAGGGTGCTGGACGGCCACCTCCTCGTATGTCGTATACATGGTGGATACACCCAAAGAGAACAACGGTGACAATGAAAATCCAGTCGAGGATAAGCCTCCTGAGATACAGCCAAAGCGTCAGCGTCAGCGGCGCCTCTCTAAGCCACGCCGTGGTAAAAATAGCAATACCGTCACAGGAGAAAACAATACTCTGGACGATGCCGAAGACAATGAAGACCCCGTTGAGCCAACTTCCGAACATGACGAACGGGAAGATGGGCGAGTTACCCCTGACGAACAGGCCATAAATGAAGACTCGGAGGATAGTAACTACCTTCCGCTCTCCGAGGACGAGGTGAGCCTCCGTGACGAAGACTTTATCATGCCTCAGGAGCCCGTCGAACAGGAGCGCTTTAAGCGCCGTCTAATAGCCACTGCATGGAGCCTGAAAAAGAAGCACCAACAGCTTCAAGCTGACCAAGATTTGCTCAACGATAGATGGACTGATGTCCTAGCAGCCGAAGAATACGGCCTCGAGCGCACAACCAAGAGTTACCCTAAGCGCAAACTGTTACCTAAACTCGATGACAAGGCGCTGGAGCCCGTCCTACCAGCGCATAATGCGGCTGGCCGACCACCACGTGGCCGGGGCAAAGCGGCAACTCGAGCCGAACACCAGCCTACACTACCTCGCCGTAAAAACAGAAATACAACAGCTCGGGGATACACACATGACCTGCGGCATGACCTGGAAAATAGAGCAGGCCAGACCAGATCGATCTATGGATCACGGGGGCGTGCCCCGATGCGCAATGATGGCCATCCGGCCGGACATGACAAACATAACCACGCCCGGACCAAAGACTGCAAACGAACTCCATTAGAGCTACGTCACGACTTGGCCCGGTACAGAGGTGTCGCACACCCCCTTTGCTTCACTGATGAAGTAATGGAACATGAATTCCCGGAAGGGTTTAAATCCGTGTTCATCGAATCATATGATGGGACAACAGACCCCGCGGTATGGATTGAGGATTTCCTTCTCCATATTCATATGGCCCGCGGTCATGATCTTCATGCCATCAAATACCTCCCGCTAACACTCAAGGGACCAGCTCGGCACTGGTTGAACAGTCTGCCAGAAAACTCCATTAGCAGCTGGGAAGACTTGGAGGATGCCTTCCTTGACAACTTCCAAGGTACATATGTCCGACCTCCAGATGTCGATGACTTAAGTCACATAGTTCAATAGCCCGAAGAGTTAGCCAGGAAATTCTGGACTAGGTTCTTAACTAAAAAGAACCAGATCGTTGACTGTCCAGATGCCGAAGCCCTAGAGGCCTTTAAGCACAGCATCCGCGACAAATGGCTCGCCCGACACCTCGGCCAAGAAAAGCCGAAGTCCATGGCAGTCCTCACGGCACTCATGACCCGCTTCTGTGCGGGCGAAGATAGCTGGCTAGCCAGCAGCAATAACAACACAGGCGAACCTGGCACTTTGGAAGCCAGAAACAGCAACGGCAAGCCCCAACGCAACAGACACAAGCGTCGAAGCACTGGTGACAACACCAAAGACACGGCGGTCAGTGCCGAATTCAGTGGCTCTAAATCCGGTTAGCGGAAGAAGCTGTATAAAAGAAACAATCCGGGCCCGTCCAGTTTGGACCGCATACTCGATCGTCCATGTCAAATCCACGGAACTCCTGATAAACCAGCCAATCATACCAACAGAGAGTGTTGTATTTTTAAATAGGCCGGCAAGCTAAATGCCGAGAACAAGGAGAAGGGGCCTCAAAGCGAGGACGATGACGAGGAGCCCCGGCCACCGAACACAGCGGGACAGAAGAAGTCCCCCCCCCCAAGTTAAAATGGTGAACATGATATACGTTACCCATATCCCCAAGAGGGAGCGCAAGCGCGCGCTTAGGGACGTTTACACGATAGAGCCAGTCGCCCCAAAGTTCAACCCATGGTCATCCTGCCCGATCACCTTTGATCGCAGGGACCACCCGACCAGTATCCGTCATGGTGGTTCAGCCACACTAGTCCTTGACCCAATCATTGATAAGTTCCATCTGACGCGAGTCCTCATGGACGGTGGCAGCAGCCTGAACCTGCTCTACCAGGATACAATGCGCAAAATGGGTGTCGATCCTTCAAGGATCAAGCCCACAAAAACTACCTTTAATGGTGTCGTACCAGGTGTAGAGGCCCGCTGTACGGGCTCAATCACACTGGAGGTGGTCTTCGGATCTCCGGATAACTTCCAAAGCAAAGAGTTGATCTTCGATATCGTCCCCTTCTGCAGTGGCTATCATGCACTGCTCGGACGAACCGCTTTTGCTCAATTCAATGCGGTGCCACACTATGCTTATCTCAAATTCAAGATGACCGAACCACGCAGTGTCATAACAGTTAAGGGAAACACGGAACGCTCCCTCCGTACCAAGGAACAGACTGCTGCCCTCGCAGCAGAAGCACAGAGCGGCCTTTTCAGACAGAACTTTAATTCGGCGGCCAAGCTCCCGGACACTGTCAAGCGAGTCCGGACTACTCTGCAGCAGGACAGTCCAGCTCGTCGAGAGCTTGACTAGCAATTCAGCCTCCGTCCCAGTCCCGACCAAACGGCAGCATTCGTACCGCGCGTATATAACTATGCACTCAAAATACCATGGGCATAGACGGAGGTACAGCTAGATTGTGGTCCATAATACGGCTCAACCCTCCTGGACCCGCATACTTTCACTTTTTCTTTTTCTTTTCAGGTCTCTTTTCTTTCCCCAGGTCCTTCCTGGTGACCTGATCGACAGACCTATAGAGGGACGGATACACCAAGACGGCAAGAAGCATTGACGTATGGGGGAATTTCCAGGTGGTTTCTTTAAATAATCGTTATGCCTGCTTTAAGGACCCACACACAGCTCTCCCTTGGTCGTGGCATGTTAAATAGCCCTTTTTCTTATTGCACTATTTGTACAAAATACACTTTGATGTATTAATCAAACAACAATGGAAAATGGTTTGCGACCCAATTTCTGTGGCATTAGCCTATTACTTCATTTTTCTTTTTCTTGATATTTTTATCAATTGCACCCGTACACTGTGGTACATCTCGATTCGCCAGAGGCTTCATTATGTTCCATACTATGACAACAAAGTCCGAACATTTTTTACAGTACAGTTCGGCACGCTGAACTTATAGCATTATATGCATCGGCTCCGAATCATATCTTTGGTCAATAGTTGGGTTGCCCGGCTCCTGTGCTTGCTACCCTATGTTCCGCTATATCGGCTAGGGTAGTAAAGGGAGAACTACTGCGATTGTGTCCCGGTTCATCTGGATGAGCACCTCAGTAGAGAAAGCTGAAAACTGACTGTCATGATGCAGCGTGAGCCGGTCAGCTGTTCGAGAGGTTTTCAAATCTTTTGCGATTTTTTCTGCATTATGCGATGAATCGGTTTTTATCCGATCAGGTGTTAACAACATCCCAAGTTCAAACTTCCGAACACTAGGGGTTGCGCCTAAATTTAAATTGTCGAACTCCTATGGCTAAGTGAGGGTGATAAAGCCACATAGTCCAATTGCCTTGTTCGTTGTGGTAAACACCTCCTTTAAGGACCAAATGTTGGAGTAAAGAGTGTTTAGATTTATCCCGAACACCCCGGTACTATCTACGTGGGGGCGGAAGCCGACGACTGGCCAACTCTCAGATTTAACAATATAGCCGCACAGGAGGTAAAATTTTAAATAACAAGCATTATATTACATAACGATCTTGTTTCATAGTACAGGAAGGGATGACATGAGCATATTCAATCAAACATTACATCCTTAGCACATTGCTCCTCCACAAGGTGGGATCCCTCCATAACATTGTCAAAGTACAACTCGGGGGTGCGGTGCTCCTTGCCCGCAGGCGGTCCCCCGGTCACAAGCTTCGCGGCATCCATATTCACCCAATGCATCTTGACTCGGGCGAAGGCCATTCGCGTGCCTTTGATGCAGACAGACCGCTTGATGGCATCCAGCCGAGGGCAGGCATTGACCAGCCGCTTCACGAGCCCGAAGTAGCTGATGGGGATGGCTTCGGAAGGCCATAGCCGGATTATTAAATCCTTCATGGCGTTCGGCCGCCTAGGTGCAGTTCGACCAGCTATTTTAGCTAATCACTAAAGGGCGCCGGATGTTCCAGCGCAAGGTACTGCGACCAAAACAGCTTCTCCGTAGAGCTGCCCTCTTCGGCTCGGGAGAATTCCGCAGCGTCTGAAACGCTGCGCGGCAGATCCGCAAACGCCTCTAGAGAACTCCAAATCTGGGTCAGTAAGAGGAACCTTTTCTTCACATATTTGCTCTGCATAATAAAGGCCTTACCCACCGCGATTTTTCTGTCCTTCTGGATTTCTTGGAGGGCACCTTGGGCTTCAACGCATCGTGTACATTTTGGCGGGCCTTGTCTAGTTCAGACTCTTGATCCGCAAGTTTGTGCTCCAAGGACTCGCATTTCTTCATGGCGTCCTGGAGCTCCTGCTGGACCTCACTGACCCTGGCCTCGTGCTTTTCACGGGCAGCCTTTTCCTTGGCTGCTTTCTCCTCGGCTTCGGCCAACGCCTTCTTGAGGGTCTCCACCTTGGTCGCGGCTCCAAAAAAATAAAATGGCACTTTAGTCAGCACAAATCATTTCATCCTTCCTGAATATATACAAGGTTATTGCATACCTTGACTGTCCTCCAACTGTTTCTTCAAACGACCAAGGTCCTCCTCATTCCGCTCCAGACTTTGCTTTGGTCCGGAGACCTCCGCACTATGCGACGTCACAGCCAGCAGTGGCGCCTGCTTGTTCACATAGACATATTAGGTTAGACTCCTGCAAAAATTATTTGATCCTCTATTCGGCTTTTCTTTCCGAACACCGGATAGAGTATCAGGGGCTACTGTCTACACTGTGACATTCTTTTTATAATTATGTTGCTTACCTCAAAGCCTGTTAGAAGGCTTGTGTAGGCTTCGGTCAGTCCGCTCTTCGCGGACTAGATCCTCTCAATCACTGTACCCATAAGGGTACAGTGTTCTTCAACAATGGAAGCGCCTCGCAGCGCTTCCAGCACATTATCCGGTGCCTCTAGATGGACAGAGGTCATCGGTGGGATAGGCGCACCTCCTTCTTTTGAAAGAGGTGGCTCACCTGATTCCAGATCTATATGGGTCTCCGAAATAGTAGTCGGCTGGGGGCCAAATTGGATATGGCCCCCATCATTGGTGTCCATGGGGGTTTGCTCCCCCATGTGTTCGGCAACCGAGCTTTCACCCTCCGGCGCCGCCCTGACAGCCTCCTGAGCCTCTCCCTGGCCTGGGATCCCTCGGGACAACACCTCGGTGTTATCCATCATCTTGGAGGAGGAGGCCGCCGAAAGGGTCCCGCTATCCATCGCCTCTGGGTCAAGCGAACCCTCCAAAGAGGAGGATAGCTCAAGATTGGACCGAGCCGGACTGCAAATGCATAATTCAGCACATTAAAACAATGAAGTAAAGTGGCTAGATATATGAATGTGTCCGGGTACTCACGATTTGGCCAGGGGCTTGTCCCTGGGCTCCCACTGAGGGAGTCCTGGATTAAGGGGTCCTCGGATAGCCGGACTATCTACTTGTGCCTGACTGTTGGACTATGAAGATACAAGATTGAAGACTTTGTCTCGTGTCCGGGTGGGACTCTCCTTTGCGTGGAAGGCAAGCTTGGCAATTCGGATATGTAGATTTCCTTCTCTGTAACCGACTCTGTGTAACCCTAGCCCCCTCCGGTGTCTATATAAACCGGAGGATTTGGTCCATAGGACAAGAACAATCATAATCACAAACTAGCCTCTAAGGTTTAGCCTCTACGATCTTGTGGTAGATCAACTCTTGTAATACTCATATCATCAAGATCAATCAAGCAGGAAGTAGGGTATTACCTCCATAGAGAGGGCCCGAACCTGGGTAAACATTGTGTCCCCCGCCTCCTGTTACCATTAGCCTTAGACGCACAGTTCAGGACCCCCTACCCAAGATCCGCCGGTTTTCACACCGACATTGGTGCTTTCATTGAGAGTTCTACTGTGTCGTCACCATAAGGCTTGATGGCTCCTTCAATCATCCACAACGATGCGATCCAGGGTGAGGTTTTCCTCCCTGGACAGATCTTCGTATTTGGCGGCTTCGCACTGCGGGCCAATTTGCTTGGCCATCTGGAGCAGATCGATAGCTATGCCCCTGGTCATCAGGTCAGGTTTGGAAGCCTGAACTACACCGCCGACATCCGTGGAGACTTGATCTTCGACGGATTCGAGCCCATGACAGGTGTGCCGAACAGTCACGATGAGCATGACTTAGATCTGCCATCGGACGGTGTTCGGGTGATCACACCTGCAGCTGCCCCCGCCTTAGATCTGGAGTAGATCGTGCCCTCCGAGGATGGGTGGATAGACCCCGCCACGGAGGCCACACACTCATCGGCAATAGAGCCGAACACATACTTCGCCTCAAATGAGGTGTGCGTCATCGAACCCTCGGACTCGTCTCCGGCCATAGGCTCCGAACCGCACGCATCCGTGCCTATCGAACCTGATTGGGCACCGATCATGGAGTTTACCTCTGCGTATATCTTCCAGCACTCTTGGAATCTCTCTCCCTGTCAGGAGACTCTTGGCTGAACTATGTCCGGCTTGAGTGGGAAGCAGACGATGTAGAAATTCGTCTCCCACCCACCACCCACTTGATAGCCACTGTCGACGACTTAACCGACATGCTTGATTTCGACTCCGAAGACATCGACGGTATGGATGATGATGCCGGAGAAGAATAGGAACCACCGCCCACAGGGCGCTGGGCAGCCACCTCATCATATGATATATACATGGTGGACACGCCCAAAGAAAGCAATGGTGATGAGGCAACGGAGGATAACCCCCTTGGGAAGCAATCTAAGCACCGACGTCAGCGGCGCCGTTCTAAGCCCCGCCAGAGCAAAAATAGCGATACCGGCACAAGAGACAATAGCACTCCGGATGGTGCCGAAGACGAAAACAATCCTGCCCAGCCAAGCTTCAAGCAAGCCGGATGGGAGCACGGGCAAGCTAGCCCTGATAAACAGGCACTGGATGGAGACTCAGAGGATGATAATTACATGCCTCTCTCTCCAAAGATGAGGTGAGCCTCGGCGACGACGAATTCATCGTGCCTGAGGATCCCGTCGAGAAGGAGCGCTTTAAACGCCGGCTTATAGCCACTGCAAAAAGCCTGAAGAAAAAGCAGCAACAGCTTCAAGCTGATCAAGATCTGCTAACTGATAGATGGACCGAGGTCCTGGCAGCCGAGGAATACGGACTCGAGCGCCCGACCAAAAGTTACCCAAAGCGCAGGTTGTTACCTCGGTTCGAGGAGGAGGCACTAGAGCCTACACTACCAGCGCAGGATGCGGCTGACCGGTCACCTCGTGGCCGAGACAAAGCTGCGTATCAGCCCGAACACGAGGCCGCACCCCGTTGCCAATCGAACAAAAACACAAAGGACAGGGGCTACACGCAGGACCTGCAAGACACGTTGGAAAACAAAGCAGGACAGTCAAGATCGATCTACGGATCATGGGGGCACGCCCCAGTGCATGATGATGATCACCATGCCGGATACACTAAATACAAATCCGGCCGGGCCAAATACGGCAAACCAGAATCATTTGAACTGCGTCATGATGTAGCCCGGCATAGAGGCACCGCACACCCCTTATGCTTCACTAACAAAGTAATGGATCATGAGTTCCCAGAAGGGTTTAAACCCGTGAACATCGAATCATATGATGGGACAACAGACCCTGCAGTATGGATTGAAGACTTCCTTCTCCACATTCACATGGCCCGCGGAGATGATCTACATGCCATCAAGTACCTGCCACTAAAGCTTAAGGGACCAGCCCGGCATTAGCTAAATAGCCTGCCGGCAAACTCTATTGATAGTTGGGAGAACCTAGAAGACGCATTCCTTGACAAATTCCAGGGCACTTATGTGCGACCACCGGATGGTGATGACTTAACTCACATAACCCAACAGCCCGGAGAGTCAGCCAGGAAATTCTGGACTCGGTTCCTAACTTAAAGGAACCAAATTGTCGACTGTCCGGATGCCGAAGCCCTAGCGGCCTTTAAGCATAACATCCGTGACGAGTGGCTTGCCCGACACCTCGGCCAAGAGAAGCCGAAGTCCATGGCAGCCCTCATGACACTCATGACCCACTTTTGCGCGGGCGAGGACAGCTGGTTCGCTCATAGCAACAGCACATCAAGAAATCCTGGCACCTCGGACGCCAGAGACAGCAACGGCAAGCCCCGACGCAACAGACACAAGCGTCGCAATAATGGCAATAACACCAAAGACACGGTCGTCAATGCAGGATTCAGTGGCTCCAAACCCGGTCAGAGGAAAAATTCATTTAAAAGAAACAATCCGAGCCCGTCTAGTTTGGACCGCATACTCGATCGCTCATGTCAAATCCATGGCACCCTCGATAAACCAGCCAACCACACCAACAGAGAATGTTGGGTATTTAAACAGGCCGGCAAGTTGAATGCCAAAAACAAGGAAAAGGGGCTGCATAGCGATGACGACGAGGAGCCTCGGCCGCCGACCACAGGAGGACAAAAGAAATTTCCTCCCCAAGTGAAAACGGTAAACATGATACACGCCACCCATATCCCCAAGCGGGAACAGAAGCGCGCACTAAGGGACGTCTAGGCGATGGAGCCAGTCGCCCCAAAGTCCAACCCATGGTCTTCTTGTCCGATCACCTTTGATCGCAGGGACCATCCTACCAGCATCTGTCATGGCGGCTCGGCCGCACTGGTCCTTGACCCTATCATTGACGTATTCCACCTCACATGAGTCCTTATGGACGGTGGCAGCAGCCTGAACCTGCTCTATCAGGATACAGTGCGCAAAATGGGCATCGATCCGTCAAGGATCAAACCCACCAAAACCACCTTCAAAGGTGTTATACCAGGTGTAGAGGCCTGTTGTTCGGGCTCAACTACACTGGAAGTAGTCTTCGGATCTCCGGACAACTTCCGAAGCAAGGAGTTAATCTTTGATATCATCCCCTTCTGCAGTGGCTACCATGCACTGCTCGGACGAACCGCATTTGCCAGATTCAACACGGTGCCGCACTATGCTTACCTCAAACTCAAGATGCCCGGACCTCGCGGGATTATAATAGTCAATGAAAACACAGAGCGCTCCCTCCGTACGGAGGAGCACACTGCGGCCCTCGCAGCAGAGGTACAGAGCAACCTTCTTAGGCAGACCTCCAATTCGGCTATAAAGCCTCCGGACACCATTAAGCGAGTCCAAAGTACTCTGCAACAGGATCGTCCGGCACGTCCAGACCTCACCTAGCAATTTAGCCTCCGTCCTAGTCCCAGTCAAGCGGTGAAATTCGTGCCACGCGTACATAATTACACACTTAAATACCATGGGCATAGGCGGAGACACAGCTACAATGCGGCCCACAATGCGGCTCAACCGCCCTAGGATCCGTATACCTTCACCCTTTTCTTTCTTTCAGGTCCCTATTGTCTGGAGACTCCTCCGATAGCCTGACTATCGACCCATCACGGCATGGAAACACCAAGGAAGCAAGGAGCTTTGACGTACAAGGGAATCCCCAGGTGGTCTCTAATAACGATCGCTATACCTATTTTACATAACCACACACAGCTCGCTCTTGGTTAAGGACATGTCAAATAGTCCTATTTTGCATATCGCACTACTTGTATACATACGCCATGACGTATTATTCAAATAACAATGAAAAATAATGTACAGCGGCAGCTTATTATTACAATCCTTTATCCTTTTCCTTGACTGTTTGTTTATTGCAAATTGCACCCGTACATTTTGGTACGTTTAGTCCGCCAGGGGCTTCAATATACCCCATAACACGGCAAGAAAAGTCCGAACACTTTCGACAGTGGGCACCCCGAACTTATAGCAGTATATGCATCAGCTCCGAATCATGTCTTGGGTCAATAGTTGGGCTTGCCCGGCTCCCATGTTTTGCTGCCTTACATTCCGCTACATCAGCTAGGGTGGAACAGGGAGAACTACTGCGATTGTGTCCCGGTTCTTCCGGACAAGCACCTCAGTAGAGAAAGCCAAAAACTGGCTGTCATGATGTGACGAGAGCTGGTCGTTGTTCGAGAGGTCTCAAATCCTTAAAGATTTTTTCCGCTTTTAGCGAGGAATCAGCCTTGTCCGATTTAGGCGTGTATAGCGCCCCAAGTTCGGCCTTCCGAATACCAGGGGCTACGCCAAAATTTAAAATTATAGACTTCTATGGCTAAGTGAGAGTGATAAAGCTGTATAGTCCGATTGCCATGTTCGTTGCGCTAAGCACCTCCTTAAAGGACCAAAAGTTTGGATAAAGAGTGTTTAGATTTATCCCGAACACCCCAGTACTAGTTACATGGGGGCAGAAGCCAACAACTAGCCAACTCTCAGATTTTATAAACAGCCGCACAGAAGGTAAAATTTTAAATCAACAAGCGTTATATGGCGCAAATGAACTTGTTTTCATATTACAAGATCAAATGAGTACATTCATTCAAATATTACATCCTTAGCACATTCCTCCGCCACAAGCCGGGCGCCCTTCAGGACACCGTCATAATACTTTTCGGGGTTGCGGTGGTCCTTGCCCTTCGGCGGCCCTCCGTTACCAGCTTCTCGGCATCCATCTTCGCCTAGTGGACTTTCGCGCGGGCGAAGGCCCTGCGCGCACCTTCAATACAAACTGGCCGCTTTATGACTTCAATCCGCGGGCAGGCATTCACAAGCCACTTTACCAGGCTGAAGTAGCTGCTGGGCAAGGGCTCGACAGGCCACATCCGGACTATGAGGTCCTTCATGGCCAGTTCGGCCGCCTTGTGAAGTTCGACCAGTTGCTTCAGCTGGTCGCTCAAGGGCATCGGATGTTCGGCCCCAATACACTGGGACCAGAACAACTTCTCCGTCGAGCTCCCTTCTTTAGCTCGGTAGAACTCTGCGGCATCAGATATGCTGCGCGGCAGATCTGCGAATGCTCCTGGAGAGCTCCAAATTCGGGTAAGTAAAAGGAAAGTCTCCTTCACATGCTTGCTTTGCATATTGAATGCCTTACCTGCCACAATTTTCTTAGCCGCTTGAACCTCCTGGAGGGCCTTTTGGGCTTCGTCCTTGGCATCCTGTGCGCTCTGGAGGGCCTTCGCAAGCTCGGACTCTTGCGTCTTAGAGTAACGCTCCAAGGACTCGTATTTTTGACGAAATCCTGGAGCTCTTGCTGGACCTCGTCGACCCGGGCCTCTTGCTTCTCACGTTCGGCGCGTTCCTTGGCCGCTTTGTCTTCAGCCTCGGACAACGCCTTCTTAAGGGCCGCCACTTCGGTCGTGGCCCCTATTAGAATCCATGACACTTCTGTTAGCAGCAACAATTTCTCCTTTATAAATATACATACGGGGTATTGTGCACCTTTGTTTTCATCGATCTGCCTCTTCATGAGGCCGAGCTCTCCTTCGGTCCGCTCCAAGTCCTGCTTCAGTCCAGAGACCTCTGCAGTACGAGCGGCAGCGGCCAGGAGTGACGCCTGCTTATTCACATGGACACTTTCTGTTAGACTCCTACAGATATTATTTGATCCTCTGTTCGGCCTTTCTTTCTGACCGCCAAACCGAGCATCAGGGGCTACTGTCTATACTGTGATATTTTCTTATAATTATACTACTTACCTCAAAGCTTGTTAGGAGGCTGGCGCAGGCTTCGGTCAATCCGCTTTTAGTGGACCGGACCTTCTCGATCACCGCACTCATGATGGTGCGGTTCTCTTTGTCAATGGAAGCGCCACGAAGCGCTTCCAGCAAGTTGTCCGACGCCTCTGGATGGACAGAGGTCATCGGCACGGGCGGCACGCCCCCTTAGTGAGAGGCTGCCTGCCTGAATCCGAAAGCACTGGAGGTTCCAGCGCAGTATCCGGCTGGGGGCCTGACTTGTTGCGGCCCCCGTTATCGGAGTCCATGGGGGCCTTCCCCCCCATGAGCCCGGCGGCTGGGATTTCTCCTGTGGGCGTCTCCAGAAATGTTTCCCCTTGGTCCTATATCCTCTGAGACAACACCTCGGTGTCGTCCGGGGGCCGAGGGGAGGTGGCCGTCAGAAGTGAATCGCTGTTCATCGCCGACTGGCCCAAAGACCCATCCGAGGAGGATAACCCAATGTGGGACTTGGCCGGACT
Source organism: Triticum dicoccoides (assembly GCF_002162155.2). Taxonomy (NCBI): domain Eukaryota; kingdom Viridiplantae; phylum Streptophyta; class Magnoliopsida; order Poales; family Poaceae; genus Triticum; species Triticum dicoccoides. The sequence continues at coordinate 100,109,139 of NC_041393.1, forward strand.
GCATATGCATATTCGGCATGATAAGAAGAAATAAATCAAAGCATGCCAGAAGTATTATAGTGTCCGGATACTTACGACTTGGCCAGGGGCTTGTCCCTAGGCAGCCACTCCTCATCGCTGTTGGCGGCTATGGTGGAGTGGTCCGGAGAGAGGGTCCTTCCCTTCTTGGACCCTTTGGCCTCACCAGACGGGGCGGACTTCCTTTTCTTCTTCCCCCCAGTTGCGGGGGGAGGGATTTCCTCTACCTCCCCCTCCTCTTTGTTGGAGGAGCACGCCTCGGTGTCTTTGGACGATGGGTCCGGTACAACCTTGCGCCGGAGACCTTTCCTGGTCCCCGCGGCCTTCTTCTTGGCCTTCTTCTTCGGCACCTCATAGGGCGCCGGAAACAGCATCTCTGTTAAGAGAGCTGATGCTGGATCTTCGGGTAGTGGAGCCAAGCAGTCAATCCGCTCCGCTAATGCCACCCAGTCTTGTTAAATTGGCATGGAGGTTTAGATTCCTCCCGCGGATGTGCTAGTAAAAGGCACGTCTTGCAAAATATAAAAACTCACCGGATTAGCGGGGCGCCTTGCGCTGAGTCCGCGATCTTCGGCTATGGGCGGTGGTACCTCAGTGGTCTTGAACAGCACCTTCCAGACATCTTCGTGCGTTGTGTCAAAGAGCTCTCGCAGCGTCTGGTGTTCGGTCGGGTCGAACTCCCACATATTGAAAGCCCGTCTCTCACACGAAAGGATCCGGCATATGAGCATGACCTGGACCATGTTGACAAGCTTGATTTTCCTGCCTATCACATTTTATATGCAGGTCTGGAGTCCGATCAGCTCCACCGATGAGCCCCAGGCTAAGCCCTTCTCTTTCCAGGAGGTGAGCTGCATGGGGATGCCGGATCGAAATTCGGGGGCCGCCGCCCAGTTGGTGTCGCGCGGCTCGGTGATATAGAACCACCCCGATTGCCACCCCTTCACGGTCTCCACAAAGGAGCCTTCGGGCCAAGTGACATTGGGCATCTTGCCCACCATGGCGCCTCCGCACTCTGCTTGCTGGCCGACCACCATCGTCGGCTTCACGTTGAAGGTCTTCAGCCATAGGCCGAAGTGGGGCGTAATGCGGAGGAAGGCCTCACACACGATGATAAACGCCGAGATGTTGAGGATGAAATTGGGGGCCAGATCCTGGAAGTCCAGCCCGTAATAGAACATAAGTCCGTGGACGAATGGGTGCAGGGGGAATCCCAGTCCGCGGACAAAGTGAGAGAGAAACACTACCCTCTCCTGAGGTTTCAGGGTAGGGATGACCTGCCCTTCGGTAGGGATCCTGTGCGTGATGTCTGTGGCCAGGTATCCGGCCTCCCGAAGCTTCGTGATGTCTTCCTCCTTAACAGAGGAGGCCATCCACTTGCCTCCCACTCCGAACATACTTGGAATGACTTTGCGAAGAAGGAGAATGCTTGGGCGCTAGAGCTCAAGCGAGGAAGAATGGATGAGCAGAGGAAGAAGGAGGCGTGGGTGGAAAAAGGTGAATCCTTATCTCTTTATAAAGGCAGTAGAAACCATGTGCGTCTCACTTGCCCTGTAAACTCGCTTATTCCCCAAGCGTCGTGTTGATGGCACGGTTGGGTTACCCACACCCGTATTGATGAGAATCCCGTGATAAGGGGACACGATCTCTGCTTCGACAAGATGTGGCAATGAAACCGCCTCGCAATATGTGCAATAGTAGGTTGAAAAAAATGGTTCGAATAATGACCGGGCCATGGCGTGATGTCACGCTGTGAAAGGTTGTCAGCAGATTAGATTTGTGAAACATTGTGCTCTCTACGGTGGTATGTGGAATTTGTTTTGCAGAGCCAGACACGATCCTTGTGTTCAAGATCTTCTGTGGAGTGTTCGGAGAAGGAACCCGCCTTGCAATGCCGAAGACTAACTACGCGTCGGACTCATCGTCATTGAAGCCTGGTTCAGGGGCTACTGAGGGAGTCCTGGATTAAGGGGTCCTCGGACAGCCGGACTATGTACTTGTGCCGGACTGTTGGACTATGAAGATACAAGATTGAAGACTTCGTCCCGTGTCCGAGTGGGACTCTCCTTTGCGTGGAAGGCAAGCTTGGCAATTCGGATATGTAGATTTCCTTCTCTGTAACCGACTCTGTGTAATGCTTTCCCCCTCCGGTGTCTATATAAACCGGAGGGTTTGGTCTGTAGGACAAGAACAATCATAATCATAGGCTAGCTTCTAGGGTTTAGCCTCTATTCTCTCGTGGTAGATCAACTCTTGTAATACTCATATCATCAAGATCAATCAAGCAGGAAGTAGGGTATTACCTCCATAGAGAGGGCCCAAACCTGGGTAAACATTGTGTCCCCCGCCTCCTGTTACCATTAGCCTTAGACGCACAGTTTGGGACCCCCTACCCGAGATCCGCCAGTTTTGACACCGACACCCACTCCGAGCTGTTGTCGGTGTCTGCTGTGGAGCTGTCCGGAAGGGAGGTTTTCCCCTTCTTGGACGCCTCGGTCTCCAGACGCATGGAGGCCATCCTTTTCTTTCTTCCCCCCTCAGGGGGGATGACTTTCTTCCTCTTCCTCATCATCTTCGGCGGCGGAGGAATGAGTCTCTGCGTCTTCAGACGTCAAGTCCGAAGTGCCCTTGTGACGGAGACCACCTCTGGTCCCCTTGGCCTTCTTCTTCGGCGCTTGATAGGGCACCGGAACCAGCATCTTCGTTAGAAGAGGAATCTCTGGATCTTCAGGCAGCGGAGCCGGACAGTAAATCTGCTTTGCCTTCTTCGTCCAGCTCTGAAAAAATTAGTAGGGAGGCTTAGGTGTCTTCCTCAAATATGCAAGTAAAGGATGTACCTTGGAAACATGAAAAAACTTACCGGACTAGCAGGATGGGTCAAGTCGTGCCCGGCCGCGTCTCGCTGGACTTGACAAGCACCTTCTAGATGTCTTCGTGCATAGTATCGAAGAACTGCAGCAAGGTCTAGTGCTCGGCCGAGTTGAATTCCCATAAATAACAGGTCCAACGTTGGCACGATAGGATCCGGCGAATAAGCATCACCTGCATCATGTTGACGAGCTTGACGTTCTTGTTTATCATGTTCTGTACGCGCGTCTGAAGCGCTGTCAGCTCGTCCGCCGAAGACCAGTTCAGGCCTTTCTCTTGCCAGGAGGTGAGCCGCATCGGGACTCTGGACCGAAATGCGGGAGCCGCGGCCCAGGTGGTGCCGCGTGGCTCTATGACATAGAACCACTTTGATTGCCACCCTTTGACAGTCTCCACGAAGGAGCCTTTGGGCCATGTGGCATTGGGCATCTTGCCCACCATGGCGCCTCCGCACTCTACTTGTTGACCACTCACCACCTTCGGCTTCACATTGAAGGTCTTTAGCCATAGTCCGAAGTGAGGTGGGATGCGGAGGAAGGCCTCGCACATGACAATAAATGCCGAGATGTTGAGGATGGAGTTGGGAGCCAGATTGTGGAAGTCCAGCCCGTAGTAGAACACAAGTCCATGGACGAACGGGTGGAGACGGAATCCCAGCCCGCGGACGAAGTGGGAGATGAACCTCATGGGGCTCAGGGGTGGGTACGATCTGTCCCTCGGCCGGAAGCCGATGGGCGATTTCCTTGGCCAAGTATCCGGCCTCCCGGAGCTTCGTAATGTCCTTCTCCTTGACGGAGGAGGCCATCCACTTGCCCTGCGCTCTGGATCCGGACATGGCTGGAGTGCTTTCTGGGGGCGGAGAAGATGAGAACTTGGGCGCTGGAGCTCGAGAATGGGATGGGCAGAGAGAGAGAAGGCATGGGTGAAAAAGGGTGAATCCTCATCCCTTTATAAAGGCAGCGAATATCATGCGCCCCCCCCCCGCTCGCCTTAAAACTCGCCTATTTCCCAAGGGTCGTGCAGATGGCACGGTTGGGTTATCCATGCCCGTATTGATGAGAATCCCACAATAAGGGGACACGATCTCTGCTTTGATAAGACGTGCCAATGAAACCACACCTCGAAATATGGAGTGGCAGGCTAAAAACGGTTGAATAATGGCCGGGCGGTGACCTGATGTCACTCTACAAAAAGTTGTCAGCGGATTGGACTCGTGACATATTATACTTCCTATGGTTGTGTGTGGTATTTGTTTTGCAGAGCTGGACACGTTTTCCATGTCCTAAGACTATTGTGGAGTATTCAGAGAAGGAACCCGCCTTGCAATGCCGAAGACAATCTGCGCGCCGGACTCCTCGTCATTGAAGCCTAGTTCAGGGGCTACTGAAGGAGTCCTGGATTAAGGGATCCTCAGACGGCCGGACTATTAACATGGTCCAGACTGTTGGGCTATGAAGATACAAGATAGAAGACTTCCTCCCGTGTCTGGATGGGACTCTCCTTGGCGTGGATGGCAAGCTTGGCGATTCGGATATGTAGATTCCTTTCTCTGTAACCGACCTTGTACAATCCTAGTCCCCTCTGGTGTCTATATAAACTGGAGGGTTTAGTCTGTAGGGCAGAATCACAATCATATAGGCTATACTTCTAGGGGTTTAGCCATTACGATGTGGTGGTAGATCAACTCTTGTAATACTCATATTCATCAAGATCAATCAAGTTGGAAGTGGGGTATTACCTCCATAGAGAGGGCCCGAACCTGGGTAAACATCGTGTCCCCCGTCTCCTGTTACCATCCGACCTCAGACGCATAGTTCGGGACCCCCTACCCGAGATCTGCCGGTTTTGACACCGATAGCGGTCCTGCCGGTGCTGAATTTGGTGGCTGGAGCAAGAAGATCAGAGATTGAAGAAGCAAGACGACCGTTGGATTGACATCCAACAGTCACTTCTGCTAGAATCGTTTGTTGACATATACAATAAGTAAAAAAATCTTGCATACGCGTCAACTTAATAGGCCCACAATTTAGCCCATTTCTATTTTTTTAATAATTTAGAGCTCATTTGCAACTTCTTATGCAATTTATTGCAGTCCGTTTTCGTTTTGTTGGCTAGGGCCGGGGTTAAAAATTTAAACGAAATTTTGCATATTTTGGTGGTGTCCAAACTATTTTCAATACCGAAATGTCAAGCCAGATTTAAAGTACTTTAAAGATATATTTAAATTAGGTTAAAGCCCAGTGAAATTGGAATCTAGAAATGTGAAAAAATTCAGAAATTTGAAAGTAACTGCCAATTTTTCATGTTTTTTTATATTTACACCATTTCATATTACTTTTAAGATTTGCAGCTGTCTTGAAAGAGTTGCAGCCAGAAGGGCAGAGAAAAATAAGTAGGTCTGAGTTGGGTATGCCTGGATTGGGTATTCTTCGGAAAAAATAAACTGGGCTAGTAATTTTCACAAAGAAAAAATAGCTGGGCCGGTCATGTGGTGAACGTAAAATAGAAGCCTGGGCTAGATGGGCCACATCCCAGTTGAAACCCTGCTCCGTCTCAACAATAACAAAAAAAAATACTGCTCGAGCAGCTATGTCCCAAGTGTCAGCCGCTCTTGTGTTGTTCTCTTGTCTATTGACAATACACTTAGAATGTCATGGGTCCCAGATGTCAGCAAAACTCTAAGAGGAAGCATTTTCTATTTCTATATGCTGACAATGGAGTATATAATAAAAAATGAGGAACTTACTTGCGTACACCCATGGACATGGTGGGTCCCTACTGCCATCTCTCCACATACAATCCTCTCCCGATTCCTCTTGTTTGTTGACCATGTTGACAACACGAGAGGGCGGCTCCATGGCGAGCACACCAAAGCGCACGGAGGACGACGAGGAGGCCTCAGACGGGAACAAACAGGAGCCAGGGAAGATGCAGCGGTGAACTCGCGGGTGAAGGGGAGTATAAGGGTTGACTGGTTCGGGTCCGGGGTGGGCTGACTCCGGTGTTAATGATTTAGGAGACGGTGGGGCGGCAATCCGTGTGCTGAGGCATCCAACCGTGGAAGGCAGAAGCAGGCGCCGGTGCTGGTTTCGTTTTGGTGGCTGGAGGAAGATGAGACTGAAGAAACATGACAGACTGTAAAAGCAGCACGAGTACTTAACAACCTTAACTGAAACCAGTAGGGGCACTTAACAACCATAGCTTAAAGCAATATGAGTACTTATACACGTTCAACCATACAAAGCACACCTCAAACGGTGCTACTTTGCCTACAGTTAACCAAGGGTGAGGCCACCAAGCCCCAGGACAAGGCCCAGGCGCCACCCCACGCATCCACAATCTTCTGAAACCGGCTTCATCTCGCAATGTGGTCAATAAACAGGATATTCGCTTTAGAGCCATGGAAAAGCATGAGCATAACCTTCTGTCCTATTCTCTAGGATGGACGGGCCTTCATTATTTGAGACCACCCATGAATAAGTATCTTTTCCCTTCAAGGAAAATGGAGTAGTTTGACATAAATATCATGTTATGACCAAGCACAAGTCTGACCCGACCATGGTCAGGCATCTGTATAGGAACAATAAAACTAGGCAGTTTCTGTTTCAAGAAGATCACTGCTGTAAAACTGTGTATAAGCAAGAGTTTATGAACAACAGATATAACAGAAAACAACTCGTACCATAAGTTTCTTGACACAGTTGGACCTGTTCAACGTGTGCAGTAGTGGCACACATATCTCACGTGGCCTTCCACCATTGAAACACCCCCAAGGACCTCAAGACGATCAATAAAGTGTAGGAACTAGCGGATGTTGTCCCAGTCAACTTTAGTGCCATCAGTAACAGTCGAGTTCTTATCAAATAACAAACGAGTAGTGTCCTAAACTTTGTAATAACCTACACGTGCCACCAATTATAAGAAATATTAGTTATAAGTAGCATCTTCGTGAGAGAAGGGAATCACAAATTGTTGCTACTTCAAAAGCCAAATTGTGATTAGTTACACAAAATAGGTGGATTAAGAAGTAATCGAGGTAACATGCAAGAACCAGATACAAAACTAACATGGATGAACTACTGGAACGACGTCAGGGTGTAAGATCACAATGAAGATGAGACCAGGTTATGCTATTTACATCAACATTCATGCGCCAACTTTCAGTCTGTAACACTTAAGAAAGTTTATCCAAGTTCAGCCATAAAAAAGCAGCGATCTTCTTGGTTCATGAACCCAACTGGGAACTTATATCCATGGTGTGTCTTCAATGTGACCATTAAACTGGTGTATTCAGTTATGGCAAGGTCCACCATCTTGAGTACATGTGTTCTGGCAGAGCAAGGAATGCACTGCAGGAAAAATAATATGAGAACCAAATTTATTCGCTATCCAAATCTAGAAACAATTCCCTCTTTCACGTTAGTGTTGACCATGGTACTAGTACCTTTTATCCAAATATAGCAATCCAAATCTCCAAATTAGTCGATAGCATATCAAAAACCCCAACACTCCCGGATAGAAAAGAGGATTCTAGGAACATACTGTGCACATTTTAAAATCATGTGTTATGTTGAGAAGGAACAAGTGTGGCGTCTCGACGAGGTCGCAAAAATCTATAGGGTCCTCGCACTTTGGACACTGCAAATGAAACACACTAGATTCAGTAGGAAGAAAAATGCATCAACGGCGGCGGCTGGCATCCTAGGATTACCGGCGACCAAGGGACAAGGATTTATCGGGGATGGATGAAGAATTCGTACATGGTTCTCCATGGGAAAACCCTAAGCAACCATCGAGAGGAGGCTTTCTCTGAACAAGCAGACGAGGGAGAAGGGGATTCAGGCCTAGTGAAATATTGCTGCTTCGTCTGTCCAACTTACTGCTACTACTGGAAAGGTATTTTTTGTGATTTGATGGCTCATTGGGCATTACTGTGGCGCTAAGACCGGGTGAGTCTACCATGCAGTTGTGCACTCTAATTTGGTGCATGGCACGTGGACCCCATTGCCGGATGCCCCGCATATTAGCGAAAGGAAGTAGAAAAGCAGGAGTAACTAGTTACACATAAATATATTTTGGATAGAGAATACTCCCTCTGTAAAGAAATATAAAAATCATATATATCACAAATTTATACATAAGAAAAATCAAGGGGAACATATATAACATAATATGGGGGTTCAGATGAGAATAAAATACTCAGATAGGCTAACGGTTCTGGACTTTGGGCCACAGACCGGTGGGCCTACATGTTTGGGGGCCCATGTGTTCTAACTCAGCGCATTTCGTCCGATAAATATTGCAAGCGATCGGTACGAAGCTGGTTTTAGATGCTGTCGCAAGGTGAAAACAGAAAATTAAATAAAGCATGACAACTATTATAATGAAATTGAACGATGGTTCCTAACCAGCAATCAGAGTTGCAATTCTTTCATGATATCCTACGTGATAAATAATATTGTCGTACTACTTATACACACAGGACATTTATTTCACCATGCCATATTATTACATCAAAAGCTCTCGGAGGATAGATCAGTTCGGCTGTATCGTGCTGCTACGGAAGAATTTCAAAGTTGATTAGGACCAGCTCTCCTTGCCGAGAAAGTTCAATTTTGACATCATCCCCAACCGCAGGATTTGATAGAGTTTTGAACCTTGACCATCCTTTAGCATTAATCATCACGTGACCGTCCTTTGTGCTTACGGTATATTGAGCGAGTTCATTCACACCAAGGTTGCGCATGGTAAGAGAAACTTGGCCACGGTCGCCCAGATTATTGAACGACTCCCTCGTCGCTCTAGGAATTCTTCGTTTGCAAACAAGAAGACATACACACATAGTTAGATCAATACAGTGAATCATGTGAAACAACATGAAAAGAAAAAAGAATGAAGCACTTGGGCTGCCAATGCTTATGAAGAAGGTGGAGATGTCTGTTTTTGTAAGGACTATGGTATATGCAGTGCGAACTGCAGCCCAGTCTGTTGCCGGTGCAAGTGTTGGTTCCGTTACCACTGCACGGGCCAGAGCAGATGCAAGTGCAACTTCAAGTGTTTAGTGCAGGTGCAGAGTCGTTGCTGGTGCCCGTGCCGGTGCGACTGGTAGTGCCACTGCTGCTACCGGAGATGGTGCTCCTTGTGGAGCTAGTGCCGGTTTCGAAGCAGGGGGCCCGTGTCGGTACCCGATCTTCCGGTAGATCAGCCTGATCCGCTGATGTGGTCGGTGCCCAATCCTCTAGTGGATCAGACTGAGCTGCCGCCGCTGCCAGCGCTAGAGCCAGTGTCGTCAGATCAGGTGCCGGTGCTCGATCCGACGCTGAAGGTGGTACCGATGTGCGAGACAACAATGATAGTCTCTGGTCTGCTATGATTTCATACTTCAGCTTTCTAACTTCGCTAGGCTCCGTGACCTAGATCTAGTCTTTTTTCTTCACTTCTTTTAAACACGAGAAGGACTAATTGTGGCGTATTTGTTAAAACAAACTGCAGTTCATCATAGGTTTACAGATCGTACTTAGACAACAGACTGATCCAATTGTGTCCAGTAATATAAGTGATGGACAGTGCCTTCATTACTGACACATCATAAGAAGTGAAACCTGCTAAAATAACCATCATAATGCAAACCAAACGGTTTATTCTGTAATGAGTGTGACATGGCAAAACCTACATCGTAAAATTGCAGCAAAAGTAAGAAAACATGACAGTAAATCAATAAGATTTACTTGATGTGACACGACTGAATCCTTACTTGGATATCACTATGTTCAAGTTCTAAATAGAAGGTTGATTATCCAATAGGTGGTTACACGATCAACCAGGAACACTATGAAGATGCAATAACGGTTTGGATCAGATCGCTACCAACTCCGAGTTGTAGCGGAAGAAGATGAGTCACTGTAGGTCATACTTGAATTCCCTCAAACCGTCAATAAACAATCCCTCGAACGGGAGACCAAAAGCACGACCTCTCCACATATTGCAAGCGTACAGTCTTCACGATCCAGCAGCGCTTTGCCGTCTAGAGCTAATCATCGCCAGAGAATTAGAGGGAGGAGATTATAACCACACTGGGTTCTAATTATGAGGATTAGAGGATCTAGATCTAGCTCTAATTGGATCAACTAGAAGTAGAACTAGGGAACTAGAGGAGGCTCCAAAACTTGTGTATCCAAAAGTGCCAAAACCTCTATTATATATAGGTTGGAGGAGGGGGAGGGGAGCCACATAAGGGGGCAAAGTCCCCCCTGGCTGGCCAAGAGGAGGGGGAAACCCCCTCCAATTCGCCCCCCTTCGTTCCACAAGGGGGAAGGGGGGCTACCTCCTATTTATGCCCAAGTGGCCTAAGTAGCTTTCCAACACCAGGCCTTTTGAGGCCTGACGATATTTAAATAAATATAAAAGCCTCCTAATCATATTTAGAGCTTTTTATATTAATTTAACATCACCAAAAACTGTTTTCATCTATATAATTTATTAGTATTACCTGGTAAACCCCGAAACACTTCCGGTTCCTCTCAAACTATTTAGAATGTTAATGAAATTATTTCATAAATATTTCCTCATTACTCCAGTCCTACTAACACTCGGTAGATCGTGGTTACCTTAAGCTTGTGATCTTGTAGGTTCGGTAAAACATATACATGAATAAAACCCCTTCCATTCAATGGCCGATAGCGGAACTGTGGACGTCCATATCGATCCTTGTGAGTACATGAATGACACTCGAGTGAACATTTGGTTATCATGTGCTATTCTCTTTGCTTCGCGATACTATAAAAATCCATGGTGAGATATATCGGTATCCTCTTGATTCAAACACAAGCTCACTATACTAGTCTCATTGCCAGTTTATTCTTCTTTCTTGTTGACATGTTCCGACATCCCTGTGACCTGATCACCTATGTTTGGACGGACGATGATGGATGCCGTCACACCAAGAGGGCCATAAGAATATCTCTGCATCCTCGGAGGATCAAATCCCACTCTCAAGGTATCTAGTCCATTGTCAAACTTTCCGATGAACCTGTAACTTGTCGTTATGATCACGGTGTTACAGATGACGTTTGAGCAACCCCAAAGTTCATCGTACTGTCAAAAGTGACTACGATACTCTCGCGGTCTAAGGAACTAAAACACATGTTAACTCTGTGTTATAATAATTGACTTCTTTGATATTATCTCAAAGTATAACAACAAGTTTTGGTCGATTCAATATGATCGTTCTTATAACTTACTATTTGAAAGTTGTTTTAGGACTATCGTTACACTTAACGATATTCTAAGATCCGGAAAACATGACCACCAACAACACTTGAGTTAGTCTTAGAGGCAAGACTAGGAACCATATTTTACGTTTATCATTCTACACGTGCAAATGAGTTCTCCACTGAATCGTATATTGCAGGATCATAACAGTTATAGTATAGAATATAAACTCTTAACTATAAACATGAAAAATGTTATAGTACAATATTATTGCTTCTAGGGCATATTTCCAACAGGAATAAATAATTCAGAAACCCATTTCAGCCTTAATCTATTCCTTTTATCTGTAATTTTGAGGATTGAATTCCCATTGTGTAACAAGTTGTCGCTCCAAATATTTACATTTTATCCAATTTACAGCCTGAAGATAACTCCTTCTTAAGCAAGAATAAGTGGGTGTCTTTTCCTTTCCCTCACTCAAAGGTGGCTAGGGAAAAATTCTCCTTCGCTCCAAGATCTACCAGCTACCAGTGGATTCTCCTCCCCTCTGCATACCGCTTCAGCGGTTGGTGACAGGGAGGGGAATCTTGGTGCCTCTACTCCAGATAGTAGCTTATGTTAGGGATTTTAGTCTTCGTAGGGCGTCGCTCGTATGGATGATGGCGCTTCATCTTCGAGTTGATCTTCCGGGCTTTGATCCTCCTTAAGTTTGTTCCTTGGGACGAAGTCAACGAAGCTCCAACATGAATTCCTGCTATCCCCTTTGGGCGGCGATGTTAGGATTTCTCGTCGTGCGTGCACAATGACTGAGATCTGGTGTCAGACACTTTAGATAATTTCAAGGGTCTGACAGAGATGACCATGACTCTAGGGCATTGGTCCTTAGGGGCATATGCTAGCTTCGGTATGGGAGCAGCGACAACAACACGTCAGTGGTTCATACTGTTGGCGGTGATAGTCGTTTGGTGATCTAGAGACCTTGATGTAATTTGCACTACGTTTGAGGTGCTTTATACTTCCGATGCACTTTCATAATAGATTTAGATATTTTGCCAAAAATAAACTCTTAAACAGATCCAGCCTATGCATAATGCCTGACCGGAAGGAAAAGTGTTAAGCAGGAAAGCAATATCAAGAAGATGCTCATCAGGATATAATAAGTATACTAATTTGCCTTGAGCAACCACTCTTTACGCCAGAAATTCCAGTTCCATCAATCGCTTTCACCAAAATAATAATCGTATTCGTATTCACAGAAAAACATATAATGACTAGCACGCAAAGACGATATCTAACCGAGTTGACAGAAGAAAGAAAGAAAAATTCGTAGTAAGAGAAACTTGTTTTTTTTTGCGGATGTAGTAAGAGAAACTTTGAACTGACAGGGTGGCCCTCTTTCGAGTTTCGACTGTAGGGCACAGCTGTCCATGCGAGTGCGTGAAAGCTCCGCCCTAGTACTACTATTTACCCACAGTCCTCACACGCCATGGCTAGGGCGCTAGGCCAATGAGCATGAGAAAACACCGCACCTCTAGCGGCAAGAGGCGACACACGCCACGGCCCCCCCGCACCTCTAGCGGCAAGAGGCGACACACGCCACGGCCCCCCCGCACCTCTAGCGGCAAGAGGCGACACACGCCACGGCCCCCCGCACAGAGAGCCCCTGCACCCACGAATCCATCCATCGGTCACCCCTCCTGTTCCCTCCACGACGCGTCCCACTCCACGTCCCATCAATCGGCACCATGGCACAGGCAAGAGATTAGCAGTAAGATTAATTAATCAGCGCGACCCGACGGCTCAACCAGCCGATTGATCAAGCTAACCACCCGCAACTGTTCACGGCCATTATAGTAGTAACCCGATCGAGCTGACCCGACCGACAGGACCAAACTGACGTGAAAAAAAGCAAGAAAAAAGGGACGTACGGCGCACTCGCTGACGTGTGGATCCAGACCCACGCGTCAGTGGCCCAACGTCAGGTGGCCGTACGTCAGGAGATCCGGCTCCAGAAAAAAGCAGCCAAATTGGAGTAGTACCTGCGCTAGCTGGGGGTGCGGACCCTGCCACATGCACGGCAATCCCGCGCCGGAACAGGGAATCTACCCCGGCGGCCGCCGCACGCGCGCGGGCCTGCCACGGCCAGTACTGTTCCGATCCGCCCCTCCGCCACCCTTCCTTTCCTTATCGGGACCGCCTTTAATTCGCTCCCACACACCCGTCGTCGTCGTCGCCGTCGCTACCGGCCGTGCCGACCTGCCGTGCGGCGGATATTTTCCGGGCCTATACCATCAGTATTATAATAATATATAAACAACGACCAGCGCGGTGCGGCGCGGCCAGGTGGAGCGTGCGGGGGCACGGGCCCGATCGCCCCCCCGATTTGTTTAACCGCCAGCTTACTGTTCGGGCTCCCCCCGCCGGCCAATGGGAGCGCACCGTACGCCGCGGCCCCGGGGAGGCGAGCGGGCGAGCGAGACCTCTCCCTCCCCTCACCTTTCCCGTCGCTCCCCCTTCTCCTCCCATTGGCGGGTCGCCGTTTATATACTAGGCGCACACATACGGGCGCCGCAGAGGGTAAAAATCTAGCCAGCCGGTGCTCCTTTGTTTGTTTGTTCGTGCGGCTGAGCAGGAGGGAGGAGGAGGACGACGGCGCCGGAGCAGCTGGGAGCGGTTCAGGCGGGTCGAGATGGCGCGGGAGAGGCGGGCGATACGGCGGATAGAGAGCGCGGCGGCGCGGCAGGTGACCTTCTCCAAGCGGAGGCGCGGGCTGTTCAAGAAGGCCGAGGAGCTCGCCGTGCTCTGCGACGCCGACGTCGCGCTCGTCGTCTTCTCCTCCACCGGCAAGCTCTCCCAGTTCGCCAGCTCCAGGCACGTACCCTCGCTTGTCTTTCTTCCCCGCCCTCGCCACATCTCCCATCTCACATACGCATACATGTGTTCTTCTACCTCCTCCTCCATTCTCGCTTCTATTTTCATTAGATCTGCCTCCTCTTCTGGCCTCCCCGGCTCGATGCCGACTCTGGATCCTCGCACTGGCGCTAGGTTTCCCGCATCGCCAGCTACACATCCCGCCATCCAAACGCGCGCCATGATTTCCTCCGCCACCACTAGGGTTCGGATTCGGTTCCGACATCATCACATGATGCCTACGAAGAGCCACCATTCTACCTACATATACGGCTCAAGATCCTCACGGCCTCCGTCCTTTGCGCCGATCCGGCCGCGGTCGATTTGCTGCGCTTTCCGGAGGAATGGGGAATTTTTTCACTGTAGTTCTGGCACAGTACCAGATCGATCTCCACCTCTTTGCTCGATCCGTTAGCGTGTCCTACGCGGGGGAACACGCTAGTGTCCTCCGGTCAATCGCGTGTTCTTTCGCCTTCTTTTAGTAAAATACTAAGTATAAGCCGGAAGCCTATCCGTGTCTCTCCGGAATCTGGATCGGCGCGTGGAATGGGAGCAAAAGGTGTCTCTGCAGCTCGTGCACGCCCGTACGTACCTGTGATTTCATGTGGTGGCGGCATGCCGTATGCATATACATGACTACGTGCAAAGAGCTTCCCTCTGAGCTGAGGTCTCGTTCTCTGTGCAGCCGTAGATATAGTAGTACTCCTGCACTAGCAGTGGGATAGGAGTAGTTTCTTTAGGCTACTACTAGGCTGCTGACATTGGGTTACATTTATGGGATTTCGGTGCTTACCACTATTGTCTGTTTCGGTTCCAAGAGAGAAAAATAACATTTCAAGTACTACCAGCATCGTGGCTCTGCTGCATGTGTTGCGTAATGATAACCCAGGGAAAGGATTGTTTTATCAGTTCCCTTGTACCGGCATGTAGTCCTAGTTTTCTCTTTTCAATTTCATCCTGGTACTCAAAAGCAGGTTAATTATATATAATAGTATTTATGTTTTTTCCCAAAACTTTTTTTAGGGCTTGTACAATGCAAGATGTTTAGAGATGTGCTTGCGAAAATGAACTGATTTTTTCTTAAGCTCCCCGCAAAAAAGAGAGGAAAGTTCTTGCGATTTTTAATAGTCTGCCCATAACTAGTCGAAGAAGAGAGGCATACACATTATCTTATAATTTTTTTTGTTAATTACATCATCCTCTTATAATATTTGATGTCTGGCAGTTTTGTCGCTTGGTGCTGTCTGCACGATTGCACGAATGTTATTGGGGAGCTCTGCTCCTGTTATCAATAAAAATCTGCTATGCAATGTGTTATCCAATATGAATTTGAGAAGATCTCTGTACCAAACAAAATCCTAACCAAATCATGTATGCATTGAACAATGAAATTCTTTGAGTTTCTTGTGGTTGAACCATGCACCTTAAGGACATGCCTGGTAGAGGAATATTTATTGGTTAAAGTTTTGGTATTTAGCTTAAATTTGACTTTATACAAAAATTGTACCAAGAAATATTATTCTAAAAAATAGCCCCTAATTAAACACTTCGCAATCAAGACTCCTATAGATATAATCAGAAATTTGTTTGCATAATACTTTCTAAGAAGTAGCTCAGTAACTGTGGTAACATATATAAAGGCACATATACATATGACCATGTATTTCAATTAGTTTATTATTGTTCTTTCCTAGAGAATACAGATTCATGTTTCAGATCGAACCATTGAAACTCCTCCATTTGTAGAAGATGTTACACAGTTCCAAATAGCTTGAACATAACCTTTTTTAAGAAGATAAAGTAATGAGTATCATGGATACTTTTTACATCATATAAAATGACCTTTGGAATGTTGGACACCCCTAGCTTCAGAAGAAGATAAGAATTCAGTGCTGTATTACTGTATGTAGTGCTGTATATATTTACAGGTTCCGGCCATATACGAGAGGAAGACAAGTTTATCAGTTTTGAACTAGTGGATACTATCTTAATTATTTATGTTGGTACTTCTGGACAATTTACTACTATAAATATGTGATTTGCAGGTTATTCCTCTTACGTACCTTTAATACATGATACCACATAATTAAAGTTAATATGATATGTTCCTGATCAATTAATATTACATTATATATGCTGGCGCACCTTCAAACACTTTTGTACAGAAGCTTGATTGCATTACTATATTTTTACATACATTATTAATTTACTGATAAAGTCTATCTTTGTGTAAATTCTGATGTGATTTTGGTTTGGTGAACAGTATGAACGAGATCATTGACAAGTATAGTACTCATTCAAAGAACCTGGGGAAATCCAATCAGCAGCCGGCTATTGATTTAAATGTATGTATAACTATCTATTTCTTTATATATTTGAGCAAAAATATATGTAATTAACTAGTATTCCCTCTGTGAAGAAATTAAATATAAGAGCCTAGTGATCTAAATGCTCATATATTTCTTTACAGAGAGAGTAATTATTAAAGGGAAAGAATTTTGTGGACAACCTAGTGAACCCACATACATTTACATTTTTTTTCTCAAAGAGTAATATGAACTCCATATAACTTCTCTCTATAGTTCCTTATAAAACATGTCATTTGCCGATCATTAGTAAATGTTAAATGATGCTAATAGGAAAACATCTTGCACTGGCACCTAATTTCTTGGAGCACACTAAAAGGAGAGGTAATGTGGTGGTGCGGTGAAATATATGCTGTGATAGACCAGCTCATGGTGTTCTGGCCCATTTTCCTGCCTTGGGTCCTATTTTCTGTCCCACTAGCCAGTTCCTAGCTGGAACTGTATTTTTTTCAAAAATTCCTTGTTTATTTCATTATGTTTAAAAACGTTTTGTCACATAAAATATTTTCATTATTTATCACTAATTCCGTGATCCTCCTATTTAACTTTGCACATATATCTCATAAGGAAATGCATATTTATTGTTCTTAATGAAGATGATCACAGTTACAGACGTATTATGTTTTCAGTTAGAGCACTGCAAGTATGACAGTTTGAATGAACAACTCGCGGAAGCAAGCCTTCGACTTAGGTTATGTTCTGTTCCATCCTGGCTCTGTGTGATTAGCTAAAAATTGTTAACTACAAAGAGGCCGCAATATTAACGATCAATGCCATGTTCTATATTATAGACGCATGAGAGGTGAGGAACTTGACGGACTGAGTGTCGGTGAGTTGCAGCAGATGGAAAAGAATCTTGAAACAGGATTGCAGAGGGTGCTTTGTACAAAGGTAGGGTGACCTCTCTTTCTCCTTATGCTTGGTTTTCGTTCTGCGGGCACTACACCAATTGTTTCACATGATGTATGTTTCTGCACGCAGGATCGGCAATTCATGCAACAAATCAATGACCTGCAACAAAAGGTGAGGAGCGATATCTATCAATTGTTTGTTTAGACTCTGTTTTTAGCCAAAGAGTGTGGAGCACTCCAGTTCCTTTTCTGGAGCCCGTGTGTCAGGCAAATTATCAAACAAAAGGCTTGTATGAGTTACTACTCCCTCGGTCCCAAAATAAGTGGCGTTGGTTTAGTAAATCAAAATCAACGACACTTATTTTGGGACAGAGGTAGTAATAATATTGGGCATTATATATGTTGCCAAACCCGCAAGTAACCTTACTTTATATGGACACCACATGACAGGGATTATAGTTAATAGAGCCCATTAATAGTTGAATTCAATTTGTTAATTCTAATTCTCATGATTCATAGTGACATACCCTTGCAGTACATTGAGAGATGGAGAATGATACGAATATACATGCGCGAAAAATGCCAATGGTGCTCGAGCACCTTGGAGCTTGTTTTCATTTTCTATAGCACGGAAAAATAAAAAAAAAATGTGACCATTCATCACATGTATATCCCATATGTGCAAAATTTCATAACAACTTCCACATGTGGCGTATAAAAAAGACAAATACATATTTCTTAAATGGGCTGATTTTTTTTGTTTGTCTGTATTTTATTTGTACAGCCTACAAATCACAATATTTTCAAATGATTTTTCACACGTTTGTGCTGAACACATAAGTTTCCATGAAAAAACCCGATTTCTTTTACCACTTTTAAATATGCCTTTTGAACTTCTTAAAATACTGAGCTCCTTGGAGCTCGGTCACCAAAAGTCCGCACTCATAGCAGATATCTTTTAGAACGTGTAAGTAGTAGATATGTGCATGCCATGTGCAACAAATCAATACCTAAAATTGGCACAATACATGCTAAACAAGAGGTAAAATCGACAAGTAGACCCTTTTTTTCTTGCCCATGTTGAATGGAATGGTATCAGCAATATATCCCTTACGTGTGGTTTAAAATTTTATTATTTATTTAAGTGGAAGAAATTATTCTTTTACCATACCAGCACAGTCAATGGAGTTGCTCACTGATAGCATTATTATTTATGAACTATTCAGCAGCACAAAATTAAACAGATTAAGTTTCTTGGTTTTCAGAACATTTTCAGTGTACTTCTGCAAGGTGAACATTTGATAATTTAATTTCTCTTTTTTCTTGTAGGGAACACAGCTGGCAGAGGAAAATATGCGCTTGAAAAACCAAGTAATAAGATTTTAGACGCGTTTGTAGTCCTGCACTCAATCAATCTTTATAAGAAGTGCAGCTTGAACAAAGCCAAAAAAAAAGTTGGGGTGGCGGAGCACACATTTACATTATGTTCGTGTGCTTGGATGTAGATGCATGAGGTGCCAACTGCTAGCATGGTGGCCGTTGCCGATGCCGATGCCGAAAATGTTGTCCCTGATGATGTTCATTCATCAGACTCTGTGATGACGGCAGTACATTCGGCAAGCTCGCAGGACAATGACGACGGTTCTGATATATCCCTGAAACTAGCGTGAGTTTCATCCAGAAACCCTTGCCGCCTTCTCGGAAATTTTAATTCAATGTTCATCATCTTGATCCTGACATTAGAAAAATATAATAATATATAGTTACTATTTTTTAATTGGTGAATCTAACAAATCTAATTTCAGTGTCTTTTGTCACCTGACTGATTTACCAACAGTTTGTATCATCAATTCTGAAATGTGGCAGATTCTTCTTCACTCAACAGGTTACCTTGGAAGTAAGAGCCGTGGGGAGACCATGACGAGTTGAGGGAGTTGCCTTGGTAGAGAGAAGATGTCAAATGCTATGGAGACTCACTCCAAGATAGGCTGACTGGAATGATCCCATAGTAGAAGCCAGATCAGTTTAACCCTATCGAGTTGTCGTCGTTTTATGTCTCCATGTGCACGGCGCAGTTGTCCACCTTTGTGCCTGAGTATTCAGTCACTGAACTTGTAGCGTATCCTCTTAATCTCTAGCGACATGTATCATTCGTGCAAACTATGTATGTATCTGCCGCGGCTATGTGTACTTATTTTATGATGAAGTTGTATGGGCGCCGTTCTTGCTGCTGATGAATATAAGCGTGTTTCCCCGCAAAAAGAATATAAGCGTGTTAGTGAATTAGCAACTAGGTGAGACAGGGCAAAAAAAAGTTTCAAAAAAATATTTGAAAACTCTGGCAGCGCCCCGGCTTGAACCGGAGACCTTCAGTGTGTTAGACTGATGTGATACCCAACTACACCAGGACACCTTAATTGTTTGTACTATCGTGATGGTATATTTAAATATCATTAATGCATATCAATAAAAAAATTGCGGGTGATATCAATAATTAACACATGTTCGACAAGTCGAGTTTCTTTGTTACAGCCTTCTGTCTTGTGAAAGGGAGAACTTGGATGCTTTCACAGGTGCAAGATGTTCCGTTTAATTAGATTAAAACTCGCTAGTTGCGAGAGTGAGTAGAAGTAATCAACTTGGGAAAGCATGCAGCCTTTTGTGCTCCACGGCTGTGGGCTGTGTTCTATGCCTTGAAAAGGAAGGAAGTCAATGGGCGGATGGGCTGGAGTTTCACATAACGGTGGCGGCGGCGAAGCTCAAACCGCCGTATGATGGGCAGGTCCTGCCATGCCCTGAACGCGTTGGAGCTTACCAAAAAAATACTATCATATGAGAAATTTAGGTCCCCTTGCCTCTAGCTGCCATTTTGGCTCTGAGAGGTGGGAGTTGGGAGGACCTCGGATCTTCAAGATCTCTATATTCTTGTCTAGTGATCATCATAGTTTGCGAGAATAAATTTTATTTTGTCCTTTTGGCGGTGCCATGATGTTAGATACTTCCTCCGTCTAGGTGTGTAAGTCATCTTACGAAAACCAAATAATCCCAAAACACTTAGGCGTGGTGCATTAATTTCTACCTCGTTTCTTGTTTCTTAACATATCAACCAATAAAAGATGATGGGTGTGCATATTTTTAATGACTTGAGACTACTAAACACGACATGCAGTGGTTAGTTCATTGCATGCAATGCTATTAATTAGCAAATAAATATTAAGGTCTCTCGTTTTCCCCTCCTCCTTGGTCATGGTGCACAACCTAAGATGACTTACTCACCTAGACGGAGGGAGTAGTTTTTCGTCCTCGTAGATCTGATTATTCGGATCTGATGAGTTTATGTTGTTGTGTCAAGCTTTTTTTGTTGGTCTGATTCTTTGTGAAGGTGAAATCTTGCATCGACATCATGGTGAAGTATAGTGATTCAACGGCCTGCACTTGTAAGGCATCATCCCCGACACAAGTACGTTCATCGATCAAGGCTTTCCATCTTTTTTGATGTGCGACTCAAGGCGCTTTCAAAAATCATTATTGGTATTGTTCGTGCGGGTGAAAGAGTGACAACATCGTTGCTTCAGTCTAATTGCAGCATCTTTACTAAAGTCTTTGGAGTATTTTTTTCAAGCAGATTTTGATACCGCGAAAAAGGTATTTCCAAGAGATTTTATTGTAATTCTGAGTCACTTTTTTCTTTTCGAAAAGGGGGTTTACCCCGGCCTCTGCATCAGAACGATGCATACGGCCATCATATTAAACGCAAGAGGTTCAACAAAGGTCTCATAGTCTCATACAAAAGAACAAAAGCTCAACAAGGAGTATGAAAGCAAAGAAAAGGGATAGCCACAACCGGTAGGCAAAAACAGATAGGAAACTAAACACCTATCCTATTACATGACCGCCATCCAAACCGGTTGAATATATCCTGAGCTACCATCTCCCATCGGATAGAACCAGTAACCAAATGCTCCTGGCCTCCGTCGGAGTGAGTAGCGACCACATACGGATGAGTGTAGTGGCCCTGAAGATAACCTGCAATAAATGAAAATTTGTTGTTCTGTTAAAAACCAAATCGTTTCTGCAATTCCAGATTGCCCATAGTAAAGCACATACTCCTACTCGGATATGTCTTGCTGTTACTACGTCAATCCCATCTAACCACGTCCCAAATAACGTGTGGAATTCGGCGTTATATTAAAAGCTATGTGGATAGACCTCCACAAAATTTTTGCCAAAGGGCAATCAAGAAAAAGGTGTCTGATTGATTCATCACTATCACAAAAACTACATCTTTTAGATCCCATCCAGTTGCGCTTCGCCAAATTGTCCTTAGTTAGGATAACTTGTTTGTGTACAAACCACATAAACACTTTAATTTTTAAAGGCACTTTGACTTTCCAAACATGTTTCGATCGAGGCATGACGCTAGCGTTAATAATATCCATATACATGGATTTAACTGAAAACTCCCCATTCTTAGTTAGTTTCCAGCGAATCTGGTCAGGCTGTTGAGATAGTTGGATATCCATTAAACGTCTCACAAGATGGAGCCAATCTTCCCAACGATTTCCTACTAGCGTCCTCCTGAATTGAATATTAAGAGGATTTGACTGTAATACTGTTGCAACGTAAGCGTCTCTTCGCTGAACAATATTATAGAGAGAAGGATACTGGATCGCAAGAGGAGCCTCCCCTAGCCATGTATCCTCCCAGAATCTTGTGGAAGTACCATTTCGAACTACGAACTTTGTCCTATTGAAGAAAGCTGATTTCACTTGCATGAGTCCCTTCCAGAAAGGCGAATCAGTCGGTCTTACCATCACCTGGGACAAAGTTTTGGACTGAAAGATACTTAGCACGAAAAATATGTTCCCAAGTGGCATCTGTCTCTACAGATAACTTATACAACCATTCGCTGAGAAGACATCTATTCTTTACCTCCAATTTTTCAATGCCTAGACCCCCCTCGTCTTTCGACTTGCAAATGACATCCCACTTAGCGAGTCTGTATTTTCTTTTTAAATCATCGCTCTGCCAGAAGAAGCGTGATCGATAAAAGTTTAGACTTTTCCCTACTCCAACTGGTACTCCTAAAAAACACAATAGAAACATAGGCATACTCGTGAGAACCGAATTGATCAGAATCAGTTGTCCTCCGTATGACAGAAGCTTGCCCTTCCAGCAGCTCAGTTTTTTCTCAAATCGATCTTCAATGCTCTTCCACTCTTTGTTAGAGAGCTTGCGATGGTGAATTGGTATACCCAGATACGTGAAAGGTAAAGATCCCAATTCACACCTGAACAATTCTTTGTATGCTTGTTGTTCTTCTTTTGCTCTTCCAAAGCAGAACAATTCACTTTTGTAGAAGTTAATCTTCAACCCCGATAATTGTTCGAACAAGCATAACACTAGATTCATATTTCTAGCTTTAGCCACATCATGCTCCATAAAGATAATAGTATCATCAGCGTACTGTAGGATAGACACTCCCCTGTCAACTAAATGTGGGACGAGGCCCCCTACCTGACCAGCATCCTTGGCCCTTCCTATTAAGATTGTCAACATATCTACGACAATGTTAAATAGAATCGGTGACATCGGATCTCCTTGTCACAGGCCCTTGTGTGTCTGGAAGTAATGACCTATATAATCATTAACATTGATTCCAACACTCCCTTTTTGCGTGAACAAATCTACCTGGTCTCTCCAGGCCTGATCGAAACCTTTCATACGCAAAGCCTGCTGAAGAAAAGGCCATTTGACTTTGTCATATGCTTTCTCAAAATCCACTTTGAAAACCACCCCGTCAAGTTTTTTCGTGTGGATTTCATGGAGCGTTTCATGCAAAACCACAACACCTTCTAGGATGTTTTTTGTCCGGCATGAAAGCAGTTTGGGACGGCTGAACCACCGAATGTGCAATCTGTGTAAGCCTATTAGTCCCAACCTTGGTAAAGATTTTGAAGCTAACATTCAGAAGACAGATCGGCCTAAATTGCTCAATCCTCATAGCCTCTCTTTTCATTGGCAGAAGCGTGATAGTGCCAAAGTTCAAGTGAAATAACTGCAACTGTCCCAAAAAAAGGTCCTGGAACATTGGGAGCAACTCCCCTTTAATAATGTGCCAGCATTACTTATAAAACTCCACCGGAAACCATCCGGTCCTGGAGCTTTATTATTTTTCATTTGGGAAATTGATTCGAACACCTCTTTCTCTGAAAATGGAGCCATCAAAATATCGTTCTCCTCAACTGCGAGCTGAGGAACATCCTCAACCCTCGACTCGTCCAAAGAGATACAATTGTCTTCAGGAGGCCCAAATAGTTGTTTGTAGTAATCAGTGATATATGCCTTTAGGTTATCCTGCCCTAAAATTGTTCCCTCTTCTTGCTCAAGCTGAAAGATTCTCTTCTTTTGGTGCTTGCCATTCACAATCATGTGGAAGAATTGTGTGTTATCATCCCCTTGGGCAATTTTGCGAACATTAGCACGCAGAGCCCACTTCAATTCCTCCTCACGAAGCAGTTCTTTCAACCTTAACTCCGCCTCCACTTTAGTTTCCAGTTCTCTGGTGTCTAATATGGAAGACTCCGCCTTTAAATCTAGGGATTGAATAAGCAAAAGGAGCCTTTCCTTCTCAGCCTTATAAATCCCACCTATATGCTTAGCCCAACCCCGTAAGAATTGACGCAAATGACGGATCTTATTTTGCCAATGCTCAACATTCGTTCTCCCTCCTGAACCTTTAGCCCATTCTCTTGCTATTAGATCCAGAAACCCTTCTCTTTCAAACCATGCTAATTCGAAAGAAAAAGTACTATTATTCCCCACATGCGTTGCCTCACCCGAGTCAACCAACAATGGGGTATGATCGGAGATACCGCGTGAGAGTGCTTGAACTGTCAAAAGGGGAAACTTCTGTTCCCAGTCGACGCTCGCAAGGACCCTGTCCAGCTTCTCAAAGGTCGGGACCGGTAGTGTGTTAGCCCAAGTGAACTTTCTACCAGAAAGCTCAATCTCTCGAAGGTCTAAGCTCTCAATATTTGTATTAAACATAAACGACCATCTGCCGTCAAAGTTATCATTGTTTTTCTCGTCCCACCTACGGATAATATTAAGCCCCCCCCCCCCAATCAGAATTGGGAGCTGCTCATTAGCACAAATACGGACTAAATCTGCCAAAAAGTCGGGTTTGAGTTCTGGTTGTGCGGCCCCATATACCGCCACCAAGGCCCAATTAAACCCATCAACCTTTGACCTAACCCGAAACTTGACCGCAAAATTTCCCATAACCACACTCCTAACTTCCAACGATTCGCATTTAACCCCAAGTAAGATCCCTACGGATCTTCCTCTTGGAGGTAGACAATGCCAATCAAAGTCAACCCCTCCTGACAAAGTACTAAGAAACTGGGGGGTAAAATTGTCTCTACCCTTTTCTGATATGGTAATGAAATCCAAACTGTGATCAATAGAAGCATCTGCTAGAAACCTTCTTTTAGCCAAGTCCTTAAGATCTCTGCTATTCCAAAAGATTCCTTTCATATCTCATCATGAAATTACTTTGTATTTTCTTGAATCTTAGGTCCAAATCACTGTAGCTGTAATTGTTATGAGTATGAATAAAGTTACAAGTTTTTTTTAGAAAAACTAGTTCTGATTTATATAAAACAATAAAAATCACAACAATTTTTCTCAGTTTCTTTTTTTTAGAAAAGAGACCATTGCCCTACATTAAATTAATGATGCATTGAGAAGCAGGAAAGTAGTAAAGATACATGGTACACATGGCTGACAGATCTACTTACAAGACATCAAACGACCAAACAAACTAACATTAAGCAGGAAACATTGCTTAATCAGCGAGGTCCTCATCCACCAAGGCGAAACTCAAATGAAGCGAGGAAGGAGATAACTATAAAGCGAACACAACGCGGGAGAGATCTCGCACCGTCGTCTATCACAGATGGACGAAATTGGACGTCCTATCTTCCATCTTTGTCGTCGAAGAGGACCCACCTATCCTCTCGTCCTGGCTCGAAGGACGCCGCATCGTCGCTGGTAGAGTCATTCACCCCAGAGCTCAAACGGAAGCAAATGACACAATGTCCATGGGCAGAAACCAAGCACAAAGAACCACCCAAGAAGTTCACAGCAAGATCAACACGAAGAACCACCCAAGTTCTCCGCAAAATCAACACCACCGCCACCCACGAAGAACCACATTGGCTGACATAAGAGACTAAGATTGTGCATCCGAGCGAGCAATAGCTGAGGAGGGTTGTCGCATAGCACAAACCCAAGCCATCACACACTACCCACCGCTGAAAATCCAGCAAACTCACAACTCCGTCATCCCACAACGGCGCCTCCAACAAGGGGATAATGCGGGAGCGTTGCCGCCGCCAAAACCAAAAGGTTTGGGTTTTCACCCGGGATTCAAGAAGGAAGGGAAGGGGATCCTTGACAACACCTCCAGGGAGGAACGGGACATCCACGGACGTCACCACCGTCATGGCCACCCACAAGCCAAGGATTTCTCCTGACCTAACCCTACCCATGATCACCCAGATCCGACGACCCAAGGTTGCCATGAACTGGATCCGGAGGGTAGAGAGGCTGGGCACAACGATGGTCTTCATAGCTAACACATGAGTGTCACGACGCCCATGCGTAGCGGCCAGCACCCACTATCTCCTTGCCACCCGTGCGGACAAGAAGAGCAACCAGCATCCGGGCGCGCCATCCACCACAGGGTAGCGCCCACCCACCATGGCTGAGGCCGCTGCCTCGGGTCCATGAAGCGAGCCTCGCCTGCTACCACCAGCAGCAAATCGCCAACACGTAACCGGCCAGCCCAGCTACCGCGCCGGCGCAACTCCACCTACAACCTACTCCCGCAACGCACCCCCAGTCCCGACCACAACACGGACGCCCGGACACACCCAGACCTAATATCGAATTTGGAGGCCGAACCCAAAGCACCAGTGATGGTGTCCTGGACTAGGGGGTACTCACCACGTCGTCTCCCGACCAGGTGGATCGGGCCGAGGATCCCCATGGCGACAGTCAGCCCATGCCGCATACAAGGGATATTCCACAAGACTTGCGCACAAGACGAGGACTCTCCTAAAACCTAGACCTCTGGTGCATTATATAAACCGAGGCCAGGCTAGTCAATAGATGATCTCATATTCATTAGAACAATCTCGTGGTAGACACATGTACTCTGTACTATCCCCCATATGAATACAATCAAAAGCAAGACGTAGGGTATTATCTCTTCCAGAGAGCCCGAACCTGGGTAAATCATGTGTCCGTGTTACCATCACTCCAAGACGCCTAGCTTAGGACCCCTACTATGAGACATGCCGGATATAGAATCGACATTGGTGCTTTCACTGAGAGCCTGCTGGGTGATCATCACGGATCGATGAGATAATCAAATTAAGTTGAGATCAAGGTCCGGAGGATTTGCTAGAGCGACACGCTCGTATTGCAAAATCAGGCAATTTATTGCAGTCTAGAGATCGGCAAAAGGTGGTGTCTGAACGAAGCAATGAGCGCATCCGAGATCAATCGGGCGCTGGCTCCTATTAGAACAATCTCGTGGTAGACACATGTAGTCTGTACTATCCCCCATATAAATACAATCAAAAGCAAGACATAGGGTATTATCTCTTCGAGAGAGCCCGAACCTGGGTAAAATCCTGTGTCCGTGTTACCATTGCTCCAAGACGCCTAGCTTAGGACCCCTACTATGAGATATGCCAGATATAGAATTGACATTGGTGCTTTCATTGAGAGCCTGCTGGGTGATCATCATGAACCGATGAGATAATCAGATTAAGTTGAGATCAAGGTCCGAAGGATTTGCTAGAGCGACACGCTTCGTATTGCAACATCAGGCAATTTATTGCAGTCCAGAGATCGGCAAATGGTGGTGTCCGAACGAAGCGATGAGCGCATCCGAGATCAATCGGGCGCTGGCTCCTATGCAGCCCCGGTCCCGAGGAGTGCTAAGGACAGGCCAGTGCCATACGCAGCCGATGACGCTCCATGGCATCGGCCGACCGTCCAGGGAGATTTCTCCTCTTTTGGCTTCGAACAAGGGGAGTCCTTTCAAGCTTCATCAAATCCATGGCACAAGGTCAGTTTTTCATTATAGAATCGAGCAAGAATCGGATTGTGAATTAGGATTGTATGCAAGAAGGGATTCGGAAACAGGAAAGCGAGTCAAGTAATCCGAATACGTAGCCACTCTCATTCTAATGCTTATATCCAGAACTAGTTCACCGAACAAAGGGACAAAACTAATGACTAAACTGTAGCGAGCTAATACCTAAACTGGAACTCTGAAATAGCACTAATTCATTCAATTATTTGAAGCTAAGGTGCTGGAAAAGATCTTTTTCATCTATCTATATGCCTTTTTCCTCTTCTGCTCATGGGTGGTCGCTATCGTCCACTTATAGTAGTATCTTTTGTCGCTTCCGTATGCCAAAGTGCTAACGACAATCAATGATCAGTTTTTGCAGCAAGACTTAGTTGACAAATACTACTACTATTTGACTAGTAGTAGTACTTCACGTTGTCGATGAATACTACCAAATCGGCGCGATACACAGGGAGATACTCCATCATCCCTTTTCTCTTTGTATTTAATTAAAGCATGGCGATAGATTTTTTGCAAATGTTCTATCTTCCATGCATGTTGCAAGTACTAGATTGATTGATTTAACCTAACATTTATCTGAGATCAAGGTCCAAACGAAAATTACTATCGGCGGTGCGCTCGTACGCAGCATCGTGCGTTCTGCACGGTAGGAAGAACAGCAGACGGCGGCGTCTAATCATAGCGATCGCGCCCAATCAAGGTCAATAAGGCATTGGCCTTGCGAGTCGCACACCACCGGGCCCGAGGCGCACGCGCCCAGCATGACCTATACCATGCAATTACAGGCCGAATACACTCCCGCGTGGGCGGCGACTATCAGGAATTTCTTTCCTTTTTTCGTTATGTTTTTTTCTGTTTAATTCAATACATAGATGTCGCTATCGTGCACTAGTACCCTGGCAAAGTAGTATTTTTCTTTGCCGTATGACTAACTCAATCTGGTGCTAGTTTTTGTAGCACGACTTGTTAAGTCTAATTGATGAACAATGCAAACTAGCTTTGCATTAACGGGCGTTTTGTTTGTACGCCTTTGTCCGCAGTCTGATGGACATTACATCTGCAAATAGACTTCAGCTCTCAGGCTATATGTCTCTAATTGTTTACTTTGCTTAAGTTAATTATTAAGTAGAAGAACATTTTTTTAAAGAGGTATATTATTATTATCATTACTTGTTATTACTTTTGTCTGGCACTATTTAATGTGCACAGGTGAACCAATTTCGGCTGGTTTGCATCGCCGTCTCGGCGAACTGACGCTGTCGTCCCTCCAACAAGCTATATTTCTTAAATTATTTATTTTGCATAGATAAATTATACAAAGAGATTCTTTATTTTCCATCTTGCGCTGCTTTATGTATGCAAAAAAGTTAACTATGGTCATGCTATGCCGCCACCCCGGCAAGCCAACATCGTCGTACCAATTGGCGTATATCGGCTTGCGTGATCACCTTGTTGGTCAAATTGCATAACTACATGTTCTGTTGCCTCGGGGACTTCGGCAGTGCCGAGAAAGCTCTACCTCATCGGGTTTTCGGTGCACAGGCCAAATTCCTCTCAATTATTTACTTCACTTATGTCAATTAAGTAGAAGATTTTTTTCTTTTTTCTTGGCTTGCACTATTTTATGTGTAGGTAGTCGACTTTGGCTGCGTCACGCGGTCACCTCGGCGTGCCAACGTCATGGTCCCGCCTTTGTCGACCAAGTTGTATTGTCACCCTGCCGACCCACTTGCTATCCTCGGCTGGACCGGGGGCTTCACCTCTCCACATCGACTGTGTTATGTCGCCACTTCAGAGTGCCGAGGTCTTTGTTCGGCCACCTCAGGACTGGCTTGGGGCCTGAGACCTCGACTCGTTACAAGTTCAGACCACATCATCAACACCAAGCACATTAACCAGCTAAGTCGCTTTCATGCTCAAACTTTTTAATTTTTAAATTTTTGTTCAGTTCTACCAAGCATTGTATTTGTGTTAAACAAAAAATCTTGTTGTTAAAAACTTAGTTTGTTAAAAATGTTATTTGTTAAAAATGCTTCTTTTGCCCAAGTTAACCGGGGCTCTTAAATTTATATGAGCAATTTTATAATAAAAGTTTTCTTCTTAGTCGTTGTAAAGTCTTTTTCTACCACTTCTTTCTCGACTCGAGTGTGTGGTCAATAGCCGGATAGTCTGGTTTCTCTTTAATGACGCTCGAATTCAGTTTGCTAAGTTGGCCTGAGAAGCACTCCGCCTTCGGGATAGGAGGTTGAAGCCGAAGACTGACCCGCTTGAAGTCCTGAGATCGGCGTGTCATGTTAAAGCACGACAGAAGCACAAACTAATTTTAAGACCAATGTTTGGATTGGCACCAAAATCTTGATTTAGTCTGGACATCAAGCTTTTACATAAGTTTTTGGCTTTTCGAGCTTATGACATTTTTTAGCTATTTGTATGTTTTTCTTTAA
The DNA here is from genome assembly GCF_002162155.2 of Triticum dicoccoides. Lineage (NCBI taxonomy): Eukaryota > Viridiplantae > Streptophyta > Magnoliopsida > Poales > Poaceae > Triticum > Triticum dicoccoides. The sequence continues at coordinate 100,138,978 of NC_041393.1, forward strand.
GGAAGCGGGACATCCTCATGACCGAGGTGCCCTGCATAGTAATTCAGCTCGGGAGATCTTTTTTGACCCACAACTCGGCATCTTTCCTGCCGAACTACACCTCGGCGTTGACAAAACACACGCCACATCAGGACTAGTTCCCGAGGAGTGCAAGGCCAGACGTCTTTAAAGCATTGGCAATATTAACGAGGGGGCTGAGACTACAACCGAACCCACCAAAACCAAGGTACCCCATAGAGTCCTCGGCATAGCGTTCTCGGGCATTGCTTTATATGCATCAGTTTTGAATTGTGTCATCGATCAATAGTTGGATTACCCGGCTCCCGTGCTTGCCTCCTATGTTCTGCTTTGTTCGGATAGGTGTGCAATGGGAGAACCACTGTGATTGTGCTTCCAACTCGAATGGTTAAGCACCTCTGTGGAGAAAGCCGAAAACTGACTGTCACAATGCACGTAAACTGGTCAGCGATCCGATGACTGTGTCAAACTATAATATGACAGAGGTCACCCTGTGTTAAACGATGGTCCGTTCATAATATTGGCCGAAGTGTTAACGGCTTGACCCAGGCTGACGTTGAACACTAACCGGGGGCTAGTAACTGGCCTCCTAACTTTAAGCTCCTATGACTAAGTGAAAGTTATAAAGCCCGCATATGATTGCCTTGTTTCCGCTAACACAACCGCCTCCGGGCACCGAGACGTCGGCTAAGGGTTGTTTTGTTATTGCAAAAACACCCTGCATAGCATCTACAAAGGGGTGGAAACCGGCGATGGGCCACTTTCAAATAATAAACGGTCGCAACAGAGTCAAAATAAACATATCATCAGCGTTTGTATTCCTTATACAAGCGCTACCTTCTATACTTATCGTTATAAAGCCATAACTATGCATCAGTTTGACTTCAGATTTTGGCCAAGCTGGGTTGGCTAGCTCTTGTGCTTAACCCTACGTTCCCGATTGTTCGGCTAGGCGGTAAAGGGAGCACCTCTATGATTGTTACTACCGGGTCATCCGAGTTAGTACCTCGGACTGGGTGAAGCCGAAAACTAGCCATCTTAAAGGATATAATTGGTCAGCAACAACGGAAGTGAAAATTTCGGTTCATTAGACCATAGAGTTCAAGAACTTTCCCCGAACTAAATCCTCAATATTTTTCTCCCACATTGACCAAAGTTGAGGTTTCATGATCATGGTCAGCATGACAACCCAAAGAAAGGAACCGATAGCGGGACTATTTTTTTGGAAGATCTTTCTTATGTTAATAGTAATATAACATATCTCTCTGTGTACCTTTGTTTACAAAACCATATGGCCAGATTGCCTTGTTTGCCGTAAATCTTTGCCCTTATAAAGGCTTTATAAAGTAGGACAAACACTCCTGGCTACTGGCCTAGGAGGTTGAAGCCGATGATTGGTCAACAAAGTTTTGTACAAATGCGGATCCGATCATTAATAATGTAGAGTACTTGGATACATAGAATTATTACATATAATTTGTGATTTTACTCTGGATATCGATCCCTAATTCGGCCACCCGTGCCTACATTAAGGCTCGGGGGCTATTGAGCTTTGGGTTTATCATTTACAAATATTAAAGGAGCACATCGATCCCCTGATTTGGTGTTACCACCCGACTAGTGGCTCGGGGGCTACCGCATTGCCTATTCAATGCAGAAATTTCAAAGTGCTCAGTGTTCTTCTTAACCGAGCTATGGGTAAACGCGTCTTCATACAACAATAGGTACCATCTGGGACTTATCCAGCATCAAGCTAATATATTACATCGACTTCTCAAAACCCTCTCTCAAGGGCCCGTCTGCCGATCGCTATCTCCTCTAAATGTGCATCTTGGATTTTAGACCGACATACCTTGAGGGCTACTGGCTATACATCTCGTCAGCAAATAAATTGCACCAATCGGAAATAAAATCCGCAGACAATCAAATGGTTGGCTCCATAAAGGGCATTTCCAGCATTAAGCTAGCTGAACTCCTCTAACTTTTTTGAACCAAGGTGATCTATGACACCTCAGATATAGTTCGACGTTGGAGCTCGGATACAAACCGGCGTGGGAGCTCAGCTGCAAAACAACCTTTCGGATGCAGACCGGCATTGAAGCTCGGCTGCAAAAAGGGCTCTTCAGATACTCGACGTATAAACTCTTCGAATTTAGCTTGGGAATCCTCAAGGACGAAGATGGGAAGATTTGTTGAACCAGTTTTCAAGACCGATAACCGAAGATGAAGAACAGTACGGAAGAGTCGAGGAGCGTCCCCAACTTGAAGATCGTTTTAGGGGGCTACTGACGGTGTCCAGGACTAGGGGGTACTCACCATGTCGTCTCCCGACCAGGTGGATCGGACCGAGGACCCCCATGGAGGTTCGCTCATTGGACAGTTCGGGCAGCCCATGCCGCATACAAGGAATATTCCACAAGACTTGGCGCATAAGGCGAGGACTCTCCTAAAACTTAGACCTCTGGTGCATTATATAAACCGAGGCCAGGCTAGTCAATAGATGATCTCATATTCATTATAACAATCTCTTGGTATACACATGTACTATGTACTACCCCCCATATGAATACAATCAAAAGCAGTACGTAGGGTATTATCTCTTTGAGAGAGCCCAAACCTGGGTAAAATCCTGTGTCCGTGTTACCATTGCTCCAAGACGCCTAGCTTAGGACCCCTACTACGAGATATGCCGAATATAGAACCGACAACCAGATCCGCCGTCAAGATGGCCAGACGGTGCCAGATCTGTGCAGGGTTGGATCCCTTCCGCCGACCACATCGGGGCAGCATCACCGCGACGCTGTGGGCGTGGTCGAGGACCACACGACTAATAGGGCGCCGTCACGAGTGAAGTAGGGGAACATAGAGGAGAAGGAGGTACAGGGAGAAGGAGGAGGCAGGCGCACTTCGCCAAAGCCACGGGCCGGCCGACCAGCCGCCGACGGTGTCAGCGAGTGAAAGGAGATCGGTGGGAGGAGGTGGTTTGAAGTAGCGGCGGGGTTCACCGTGTGAGTCGCAAGAGCGACCCACGAGGTCGGGGAATGGGGTCATTTTCTTAGTTTCTTGGTTTTCTTTTATTTCAACTTGCAAAATTGCGACAATAGAACTTAAAGAAACTGAGAAAGATCAACTTGCAAATTTTCACGTTGCCTCCTTATCTATTTTTGTTATGTAGTAAGGGTCCGACCGCTCTCTTGTCGCATGAGGAGGAATAAGAAAAAAAATGCTAGAGTGAAGGTATGCGGAGAGGCCCCTTCTATAACAAATGTTTTGTTTGCAGATGATTCGTTGATCCTTATGAAAGCTAACCCTCACAATGTCGAGGCTTTGAAAGCTATCCTGGATTCTTATTGTGCCGCTTTGAGGCAAACGACGATCGTTGATAAATCTTGCATCTTCTTTAACCCCAATATGAGAGTGGAAATCAGAAGCATATTTATACCACTCTGAATATTATGACGGAAGATCACAGTGACAAACTTTTGTGTTTGCCAACTAATGTGAGTATGGACAAGTCTTACTGTTTTAAGTACCCAATTGATCGTATTATCATGTAAATAAGTGGATGTGAAGAAAATTTATTATCCATGGGAGGGAAGGATATATATGCGACTCATCTTTTGTACTCCCATGAGTATGTACTCCCATCCTAGTGGATAAGGTTCAGTTAGTGAGATGATATCCAATAGTTGTAATCGCAACCAGCCTGGATTATTGAACTAACAACCTTTTGTTGCATGCATAACAACCTTCGAAAGTCAAGCTATCCGGTTAATGTATTTTAACCTGGCCCACCGGGTGCATGCCCCTCTTTTTAATTTTTGAACTAGCGATCAGGCATCTTCTACATTTGATAAGGTATATTTTTCTTTGTTCTCACGGATGGATACTTCAAGTCCACTCCATTTTGTGCGAGCGCATGCCTGTACTTACAGTATATGAAATCTTTCACATTGTTTTTGTTGGGGTATATACCTCTTTTTTTTGCGGATGGGGGTATATACCTTTTTTTGGAAGGGCATAGACTTCTTAAATTGTTTGAATGAGTATATACCACATTAGGCTAAGAGGGTGTACACTACTTTTTTAGAGAGTATATATTACCAAATACCTTCTGCGTACGTGGTGTATAAGCGAGCGAGTCTATACCACGCTTAATTTGTTGAGAAGGTATATACTCCTTTTTTGAGTTGAAGTATATACTACTTTTTCATGAGTATGTACGTACAACATTTTGCCCAGAGAATTTATGTACTTCTTTTTGCAGGTGGAGAGAATATATGTACCACTTTTTGAGCCAGTATATACTCTATGAGTCTATGACACGAGTATATGCTTCCCTAAGCCTAGAGTAGTATATATCCATCAAACTGTATTGAGATATCCACCATGTACACCTTGTGATGGGAGTAGCTAATTCATTGTTGTAGATTGTGTTCTTCGATTCAACGTGAATACTGCACAAGAAGAAATTCCATTTGAAGAAAATATGCCCTAGAGGCAATAATAAAGTTATTATTTATTTCCTTATTTCATGATAAATATTTATTATTCATGATAGAATTGTATTAACCGGAAACTTAGTACACGTGTGAATACATAGATAAAACATATTGTCCCTAGTATGCCTCTACTTGACTAGCTCGTTAATCAAAGATGGTTATGTTTCCTAACCATAGACATGTGTTGTCATTTGATGAACGGGATCACATCATTAGGAGAATGATGTGATGGAGATGACCCATTCGTTAGCTTAACATTATGATCGTTACAGCTTCATCGCTACTGTTTTCTTCATGACTTATACATGTTCCTTAGACTATGAGATTATGCAACTCCTGAATACCGGAAGAACACCTTGTGTGCTATCAAAGTCACAACGTAAATGGGTGATTATAAAGATTCTCTACAGGTGTCTCCGAAGGTGTTTTTTGGGTTGGCATAGATCGAGATTAGGATTTGTCACTCCGTGTTTCAGAGAGGTATCTCTGGGCCCTCTCGGTAATGCTCATCACATATAAGACTTGCAAGCAATGTGATTAATGAGTTAGTTGCAGGATGAAGTATTACGAAACAAGTAAAGAGACTTACCGGTAACGAGATTGAACTAGGTATGATGATTCCGACGATCGAATCTCGGGCAAGTAACATACCGATGATAGAGGGAACAACGTATTTTATTATACGGTTGGACCGATAAAGATCTTCGTAGAATATGTACGAGCCAATATGAGCATCTAGGTCCCGCTATTGGTTATTGACCGGAGATGTGTCTCGGTCATGTCTACATAGTTCTCGAACCCGTAGGGTCCGCACGCTTAACATTCGATGACGATTTGTGTTACGAGTTATGTGTTTTGATGACCGAAGTTTGTTTGGAGTCCCGGATGAGATCACAAACGTGACGAGGAGTCTCGAAATGGTCGAGACGTAAAGATCGATATATTGGAAGGCTATATTCAGACATCAGAAAGGTTCTGAGTGATTCGGGTATTTTTCGGAGTACCAGAGAGTTACGGGAATTTGCCGGGGGATGTAATGAGCCTTAATGGGCCATACAGGAATGGAGAGAAGGGCCTCAAGGAGTGGCCGTGCCCTCCCCCATGGGCTGGTCCGAATTGGACTAGGAGGGGCCCACTACAAAAAAAGACACATCCGTGACATTTTGGGTCGAACGAAATTTTTTCCTGTCATACTTATGACACTTCTATGACGATAATTGTGAAAAAACCAGGTATCATCATAGATGTGGTGGGATCCTACTTCTATGACAAAAAATGATGACAGAAAATGGGCTTTTCGTCCTGGGCGGGCTGGAGACGCAACTGCATGACATTCTTTGGGCCGTCCATGACGGAAAAAACCGTGGTAGAAGCGAGGGCGAGGAAAATATCAGAGAGTTCCCGATTACGGTGGATTGTCGGGGGCCGAGCGATGCGCGTTTCTTTCGTATCGTATGCGCGTGGTTGCGAGGCATTGGGCTCTAACTGAACCCGAGCGAGGCGTCACCTAACTGAACCCGAGCGATTGCACTGCAGGCTACGTGTTATTGAACCCGAGCGATCGAGCGATTCCTTTGCTACTGTTGCTAACTAAAACCGATCGATACTGCCTCTGGATGAACAGTGAGTGTTGCGGCGGTGGGGGGGGGGATGAACATGACCCCGTGATGTTACCGCTGGATGAACAGGACCCTGATCAATCGAGCCGGTTGGGCGTGGATGAACAGGACCCCGTGGAGGGTTGGATGAACAGGATCCCGTGGAGGGCTGGTTGAACAGTAGCCGGTGGAGGGCTGGTTGAACAGTAGCCCATGGAGGGGTGGTTGAACAGGAGCCCATGGAGAGGGCTGATTGAACAGTAGCTGGTGGAGTAGCGCGTGGTGGAGGCTGGATGAACAGGAGCCCGTGGATGAACAGTCGCAGGTGGAGGCTGGAGGAGGTCGATGGTGGATGAACAGTAGCCCGTGGAGGCTGGAGGAGGTCGACGGTGGAGATGAATAGTATCCTGTGGAGTTCCATTTTGCGGTATGCCACACCCCTCCCAATGAACAGGACCCCCTTTTGACCGTAGCGCTCCAACACAAGTCCGTTTCCTCCGTTTTGCGGTACACCACACCCCTCCCGATCAACAGGACCCCGTTTCGACTGTAGGAGGTCCAATAGAAGTCTGCTTCCTCCGTTTTGCGGTACGCCAGACCCCTCCCGATGAACAGGATCCCGTTTTGACCGTGGCCGGTCGAACACAAGGCCGTTTCCTCCGTTCTGTGGTACGCCAGGCCTCGTTTCCATCGGTTGTTCTGTCCAAGCCAGTTAGCTCCCACTCGTTTTGTTGCCTCCCGATGAACACGACACATTCTGTTGCCTCCCCATGAACACGACGACGATGCAGTTTCTCCGTTCCGACCCATCCATGTCCACGAGCCCTGGCCGTACATATGCGCGAGTAGGCATTCGAGACCCCACCCGTATGTACGTACGTGGCCGTATTTTCTTTCTTGCACCCTGGATGCTGTACGCACGTGTACATGCTACGTGTGCGGCTCTACTACGACACGTGCACGCCTCTACATCGACCAGTATATACGTACACATTCACGACCAGAATGACAACGCTACGTACGCTTCGACCAGGTGGGTCCCGACTGTCAGGCACTTCCTTGCGTGCGAATATGTAGATGGTGGGTCCATCAGTCAGGGGGGCAAACCGTTTTTTTGCTTGGACGCACTTCCTTGCGTGCGAAGATGTAGCTGGTGGGTCTCAGCAGTGAGGGGGGAAACATTTTTTTTGCGAAATACGGTGGCCCGTCCAGTGGGTCCCTGCTGTCAGGTGGAGGAATCATTATTTTTCGTGTAATAAGGAGGCACTTCCTTGCTGCGGCCGTGGACCCAACTGTCAGCCTCTCCATGTACAATACTCTTCCGATGGCAGTCGTTCCTTGACCATGTTGACCACGCCGCATTCTGTTGTATGCATGCGTCCATGGGCGTGGTGCATCCCCACTGTCAGCCTCTCACGTAAAGTCATCTTCCGATGACTCTCGGTTGTTGACCACGTTGAGCACACCATGCCGACCGCACCAAGACCGGTGGACGATGGTGAGGCCCCAAACTAGAACGACCCGAAGATGGGGAAGACGCGGCAGTGGAGTCAGAGATGGAGAGGAGTGGCAAAATTGACTGGTTCGGGTGCGCGGCAGCACAGCCGCGGTGCCGCCCATGGGAGACAGGAGCAAGAACAGAGGTTGAAGAAGGAGCACAACTGTTGGATTAACATCCTACGGTCCAGCTGCTAGAATCATTTGTTGATTAAGTTGACAAAAGCCCTGCGTACACGTCCGCTTAGTAGGCCCACAAGTCAACCACCAAATCTGACGGGTCCCAGCTGTCAACGGGAGGAATAATTTCTTTTGCATAATAAGGAGGCACTTCCTTTCGTGCGAAGATATAGCCAGTGGGTCCCAGGTCATTTTTTCAGCTTAATAAGGAGGAACTTTCCTTGCGTGCGACCATGGACCTCGTGGGTCCCAGCCGTCAGGCTCTCCACGTACAGTCCTCTTCCGATGACTCTTGTTTGTTGACCATGCCGCACCGAGCACAGCGAGGCGGTGGACGACGGCAAGGCCCCGGATGGGAACGACTCGAAGATGGGAAGACACGGCAGTGGAGTCAGAGATTGAGAGGAGGAGAATGGTTATAACTGGTTCTGGTGCGGCGTGGGGCTGCAGTCGGTGGAGAATAACAGGAGGTGTGGAGGGGTGGAGGGATAGTGCTTCACAGCGATGCATGCTAAGTAGAGCCGCTAGCCGCCGGAGGCCGGACCAGGCGGTCCCGGTGACGCTGGAGGAAGAAGACGAGAGACTGAAGGTGCATGCCGGCCGTTGGATATAAATCCAATGGTTGTGGATGTCATAATCATTTGTTGACCAAGTTTTTTAGGGGTATTTGTTTACCAAGTTGACAACGCCCTGCGTAGGCTTCGACCTATTGGCCCACATGTCAGCATACAAAAATGTGGCATATATTTAAACCATGTTTTCTAGAATGTATAGTCCATTTGCTGGGCTGGGTGAACAAATAATTTCGCGTCAATGCGACCCGTTTATATTTTCTAAGAAATCCCAGCCCATTTGCACTTCCTTGAAATACACGAATTAGCTGGGCTCCTTCTATATATAATGTTATGTTAGAAGGAGCAATTCATATCAAAAAATAAACTGGAGAGGCACATTTTTTATATATAAAATCAACAAATTAGCGAGTTATTGCTCACAATAAAAATGAGCGCATTATTATTACATTGGTCCTTAAAATCTTCGCAACTTTTGTACGCAATCACAAGGATTTTCCTTGCCTGTGAGTCAAAAAGAACCAGGATTTTCCTTGCCAACTTCTGTTAAACATTTACTTTTATAAGTTAATAACACGTGGGATGTTTTTATAATGTATATATAAGTCTCTATATAATATACAATAATAGTAATAATATAAATATATATAATGTGGTTAGAAGGGAAACATAAATTGGACACAACATTATTATTCTTATATATAGATAAATAGAACAGAGACCTGCGTTTTATTAAAAAAAATATTGGGCTGCCGATCTTTAAGAAACATTCCATAGGACGGTATGGACCTCAAAAAGTTAGTTGAAACAACTGTCTCCGTATGTCGCGGGCTACGCATGCTAAAATACAAAACCTAGGCCTAGCTCATACTTGTTCGCCCTCTGGAAAAAATGATACCAGCTAGATCCCTGAGCGAACTGGAATAAAGAGGGGGCTGGTGGCACGACTAAAGAAGCACATCAGGAACGATTTTTTTCTTCAGTGGATGACTCTCTATGGAAGCAAAGCTCCCATAGAGAGCCATCCATTGAAGAAAATGGGCCGAGCCCAGTCAATGTGGCTACAGGCGCCCGTTAGCAGAATACACATTAACGGGCCCTGCAGCGCCAAATAGGAAATGCCGCTCTCGATGGCGTTTTTTTACTTGCCACTGCACCATACAACTTGTATTTTTAGCCTCCCAGTCCATGGTGGACCAGCAACCCATTTGCTGGGTAGGCCAACCTACAGAAACCAGCAGTCGATTTTTCATCAAGCCCCAAAAACAACGCAGTACTATGTTTGTTTTGAGGCCGAAAACATTACAGTAGGGGTTGAGGTGGGGAGGGGGGAAGATAGAGCAAAAAGATTAAAAAGAGCTGATGCGCCATTGCTATCCTAACAATGCAGGTGCAATTCTTCTCGGGAAGAAGGTGTGCCGTTGACACCCACACCTCACATATCCCACAGTAAGCATACTAACAAGTTCACACACAAGTACAACATAAAAGGTAAACATTCGATCAAACTTAGGTTCACAGGGCACGTTCATATTCATAGCTAGCATTCACAATCAACAACTCAAAAGATTCATATATACACAAGTTCAGCATTGTCGGCGTCCTGGATTCGGGGGTATCCAGCCTTGCCTGCCTGCGGCCCACCACGTGGCTCCATCGACGGCCTACTACGGCCTAGCTTCAGCATCAACAACACAAGATCCTCGTGAGGGGCCAAGCCTTGCGAGGCGGATGACGCCAAGACCCCCGAGGGGATCGGCCCCCTCAGGACTGGCTCGTGAGGGGTGGAGAGTTCTATGCAAGTACCTCACGAGGCTCAACTGACGTGAGCCATGACGACCAAGGCCAGGCGGGTGCAGAGTTCAGGTTTCCTCTTTGGTGCAAAGGAGGCAAGCCACAGGCGCAGAGTCCCAAGGAAGGTTTCCATTCCGATGCAACGAGACCAAGACCGCCAGGACGGCAAGACGGAGGTCATCGACGAGCCCACAACAGCGTCACGGCTAGAGGCTTTTCGCAGGCGAAGACTACTTTTGTCAGGATAGACTGTACTACTTGTCCCCTTTCAAATCTGGCGTTTGTGTGATCCCTTCCCGCTCATATTAGGGAAGAGGACCAAGGCCACTATAAATAGGACTTAGTCACCACCATAGAGAGGGGATCAGATCCATTCTCACCCGACCACCACACCAGCTCTCTTGAGCTCAAGAACACCTCACCTCCTGAAGCTAGGTCATCATTGTACTAGTTCATCCGCAGCCTACAAGGCAATCCACCACTCCACACTGGATTAGGGTATTAGACCACAACGGTGGCCCAAACTAGTATAAAAAACGGTGTCCTTGTCTCTCTTTGAGCTCGACGCGTTAGGGTTAGGAGGATCGTGAGTAGGGAGGCTGGGTAGGTTGAGATCTCCGCACGCACCCAAGTGTTCAAACCTCTCAACGGTTTGCGGATCCCTAAATCCGACATTTGGCGCGCCAGGTAGGGGTGCGTTGGATCCTCTCTTTCATTGATTGATCCACCACCGCTCCGACATCTCCATGGCTGATGCACGCCGGGCTCGCGCTGAGCATCGGGCTGCAGTCGCCGCCCGCGTCGCTGAGACGGCTCCAGCGGGTGACGGCTGCACCCGTTGCGCTCCTTCTCTTGTGGCCAATGCCGCCACAGGCCCTGCAAGCCACGAGCAGCAAGCCTCGTCGCTGCACCCGTCGGTGCGCCGTGATGGCCGCACCGCTACTCCGTCACTGACCCCAGCAGCTTCATCATCCCATGCGTGTTGCGGCCACGTGGATGCACAGGCCTCTCTACTCACGGCGCAGGAGCTTCTTCACTACCGCCCGGTGGGTGACCTCTATGAGGAGTGGCTCGAGCGGATCGCTGAGTTCATCAGCGTCACGCACGGGGGCTCCGCCGGGCCGGCTCGCTCACTGCCTCAGCAACCACCCGCAACGGGCGACGTCGCGCACGGGGCTCCTCCACTACCTCCGGCCCAGGGTGTCATCATCGAACCAAGGCGTGTGGCTCCACGGTGCGGCCCGCAACATCCAGCGCCGGCCTGGGATGACGTGAGCAGCTAGGTGGTGCAGCGTCCCCAAGGAGAAGCGTGCATGCTTCCAGCGCCCCAGCACCAGGCTCGCGTACCGCCGCAGGAGGTGGTGGTGCGCGTGCACCAGGATCATGTTCCACCCCCTCGACGACCTCCGGTGGCCACGGCAGGATGCCGCGCGTTCACTCCAGAGCTCCGCAACATCGTTTGGCCAAGCAAGTTCAAGCCTGACCTGCCTCCGTGCTACGACGACACCGTAGACCCCGCTGAGTTCCTGCAGCTCTACGAGCTGAGCATCAAGGCGGCCAGCGGCGACGAGAAGATCATGGCAAACTGGTTCCCCATGGCCCTCAAGGATGGTGCGCGTTCTTGGCTCCTGAACCTGACCGAGGGGTCGGTTTCTTCCTGGGAGGATATGTGCAGCTGCTTCATTTCCAACTTCCAGGGCACTCGTGACCGTCCGCCGGCCGCAGGTGACCTGCGCCGCATCAAGCAGCAACCTGGAGAGACCCTGCAGAAGTACATCTAGCGCTTCAACAACGTTCGCCTCAAGATCCCCAAGGTGTCGGACGAGGCCATCATTTCAGCATTCACTGATGGCGTCCGTGATGTCAAGATGAAGGAAGAGCTCGCCATTCATGAGGATCTATGCACCGCTCTGGACATGTTCAACATGGCGAACAAGTGTGCAAGGGCTAAGGAGGGGTGCCTCTCCCTCCTCGAGCTCCCTGATGCTGATCCAGAAGATAAGAAGACCAAGACCAAGGACGTGAAGCGCAAGGGGCCTGCCGTGCTTGCAGCCGAGCCAGAGATGAGGCGCGGCTTCGACCACCCCGAGTCGTCCAAGGGCATGCGACTGTTCTATGACTTTCACAATGTTTACAGCCACAACACCAACGACTGTTAGGAGCTCAGGGCCCTCCACGACGGGCGCCTCGGTCGACGCCCCGAGCTCAACGATCGAGGCTATAGTCGAGGAGGCGACCGAGGTGGAGGACGCTGGGACGGACGCGACCATCGTCAGGAGTGGCGCGACCAGCCTCGTGAGGACCGCTGGCAGGGCCAGCCTCGTGAGGGAAACTGGAGGAAGCAGCCTTGTGAGGATCTCACTCAGGGTAATGCAGCCTTGCCTCCTCTGCCTCCACCGCCAAGAAGGAATGAAGATCACCACCAGGACGAGGGGGCTGGGGGCTTCCAGGAGCCTCGGGCTATCGCCTGTATCCTAGGTGGCTCACAGGCTCCAGCTTCCCGCCGCATCTTCAAGCAGTTCGCGCGCGAGGTGAATGCAGCCCTCCCCAAGCCTGAAGCAGCTCGCCCTCTCAAGTGGTCCATGTGCGCCATCACCTTTGACTCTTCAGACCGGCTCAAGTGTGCGACCACCACTAGCGCGCTCCCCATGCTCTGCTCCCCCGACATCAGCAACGTGCTTGTCACCAAGGCTCTCATTGATGGCGGAGCAGGGCTCAGTGTTCTATCTGTTCAGACGTTCGGCAGGCTCCAGGTGCCATACTACCAGCTTCAGCCCACCAAGCCATTCTCAGGAGTGATCGACGGTTCGACACACCCGATCGGGCAGGTTCGCCTCCCTGTCACCTTCGGCGAGTGCAACAACTACCACACCGAGCTCATCGATTCGATGTCGCCGACATCCGCCTGCCCTACAACGCCATCCTAGGGTACCCAGCACTGGCCAAGTTCATGGCGGCCACGCACCATGACTACAACGTCCTCAAGATGCCAGGAAGCTGCGGCGTCATCACGGTCGCTTGCTAAGAGAAGGATGCGGTGTGCTCCCTCGAGCACGCCTTCCAGGCTGCAGCGGTTGAGAACCCTGAAGACGAAGACGGCGCCCTCCCTCCTGAGGTCGCCCCCAAGACGAAGAAGCTGCAGTTGGGACAGGGGTCTCGTGAGGAGGCATCGCTCGAGGATGCCGTGCTGAGCCTCGTGTCTCCGGACGCGGCGCCTTCACCCATCGCATAGGAAGGCGTGCCCGGCGCTCCTCTTAGGCTGGGCTCGGGGGATCTCCTTTGGAGGGCCTCAGATCTAGCCAATGTCGCAAGGGAGGCGCTCGGGCACCATGTGGAGGCGCTCTTCAGAGCACGCTTCCCAAAAGAAGGCAACATGCGTGAGGTACCAGGCATTCAGGAGTTCATCAGCAAGGCAATCAAGGAGATTAAGGAAGGAAGGGTTCTGCAAGGCAATCATCGCCTGCCGCGTGGTGCAGCTCACTGCCCTGGCGAGGGTAAGGAGTTACGCGTCTGCATCGACATCCCCGGGCTCAACATCGCCGCGTCTTGGTAGCTCTTGTGCCTGTCTCGTGTCGGACGATGCGAGGGTCCGCCTCACAGCTACGTTCACATGCCATTTGGCCTGGCGGGCGCGACTGAAGCGTTCTAGCGCTGCATGAGGGATGCTCTGACGGCCCGCGAGGCTAGGCGCCAGGCGGTCCTGGCGGAGATGAAGGAGCACCTTCGGGAGCCTCTCAGGTCCTCTGAGCCTCCCGAGGCTCAGCACCGGAGCGGCTCATGAAGAACGACTCCAGCGGCGCACGTTTTTTGGCTACTTCAACACCTCTTCAGCAATGGTACCAAGTGATATCTTTCCAGCTCGTTTCAGTCTGGGGGTGCCCCTCAGGCTGCATCATTCCCAGGCCATGTGGTGTTGGGGAACGTAGTAATTTCAAAAAATTTCCTACGCACACGCAAGATCATGGTGATGCATAGCAACGGGAGAGGAGAGTGTGTCCACGTACCCTCGTAGACCGAAAGCGGAAGCGTTATGGCAACGCGGTTGATGTAGTCGTACGTCTTCACGGTCCGACCGATCCAAGCACCGAACGTACGGCACCTCCGAGTTCAGCACACGTTCAACTCGATGACGATCCCCGGACTCCGATCCAGCAGGGTGTCGGGGATGAGTTCCGTCAGCACGACGGCGTGGTGACGATGATGATGTTCTACCGACGCAGGGCTTCGCCTAAGCACCAACAATATGACAGAGGTGGAATATGGTGGAGGGGGGCACCGCACACGGCTAAAGAACGATCACGAAGATCTACTTGTGTGTCTAGAGGTGCCCCCCTGCCCCCGTATATAAAGGAGCCAAGGGGGAGGGGGCGGCCGGCAAAGGAGGGCGCGCCAAGGAGGAGTCCTACTCCCACCGGGAGTAGGATTCCCCCCTTCCAAGTAGTAGGAGTAGGAGTCAAGGAAAGGGGGAAGAGAAGAGAAGGAAGGAGGGGGCGCAGCCCCTCCCCCTAGTCCAATTCGGACTTGGCCTTGGGGGGGCGCCCAGCCTCTCCTCTCGCTTTCCCCTAAAGCCCAATAAGGCCCATATACTCCCCGGCGAATTCCCGTAACTCTTCGGTACTCCGAAAAATACCCAAATCACTCAGAACCTTTCCGAACTCCGAATATAGTCGTCCAATATATCGATCTTTACGTCTCGACCATTTCAAGACTCCTCGTCATGTCCCCTATCTCATCCGGGACTACGAACTCCTTTGGTACATCAAAACTCATAAACTCATAATATAACTGTCATTGAAACCTTAAGCGTGTGGACCCTACGGGTTCGAGAACAATGTAGACATGACCGAGACATGTTTCCAGTCGATAACCAATAGCGGAACCTGGATGCTCATATTGGCTCCCACATATTCTACGAAGATCTTTATCGGTCAAACCGCATAACAACATACGTTGTTCCCTTTGTCATCGGTATGTTACTTGCCCGAGATTCGATCGTCGGTATCTCAATACCTAGTTCAATCTCGTTACCGGCAAGTCTCTTTACTCGTTCCGTAATACATCATCTCACAACTAACTCATTAGTTGCAATGCTTGCAAGGCTTAAGTGATGTGCATTACCGAGAGGGCCCAGAGATACCTCTCCGACAATCGGAGTGACAAATCCTAATCTCGAAATATGCCAACCCAACATGTACCTTCGGAGACACCTGTAGAGCTCCTTTATAATCACCCAGTTACTTGTGACATTTGGTAGCACACAAAGTGTTCCTCCGGTAAACGGGAGTTGCATAATCTCATAGTCATAGGAACATGTATAAGTCATGAAGAAAGAAGTAGCAATATACTAAACGATCAAGTGCTAAGGCTAACGGAATGGGTCAAGTCAATCACATCATTCTGCTAATGATGTGATCCCGTTAATCAAATCACAACTCTTTTGTCCATGGCTAGGAAACATAACCATCTTTGATAAACGAGCTAGTCAAGTAGAGGCATACTAGTGACACTATGTTTGTCTATGTATTCACACATGTATTATGTTTCTGGTTAATACAATTCTAGCATGAATAATAAACATTTATCATGATATAAGGAAATAAATAATACCTTTATTATTGCCTCTAGGGCATATTTCCTTCAGTCTCCCACTTGCACTAGAGTCAATAATCTAGTTCACATCATCATGTGATTTAACACCAATATTCATATCTGTATACGATTAACACCCATAGTTCACATCGTCATGTGACCAACACCCAAAGGGTTTACTAGAGTCAACAATCTAGTTCACATTGCTATGTGATTAACACCCAAAGAGTACTAAAGTATGATCATGTTTTGCTCATGAGAGAAGTTTAGTCAACAGGTCTGTCACATACAGAGCCGTATGTATTTTGCAAATATTCTATGTCTATAATGCTCTGCACGGAGCTACTCTAGCTAATTGCTCCCACTTTCAATATGTCTCCAGATTGCGACTTAGAGTCATCTGGATCAGTGAAAAAATTTGCACCGATGTAACTTTTACGACAAACTCTTTTATCACCTCCATAATTGAGAAACATCTCCTTAGTCCTCACTAAGGATATTCTTGACCGCTGTCCAGTGATCTACTATTAGAACAAAATTTTATTCCTTTGCCAAACTCAGAGCTAGGTATACAATAAGTCTAGTTCACATCATAGCATACTTTATAGAACCTATGATTGAGGCATAGGGAATGACTTTTCATTCTCTTTCTATTTTCTGCTATGGTCGGGTCTTGAGTCTTACTCAATTTCACACCTTGCAACACAGGCAAGAACTCCTTCTTTGACTGTTCCATTTTGATCTACTTCAAAATCTTATCAAGGTATGTACTCATTGAAAAAATCTTATCAAGCGTCTTGATCTATCTCTATAGATCTTGATGCTCAATGTGTAAGCAGCTTCACCGAGGTCTTTCTTTGAAAAACTCCTTTCAAACACTTCTTTATGCTTTCCAGAAAATATTCTACATCATTTCCGATCAACAATATGTCATTCACATATACTTATCAGAAAGGCTGTAGTGCTCCCACTGACTTTCTTGTAAATACAGGCCTTTCCAAAAGTCTGTATAAAACCATATGCTTTGATCAACTCATCAAAGCGTATATTCCAACTCCGAGATGCTTGCACCAGTCCATTGATGGATCGCTGGAGTTTGCACATTTTGGTAGCACCTTTCGGATCGACAAAACCTTCTGGTTGCATCATACACAACTCTTCTTCCAGAAATCCATTCAGGAACACAGTTTTGATATCCATTTGCCAGATTTCATAAAATGTGGCAATTGCTAACATGATTTGGACAGACTTAAGCATCGTTACGAGTGAGAAAATCTCATCATATTCAACACCTTGAACTTGTCGAAAACCTTTCGCAACAAGTCGAGCTTTGTAGATAGTAACACTACTATCAGTGTCCGTCTTCCTCTTGAAGATCCATTTATTTAACATGGCTTTCTGATCATGGAGCAAGTCAATCAAAGTCCATACTTTGTTCTCATACATGGATCATATCTCAGATTTTATGGCCTCAAGCCATTTCACGGAATCTGGGCTCATCATCGCTTCCTCATAGTTCGTAGGTTCATCATGGTCTAGTAACATGACTTCCATAACATGATTACCATACCACTCTGGTGCGGATCTTACTCTGGAAGACCTACGAGGTTTGGTAGCAACTTGATATGAAGTTTCATGATCATCATCATTAACTTCCTCACTAATTGGTGTAGGAATCACTGGAACCGATTTCTGTGATGAACTACTTTCCAATAAGGGAGAAGGTACAATTACCTCATTAAGTTCTACTTTCCTCCCACTCACTTCTTTCGAGAGAAACTTCTTCTCTAGAAAGGATCCATCTTAGCAACGAATATCTTGCCTTCAGATCTATGATAGAAGGTGTACCCAATAATTTCCACTTAGGTATCCTATGAAGACGCACTTCTCTGATTTGGGTTCGAGCTTATCAGGTTGAAACTTTTTCATATAAGCATCGTAGCCCCAAACTTTTAAGAAACGACAACTTTTGGTTTCTTGCCAAACCATAGTTCATAAGGCGTCGTCTCAACGGATTTCGACGGTGCCCTTTTTAAAGTGAATGTAACTGTCTCTAATGCATAGCCCCAAAAACGTAGTGGTAAACCGATAAGAGACATCATAGATTTCACTATATCCAATAAAGTACTTGTTATGACGCTCGGACACACCATTAAGCTGTGGTGTTCCAGGTGGCATGAGTTTGTGAAACTATTCCACATTTTTTTAATTGAAGACCAAACTCGTAACTCAAATATTTGTCTCTGCGATCAAATTGCAGAAACTTTATTTTCTTGTTACGATGATTCTCCACTTCACTCTAAAATTCTTTGAACTTTTCAAATGTTTCATACTTGTGCTTTATTAAGTAGATATACCCATATCTGCTCAAATCATCTGTGAAGGTCAGAAAATAACGATACACGCCGCGAGCCTTAACACTCATCGGATCGCATACATCGGTATATGTATTATTTCCAATAAGTCAGTAGCTCGTTCCATTGTTCTGGAAAACGGAGTTTTAGTCATCTTGCCCAAAAGGCACGGTTCGCAAGCATCAAATGATTCATAACCAAGTGATTCCGAAAATCCATCTTTATGGAGTTTCTTCATGCGCTTTACACCGATATGACCCAAACGGCAGTGCCACAAATAAGTTGCACTATCATTATTTACTTTGCATCTTTTGGCATCAATATTATGAATATGTGTATCACTACGATCGAGATCCAACAAACTATTTTCATTGGGTGTATGACCATCGAAGATTTTATTCATGTAAACAGAACAAAAATTATTCTTTGACTTTAAATGAATAACCGTATCGCAATGAACATGATCAAATCATATTCATGTTCAACGCAAACGCCAAATAACATTTATTTAGCTTTAACACTAATCCCGAAAGTATAGAGTGTGCGATGATGATCATATCAATCTTGGAACTACTTCCAACACTCATCGCCACTTCACCCTCAACTAGTCTCTGATTATTCTGTAACTCCTGTTTCGAGTTACTAATTTTTAGCAACTGAACAAGTATCAAATACTCAGGGGCTACTATAAACACTAGTAAGGTACACATCAATAACCTGTATATCAAATATACCCTTGTTCACTTTGTCATCCTTCTTATCCACCAAATATTCAGGGCATTTCTGCTTCCAGTGACCATTTCCTTTGCAGTGTAAGCACTCGGTTTCAGGCTTTGGTTCAGCTTTGGGCTTCTTCGTGGGAGTGACAACTTGCTTATCATTCTACTTGAAGCTCCCTTTCTTTCCCTTTGACCTTTACTTGAAACTAGTGATCTTGTCAACCATCAACACTTGATGCTCTTTCTTGATTTCTACCTTCGCCGATTTCAACATCACGAAGAGTTCGGGAATCGTTTTAGTCATCCCTTGCATACCATAGTTCATCACAAAGTTCTACTAACTTGGTGATGGTGACTAGAGAACTCTGTCAATCACTATCTTATCTGGAAGATTAACTCCCACTTGATTCAAGCGATTGTAGTACCCAGACAATCTGAGCACATGCTCACTAGTTGAGCGATTCTCCTCCATCTTTTAGCCATAGAACTTGTTGGAGACTTCTTATCTCTCAACTCGGGTATTTGCTTGAAATATTAACTTCAACTCCTGGAACATCTCATATGGTCCATGACGTTCAAAACGTCTTTGAAGTCCCGATTCTAAGCCGTTAAGCATGGTGCACTAAACTATCAAGTAGTCATCATATTGAGCTAGCCAAAAGTTCATAACGTCTGCATCTGCTCCTGCAATAGGTCTGTCACCTAGCGGTGCATTAAGGACATAATTCTTCTGTGCAGCAATGAGGATAAACCTCAGATCACGGATCCAATCCACATCATTGCTACTAACATCTTTCAATACAATTTTCTCTAGGAACATATCAAAATAAACATATGAAAGCAACAACGCAAGCTATTGATCTACAACATAATTTGCAAAATACTACCAGGACTAAGTTCATGATAAATTTAAGTTCAATTAATCATATTACTTAAGAACTCCCACTTAGACTATTGAGCTTTGGGTTTATCATTTACAAATATTAAAGGAGCACATCGATCCCCTGATTTGGTGTTACCACCCGACTAGTGGCTCGGGGGCTACCGCATTGCCTATTCAATGCAGAAATTTCAAAGTGCTCAGTGTTCTTCTTAACCGAGCTATGGGTAAACGCGTCTTCAGACAACAATAGGTACCATCTGGGACTTATCCAGCATCAAGCTAATATATTACATCGACTTCTCAAAACCCTCTCTCAAGGGCCCGTCTGCCGATCGCTATCTCCTCTAAATGTGCATCTTGGATTTTAGACCGACATACCTTGAGGGCTACTGGCTATACATCTCGTCAGCAAATAAATTGCACCAATCGGAAATAAAATCCGCAGACAATCAAATGGTTGGCTCCATAAAGGGCATTTCCAGTATTAAGCTAGCTGAACTCCTCTAACTTTTTTGAACCAAGGTGATCTATGACACCTCAGATATAGTTCGACGTTGGAGCTCGGATACAAACCGGCATGGGAGCTCAGCTGCAAAACAACCTTTCGGATGCAGACCGGCATTGAAGCTCGGCTGCAAAAAGGGCTCTTCAGATACTCGACGTATAAACTCTTCGAATTTAGCTTGGGAATCCTCAAGGACGAAGATGGGAAGATTTCTTGAACCAGTTTTCAAGACCGATAACCGAAGATGAAGAACAGTACGGAAGAGTCGAGGAGCGTCCCCAACTTGAAGATCGTTTTAGGGGGCTACTGACGGTGTCCAGGACTAGGGGGTACTCACCATGTCGTCTCCCGACCAGGTGGATCGGACCGAGGACCCCCATGGAGGTTCGCTCATTGGACAGTTCGGGCAGCCCATGCCGCATACAAGGAATATTCCACAAGACTTGGCGCATAAGGCGAGGACTCTCCTAAAACTTAGACCTCTGGTGCATTATATAAACCGAGGCCAGGCTAGTCAATAGATGATCTCATATTCATTATAACAATCTCTTGGTATACACATGTACTATGTACTACCCCCCATATGAATACAATCAAAAGCAGTACGTAGGGTATTATCTCTTTGAGAGAGCCCAAACCTGGGTAAAATCCTGTGTCCGTGTTACCATTGCTCCAAGACGCCTAGCTTAGGACCCCTACTACGAGATATGCCGAATATAGAACCGACAACCAGATCCGCCGTCAAGATGGCCAGACGGTGCCAGATCTGTGCAGGGTTGGATTCCTTCCGCCGACCACATCGGGGCAGCATCACCGCGACGCTGTGGGCGTGGTCGAGGACCACACGACTAATAGGGCGCCGTCACGAGTGAAGTAGGGGAACATAGAGGAGAAGGAGGTACAGGGAGAAGGAGGAGGCAGGCGCACTTCGCCAAAGCCACGGGCCGGCCGACCAGCCGCCGACGGTGTCAGCGAGTGAAAGGAGATCGGTGGGAGGAGGTGGTTTGAAGTAGCGGCGGGGTTCACCGTGTGAGTCGCAAGAGCGACCCACGAGGTCGGGGAATGGGGTCATTTTCTTAGTTTCTTGGTTTTCTTTTATTTCAACTTGCAAAATTGCGACAATAGAACTTAAAGAAACTGAGAAAGATCAACTTGCAAATTTTCACGTTGCCTCCTTATCTATTTTTGTTATGTAGTAAGGGTCCGACCGCTCTCTTGTCGCATGAGGAGGAATAAGAAAAAAAATGCTAGAGTGAAGGTATGCGGAGAGGCCCCTTCTATAACAAATGTTTTGTTTGCAGATGATTCGTTGATCCTTATGAAAGCTAACCCTCACAATGTCGAGGCTTTGAAAGCTATCCTGGATTCTTATTGTGCCGCTTTGAGGCAAACGATGATCGTTGATAAATCTTGCATCTTCTTTAACCCCAATATGAGAGTGGAAATCAGAAGCATATTTATACCACTCTGAATATTATGACGGAAGATCACAGTGACAAACTTTTGTGTTTGCCAACTAATGTGAGTATGGACAAGTCTTACTGTTTTAAGTACCCAATTGATCGTATTATCATGTAAATAAGTGGATGTGAAGAAAATTTATTATCCATGGGAGGGAAGGATATATATGCGACTCATCTTTTGTACTCCCATGAGTATGTACTCCCATCCTAGTGGATAAGGTTCAGTTAGTGAGATGATATCCAATAGTTGTAATCGCAACCAGCCTGGATTATTGAACTAACAACCTTTTGTTGCATGCATAACAACCTTCGAAAGTCAAGCTATCCGGTTAATGTATTTTAACCTGGCCCACCGGGTGCATGCCCCTCTTTTTAATTTTTGAACTAGCGATCAGGCATCTTCTACATTTGATAAGGTATATTTTTCTTTGTTCTCACGGATGGATACTTCAAGTCCACTCCATTTTGTGCGAGCGCATGCCTGTACTTACAGTATATGAAATCTTTCACATTGTTTTTGTTGGGGTATATACCTCTTTTTTTTGCGGATGGGGGTATATACCTTTTTTTTGGAAGGGCATAGACTTCTTAAATTGTTTGAATGAGTATATACCACATTAGGCTAAGAGGGTGTACACTACTTTTTTAGAGAGTATATATTACCAAATACCTTCTGCGTACGTGGTGTATAAGCGAGTGAGTCTATACCACGCTTAATTTGTTGAGAAGGTATATACTCCTTTTTTGAGTTGAAGTATATACTACTTTTTCATGAGTATGTACGTACAACATTTTGCCCAGAGAATTTATGTACTTCTTTTTGCAGGTGGAGAGAATATACGTACCACTTTTTGAGCCAGTATATACTCTATGAGTCTATGACACGAGTATATGCTTCCCTAAGCCTAGAATAGTATATATCCATCAAACTGTATTGAGATATCCACCATGTACACCTTGTGATGGGAGTAGCTAATTCATTGTTGTAGATTGTGTTCTTCGATTCAACGTGAATACTGCACAAGAAGAAATTCCATTTGAAGAAAATATGCCCTAGAGGCAATAATAAAGTTATTATTTATTTCCTTATTTCATGATAAATATTCATTATTCATGATAGAATTGTATTAACCGAAAACTTAGTACACGTGTGAATACATAGATAAAACATATTGTCCCTAGTATGCCTCTACTTGACTAGCTCGTTAATCAAAGATGGTTATGTTTTCTAACCATAGACATGTGTTGTCATTTGATGAACGGGATCACATCATTAGGAGAATGATGTGATGGAGATGACCCATTCGTTAGCTTAACATTATGATCGTTACAGCTTCATCGCTACTGTTTTCTTCATGACTTATACATGTTCCTTAGACTATGAGATTATGCAACTCCTGAATACCGGAAGAACACCTTGTGTGCTATCAAAGTCACAACGTAAATGGGTGATTATAAAGATTCTCTACAGGTGTCTCCGAAGGTGTTTTTTGGGTTGGCATAGATCGAGATTAGGATTTGTCACTCCGTGTTTCAGAGAGGTATCTCTGGGCCCTCTCGGTAATGCTCATCACATATAAGACTTGCAAGCAATGTGATTAATGAGTTAGTTGCAGGATGAAGTATTTCGAAACAAGTAAAGAGACTTACCGGTAACGAGATTGAACTAGGTATGATGATTCCGACGATCGAATCTCGGGCAAGTAACATACCGATGATAAAGGGAAAAACATATTTTATTATACGGTTGGACCGATAAAGATCTTCGTAGAAATGTAGGAGCCAATATGAGCATCTAGGTTCCGCTATTGGTTATTGACCGGAGATGTGTCTCGGTCATGTCTACATAGTTCTCGAACTCGTAGGGTCCGCACGCTTAACATTCGATGACGATTTGTGTTACGAGTTATGTGATTTGATGACCGAAGTTTGTTTGGAGTCCCGGATGAGATCACGGACGTGATGAGGAGTCTCAAAATGGTCGAGACGTAAAGATCGATATATTGGAAGGCTATATTCGGACATCAGAAAGGTTCTGAGTGATTCGGGTATTTTTCGGAGTACCAGAGAGTTACGGGAATTTGCCGGGGGATGTAATGAGCCTTAATGGGCCATACAGGAATGGAGAGAAGGGCCTCAAGGAGTGGCCGTGCCCTCCCCCATGGGCTGGTCCGAATCGGACTAGGAGGGGCCCACTAAAAAAAAGACACATCCGTGACATTTTGGGTCGAATGAAATTTTTTCCTGTCATACTTATGACACTTCTATGACGATAATTGTGAAAAAACCAGGTATCATCATAGATGTGGTGGGATCCTACTTCTATGACAAAAAATGATGACAGAAAATGGGCTTTTCGTCCTGGGCGGGCTGGAGACGCAACTGCATGACATTCTTTGGGCCGTCCATGACGGAAAAAACCGTGGTAGAAGCGAGGGCGAGGAAAATATCGGAGAGTCCCCGATTACGGTGGATTGTCGGGGGCCGAGCGATGCGCGTTTCTTTCGTACTGTATGCGCGTGGTTGCGAGGCATTGGGCTCTAACTGAACCCGAGCGAGGCGTCACCTAACTGAACCCGAGCGATTGCACTGCAGGCTACGTGTTATTGAACCCGAGCGATCGAGTGATTTCTTCGCTACTGTTGCTAACTAAAACCGATCGATACTGCCTCTGGATGAACAGTGAGTGTTGCGGGGGTGGGGGGGGGATGAACATGACCCCGTGGTGTTGCCGCTGGATGAACAGGACCCTGATCGATCGAGCCGGTTGGGCGTGGATGAACATGACCCCGTGGAGGGTTGGATGAACAGGATCCCGTGGAGGGCTGGTTGAACAGTAGCCGGTGGAGGGCTGGTTGAACAGTAGCCCATGGAGGGGTGGTTGAACAGGAGCCCATGGAGAGGGCTGGTTGAACAGTAGCTGGTGGAGTAGCGCGTGGTGGAGGCTGGATGAACAGGAGCCCGTGGATGAACAGTCGCAGGTGGAGGCTGGAGGAGGTCGATGGTGGATGAACAGTAGCCCGTGGAGGCTGGAGGAGGTCGACGGTGGAGATGAATAGTATCCTGTGGAGTTCCATTTTGCGGTATGCCACACCCCTCCCAATGAACAGGACCCCCTTTTGACCGTAGCGCTCCAACACAAGTCCGTTTCCTCCGTTTTGCGGTACACCACACCCCTCCCGATCAGCAGGACCCCGTTTCGACTGTAGGAGGTCCAATAGAAGTCTGTTTCCTCCGTTTTGCGGTACGCCAGACCCCTCCCAATGAACAGGATCCCGTTTTGACCGTGGCCGGTCGAACACAAGGCCGTTTCCTGCATTCTGTGGTACGCCAGGCCTCATTTCCATCGGTTGTTCTGTCCAAGCCAGTTAGCTCCCACTCGTTTTGTTGCCTCCCGATGAACATGACACATTCTGTTGCCTCCCCATGAACACGACGACGATGCAGTTTCTCCGTTCCGACCCATCCATGTCCATGAGCCCCGGCCGTACATATGCGCGAGTAGGCATTCGAGACCCCACCCGTATGTACGTACGTGGCCGTATTTTCTTTCTTGCACCCTGGATGCTGTACGCACGTGTACATGCTACGTGTGTGGCTCTACTACGACACGTGCATGCCTCTACATCGACCAGTATATACGTACACATTCACGACCAGAATGACAACGCTACGTACGCTTCGACCAGGTGGGTCCCGACTGTCAGGCACTTCCTTGCGTGCGAATATGTAGATGGTGGGTCCATCAGTCAGGGGGGCAAACCGTTTTTTTGCTTGGACGCACTTCCTTGCGTGCGAAGATGTAGCTGGTGGGTCTCAGCAGTGAGGGGGGAAACATTTTTTTTGCGAAATACGGTGGCCCGTCCAGTGGGTCCCTGCTGTCAGGTGGAGGAATCATTATTTTTCGTGTAATAAGGAGGCACTTCCTTGCTGCGGCCGTGGACCCAACTGTCAGCCTCTCCATGTACAATACTCTTCCGATGGCAGTCGTTCCTTGACCATGTTGACCACGCCGCATTCTGTTGTATGCATGCGTCAATGGGCGTGGTGCATCCCCATTGTCAGCCTCTCACGTAAAGTCATCTTCCGATGACTCTCGGTTGTTGACCATGTTGAGCACACCATGCCGACCGCACCAAGACCGGTGGACGACGGTGAGGCCCCAAACTAGAACGACCCGAAGATGGGGAAGACGCGGCAGTGGAGTCAGAGATGGAGAGGAGTGGCAAAATTGACTGGTTCGGGTGCGCGGCAGCACAGCCGCGGTGCCGCCCATGGGAGACAGGAGCAAGAACAGAGGTTGAAGAAGGAGCACAACTGTTGGATTAACATCCTACGGTCCAGCTGCTAGAATCATTTGTTGATTAAGTTGACAAAAGCCCTGCGTACACGTCCGCTTAGTAGGCCCACAAGTCAACCACCAAATCTGACGGGTCACAGCTGTCAACGGGAGGAATAATTTCTTTTGCATAATAAGGAGGCACTTCCTTTCGTGCGAAGATATAGCCAGTGGGTCCCAGCTCATTTTTTCAGCTTAATAAGGAGGAACTTTCCTTGCGTGCGACCATGGACCTCGTGGGTCCCAGCCGTCAGGCTCTCCACGTACAGTCCTCTTCCGATGACTCTTGTTTGTTGACCATGCCGCACCGAGCACAGCGAGGCGGTGGACGACGGCAAGGCCCCGGATGGGAACGACTCGAAGATGGGAAGACACGGCAGTGGAGTCATAGATTGAGAGGAGGAGAATGGTTATAACTGGTTCTGGTGCGGCGTGGGGCTGCAGTCGGTGGAGAATAACAGGAGGTGTGGAGGGGTGGAGGGATAGTGCTTCACAGCGATGCATGCTAAGTAGAGCCGCTAGCCGCCGGAGGCCGGACCAGGCGGTCCCGGTGACGCTGGAGGAAGAAGACGAGAGACTGAAGGTGCATGCCGGCCGTTGGATATAAATCCAATGGTTGTGGATGTCATAATCATTTGTTGACCAAGTTTTTTAGGGTTATTTGTTGACCAAGTTGACAACGCCCTGCGTAGGCTTTGACCTATTGGCCCACATGTCAGCATACAAAAATGTGGCATATATTTAACCCATGTTTTCTAGAATGTATAGTCCATTTGCTGGGCTGGGTGAACAAATAATTTCGCGTCAATGCGACCCATTTATATTTTCTAAGAAATCCCAGCCCATTTGCACTTCCTTGAAATACAAGAATTAGCTGGGCTCCTTCTATATATAATGTTATGTTAGAAGGAGCAATTCATATCAAAAAATAAACTGGAGAGGCACATTTTTTATATATAAAATTAACAAATTAGCGAGTTATTGCTCACAATAAAAATGAGCGCATTATTATTACATTGGTCCTTAAAATCTTCGCAACTTTTGTACGCAATCACAAGGATTTTCCTTGCCTGTGAGTCAAAAAGAACCAGGATTTTCCTTGCCAACTTCTGTTAAACATTTACTTTTATAAGTTAATAACACGTGGGATGTTTTTATAATGTATATATAAGTCTCTATATAATATACAATAATAGTAATAATATAAATATATATAATGTGGTTAGAAGGGAAACATAAATTGGACACAACATTATTATTCTTATATATAGATAAATAGAACAGAGACCTGCGTTTTATTAAAAAAAATATTGGGCTGCCGATCTTTAAGAAAAATTCCATAGGACGGTATGGACCTCAAAAAGTAAGTTGAAACAACTGTCTCTGTATGTCGCGGGCTACACATGCTAAAATACAAAACCTAGGCCTAGCTCATACTTGTTCGCCCTCTGGAAAAAATGATACCAGCTAGATCCCCGAGCGAACTGGAATAAAGAGGGGGCTGGTGGCACGACTAAAGAAGCACATCAGGAACGATTTTTTTCTTCAGTGGATGGCTCTCTATGGAAGCAAAGCTCCCATAGAGAGCCATCCATTGAAGAAAATGGGCCGACCCAGTCAATGTGGCTACAGGCGCCCGTTAGCAGAATACACATTAACGGGCACCTGCAGCGCCAAATAGGAAATGCCGCTCTCGATGGCGTTTTTTTTACTTGCCACTGCACCATACAACTTGTATTTTTAGCCTCCCAGTCCATGGTGGACCAGCAACCCATTTGCTGGGTAGGCCAACCTACAGAAACCAGCAGTCGATTTTTCATCAAGCCCCCAAAACAACGTAGTACTATGTTTGTTTTGAGGCCGAAAACATTACAGCAGGGGTTGAGGTGGGGAGGGGGGAAGATAGAGAAAAAAGATTAAAAAGAGCTGATGCGCCATTGCTACCCTAACAAAGCAGGTGCAATTCTTCTCGGGAAGAAGGTGTGCCGTTGACACCCACACCTCACATATCCCACAGTAAGCATACTAACAAGTTCACACACAAGTACAACATAAAAGGTAAACATTCGATCAAACTTAGGTTCACAGGGCACGTTCATATTCATAGCTAGAATTCACAATCAACAACTCAAAAGATTCATATATACACAAGTTCAGCATTGTCGGCGTCCTGGATTCGGGGGTATCCAGCCTTGCCTGCCTGCGGCCCACCACGTGGCTCCATCGACGGCCTACTACGGCCTAGCTTCAGCATCAACAACACAAGATCCTCGTGAGGGGCCAAGCCTTGCGAGGCGGATGACGCCAAGACCCCCGAGGGGATCGGCCCCCTCAGGACTGGCTCGTGAGGGGCGGAGAGTTCTATGCAAGTACCTCACGAGGCTCAACTGACGTGAGCCATGATGACCAAGGCCAGGCGGGTGGAGAGTTCAGGTTTCCTCTTCGGTGCAAAGGAGGCAAGCCACAGGCGCAGAGTCCCAAGGAAGGTTTCCATTCCGATGCAACGAGACCAAGACCGCCAGGACGGCAAGACGGAGGTCATCGACGAGCCCACAACAGCGTCACGGCTAGAGGCTTTTCGCAGGCGAAGACTACTTTTGTCAGGATAGACTGTACTACTTGTCCCCTTTCAAATCTGGCGTTTGTGTGATCCCTTCCCGCTCATATTTGGGAAGAGGACCAAGGCCACTATAAATAGGACTTAGCCACCACCATAGAGAGGGGATCAGATCCATTCTCACCCGACCACCACACCAGCTCTCTTGAGCTCAAGAACACCTCACCTCCTGAAGCTAGGTCATCATTGTACTAGTTCATCCGCAGCCTACAAGGCAATCCACCACTCCACACTGGATTAGGGTATTAGACCACAACGGTGGCCCAAACTAGTATAAAAAACGGTGTCCTTGTCTCTCTTTGAGCTCGACGCGTTAGGGTTAGGAGGATCGTGAGTAGGCAGGCTGGGTAGGTTGAGATCTCCGCACGCACCCCAGTGTTCAAACCTCTCAATGGTTTGCGGATCCCTAAATCCGACATTTGGCGCGCCAGGTAGGGGTGCGTTGGATCCTCTCTTTCATTGATTGATCCACCACCGCTCCGACATCTCCATGGCTGATGCGCGCCGGGCTCGCGCTGAGCATCGGGCTGCAGTCGCCGCCCGCGTCGCTGAGACGGCTCCAGCGGGTGACGGCTGCACCCGTCGCGCTCCTTCTCCGGTGGCCAATGCCGCCACAGGCCCTGCAAGCCACGAGCAGCAAGCCTCGTCGTTGCACCCGTCGGTGCGCCGTGATGGCCGCACCGCTACTCCGTCACTGACCCCAGCAGCTTCATCATCCCATGCGTGTTGCGGCCACGTGGATGCACAGGCCTCTCTACTCACGGCGCAGGAGCTTCTTCACTACCGCCCGGTGGGTGACCTCTATGAGGAGTGGCTCGAGCGGATCGCTGAGTTCATCAGCGTCACGCACGGGGGCTCCGCCGGGCCGGCTCGCTCACTGCCTCAGCAACCACCCGCAACGGGCGACGTCGCGCACGGGGCTCCTCCACTACCTCCGGCCCAGGGTGTCATCATCGAACCAAGGCGTGTGGCTCCACGGTGCGGCCCGCAACATCCAGCGCCGGCCTGGGATGACGTGAGCAGCTAGGTGGTGCAGCGTCCCCAAGGAGAAGCGTGCATGCTTCCAGTGCCCCAGCACCAGGCTCGCGTACCGCCGCAGGAGGTGGTGGTGCGCGTGCACCAGGATCATGTTCCACCCCCTCGACGACCTCCGGTGGCCACGGCAGGATGCCGCGCGTTCACTCCAGAGCTCCGCAACATCGTTTGGCCAAGCAAGTTCAAGCCTGACCTGCCTCCGTGCTACGACGACACCGTAGACCCCGCTGAGTTCCTGCAGCTCTACAAGCTGAGCATCAAGGCGGCCAGCGGCGACGAGAAGATCATGGCAAACTGGTTCCCCATGGCCCTCAAGGATGGTGCGCGTTCTTGGCTCCTGAACCTGACCGAGGGGTCGGTTTCTTCCTGGGAGGATATGTGCAGCTGCTTGATTTCCAACTTCCAGGGCACTCGTGACCGTCCGCCGGCCGCAGGTGACCTGCGCCGCATCAAGCAGCAACCTGGAGAGACCCTGCAGAAGTACATCTAGCGCTTCAACAACGTTCGCCTCAAGATCCCCAAGGTGTCGGACGAGGCCATCATTTCAGCATTCACTGATGGCGTCCGTGATGTCAAGATGAAGGAAGAGCTCGCCATTCATGAGGGTCTCTGCACCGCTCTGGACATGTTCAACATGGCGAACAAGTGTGCAAGGGCTAAGGAGGGGTGCCTCTCCCTCCTCGAGCTCCCTGATGCTGATCCAGAAGACAAGAAGACCAAGACCAAGGACGTGAAGCGCAAGGGGCCTGCCGTGCTTGCAGCCGAGCCAGAGATGAGGCGCGGCTTCGACCACCCCGAGTCGTCCAAGGGCAAGCGACTGTTCTGTGACTTTCACAATGTTTACAGCCACAACACCAACGACTGTTAGGAGCTCAGGGCCCTCCACGATGGGCGCCTCGGTCGACGCCCCGAGCTCAACGATCGAGGCTATAGTCGAGGAGGCGGCCGAGGTGGAGGACGCTGGGACGGACGCGACCATCGTCAGGAGTGGCGCGACCAGCCTCGTGAGGACCGCTAGCAGGGCCAGCCTCGTGAGGGAAACTGGAGGAAGCAGCCTCATGAGGATCTCGCTCAGGGTAATGCAGCCTTGCCTCCTCTGCCTCCACCGCCAAGAAGGAATGAAGATCACCACCAGGACGAGGGGGCTGGGGGCTTCCAGGCTCCAGCTTCCCGCCGCATCTTCAAGCAGTTCGCGCGCGAGGTGAATGCAGCCCTCCCCAAGCCTGAAGCAGCTCGCCCTCTCAAGTGGTCCATGTGCGCCATCACCTTTGACTCTTCAGACCGGCTCAAGTGTGCGGCCACCGCTAGCGCGCTCCCCATGCTCTGCTCCCCCGACATCAGCAACGTGCTTGTCACCAAGGCTCTCATTGATGGCGGAGCAGGGCTCAGTGTTCTATCTGTTCAGACGTTCGGCAGGCTCCAGGTGCCATACTACCAGCTTCAGCCCACCAAGCCATTCTCAGGAGTGATCGACGGTTCGACACACCCGATCGGGCAGGTTCGCCTCCCTGTCACCTTCAGCGAGTGCAACAACTACCACACCGAGCTCATCGATTCGATGTCGCCGACATCCGCCTGCCCTACAATGCCATCCTAGGGTACCCAGCACTGGCCAAGTTCATGGCGGCCACGCACCATGACTACAACGTCCTCAAGATGCCAGGAAGCGGCGGCGTCATCACGGTCGCCTGCTAAGAGAAGGATGCGGTGTGCTCCCTCGAGCACGCCTTCCAGGCTGCAGCGGTTGAGAACCCTGAAGACGAAGACGGCGCCCTCCCTCCTGAGGTCGCCCCCAAGACGAAGAAGCTGCAGTTGGGACAGGGGTCTCGTGAGGAGGCATCGCTCGAGGATGCCGTGCTGAGCCTCGTGTCTCCGGACGCGGCGCCTTCACCCATCGCATAGGAAGGCGTGCCCGGCGCTCCTCTTAGGCTGGGCTCGGGGGATCTCCTTTGGAGGGCCTCAGATCTAGCCAATGTCGCGAGGGAGGCGCTCGGGCACCATGTGGAGGCGCTCTTCAGAGCACGCTTCCCAAAAGAAGGCAACATGCGTGAGGTACCAGACATTCAGGAGTTCATCAGCAAGGCAATCAAGGAGATTCAGGAAGGAAGGGTTCTGCAAGGCAATCATCGCCTGCCGCATGGTGCAGCTCACTACCCTGGCGAGGGTAAGGAGTTACGCGTCTGCATCGACATCCCCGGGCTCAACATGGCCGCGTCTTGGTAGCTCTTGTGCCTGTCTCGTGTCGGACGATGCGAGGGTCCGCCTCACAGCTACGTTCGCATGCCATTCGGCCTGGCGGGCGCGACTGAAGCGTTCTAGCGCTGCATGAGGGATGCTCTGACGGCCCGCGAGGCTAGGCGCTAGGCGGTCCTGGCGGAGATGGAGGAGCACCTTCGGGAGCCTCTCAGGTCCTCTGAGCCTCCCGAGGCTCAGCACCGGAGCGGCTCATGAAGAACGACTCCAGCGGCGCACGTTTTTTGGCTACTTCAACACCTCTTCAGCAATGGTACCAGGTGATATCTTTCCAGCTCGTTTCAGTCTGGGGGTGCCCCTCAGGCTGCATCATCCCCAGGCCATGTGGTGTTGGGGAACGTAGTAATTTCAAAAAATTTCCTACGCACACGCAAGATCATGGTGATGCATAGCAACGAGAGAGGAGAGTGTGTCCACGTACCCTCGTAGACCGAAAGCGGAAGCGTTATGGCAACGCGGTTGATGTAGTCATACGTCTTCACGATCCGACCGATCCAAGCACCGAACGTACGGCACCTCCGAGTTCAGCACACGTTCAACTCGATGACGATCCCCGGACTCCGATCCAGCAGGGTGTCGGGGATGAGTTCCGTCAGCACGACGGCGTGGTGACGATGATGATGTTCTACCGTCGCAGGGCTTCGCCTAAGCACCGCAACAATATGACAGAGGTGGAATATGGTGGAGGGGGGCACCGCACACGGCTAAGGAACGATCACGAAGATCTACTTGTGTGTCTAGAGGTGCCCCCCTGCCCCCGTATATAAAGGAGCCAAGGGGGAGGGGGCGGCCGGCAAAGGAGGGCGCGCCAAGGAGGAGTCCTACTCCCACCGGGAGTAGGATTCCCCCCTTCCAAGTAGTAGGAGTAGGAGTCAAGGAAAGGGGGAAGAGAAGAGAAGGAAGGAGGGGGCGCAGCCCCTCCCCCTAGTCCAATTCGGACTTGGCCTTGGGGGGGCGCCCAGCCTCTCCTCTCGCTTTCCCCTAAAGCCCAATAAGGCCCATATACTCCCCGGCGAATTCCCGTAACTCTCCGGTACTCCGAAAAATACCCAAATCACTCGGAACCTTTCCGAACTCCGAATATAGTCGTCCAATATATCGATCTTTACGTCTCGACCATTTCAAGACTCCTCGTCATGTCCCCTATCTCATCCGGGACTACGAACTCCTTCGGTACATCAAAACTCATAAACTCATAATATAACTGTCATCGAAACCTTAAGTGTGTGGACCCTACGGGTTCGAGAACAATGTAGACATGACCGAGACATGTTTCCAGTCGATAACCAATAGAGGAACCTGGATGCTCATATTGGCTCCCACATATTCTATGAAGATCTTTATCGGTCAAACCGCATAACAACATACGTTGTTCCCTTTGTCATCGGTATATTACTTGCCCGAGATTCGATCGTCGGTATCTCAATACCTAGTTCAATCTCGTTACCGGCAAGTCTCTTTACTCATTCCGCAATACATCATCTCACAACTAACTCATTAGTTGCAATGCTTGCAAGGCTTAAGTGATGTGCATTACCGAGAGGGCCCAGAGATACCTCTCCGACAATCGGAGTGACAAATCCTAATCTCGAAATATGCCAACCCAACATGTACCTTCGGAGACACCTGTAGAGCTCCTTTATAATCACCCAGTTACGTTGTGACATTTGGTAGCACACAAAGTGTTCCTCCGGTAAACGGGAGTTGCATAATCTCATAGTCATAGGAACATGTATAAGTCATGAAGAAAGAAGTAGCAATATACTAAACGATCAAGTGCTAAGGCTAACGGAATGGGTCAAGTCAATCACATCATTCTCCTAATGATGTGATCCCGTTAATCAAATCACAACTCTTTTGTCCATGGCTAGGAAACATAACCATCTTTGATAAACGAGCTAGTCAAGTAGAGGCATACTAGTGACACTATGTTTGTCTATGTATTCACACATGTATTATGTTTCTGGTTAATACAATTCTAGCATGAATAATAAACATTTATCATGATATAAGGAAATAAATAATAACTTATTATTGCCTCTAGGGCATATTTCCTTCAGTCTCCCACTTGCACTAGAGTCAATAATCTAGTTCACATCATCATGTGATTTAACACCAATATTCATATCTGTATACGATTAACACCCATAGTTCACATCGTCATGTGACCAACACCCAAAGGGTTTACTAGAGTCAACAATCTAGTTCACATTGCTATGTGATTAACACCCAAAGAGTACTAAAGTATGCTCATGTTTTGCTCGTGAGAGAAGTTTAGTCAACAGGTCTGTCACATACAGAGCCGTATGTATTTTGCAAATATTCTATGTCTATAATGCTCTGCACGGAGCTACTCTAGCTAATTGCTCCCACTTTCAATATGTCTCCAGATTGCGACTTAGAGTCATCTGGATCAGTGAAAAAATTTGCACCGATGTAACTTTTACGACAAACTCTTTTATCACCTCCATAATCGAGAAACATCTCCTTAGTCCTCGCTAAGGATATTCTTGACCGCTGTCCAGTGATCTACTATTAGAACAAAATTTTATTCCTTTGCCAAACTCAGAGCTAGGTATACAATAAGTCTGGTTCACATCATAGCATACTTTATAGAACCTATGACTGAGGCATAGGGAATGACTTTTCATTCTCTTTCTATTTTCTGCTATGGTCGGGTCTTGAGTCTTACTCAATTTCACACCTTGCAACACAGGCAAGAACTCCTTCTTTGACTGTTCCATTTTGAACTACTTCAAAATCTTATCAAGGTATGTACTCATTGAAAAAATCTTATCAAGCGTCTTGATCTATCTCTATAGATCTTGATGCTCAATGTGTAAGCAGCTTCACCGAGGTCTTCCTTTGAAAAACTCCTTTCAAACACTTCTTTATGCTTTCCAGAAAATATTCTACATCATTTCCGATCAACAATATGTCATTCACATATACTTATCAGAAAGGCTGTAGTGCTCCCACTGACTTTCTTGTAAATACAGGCCTTTCCAAAAGTCTGTATAAAACCATATGCTTTGATCAACTCATCAAAGCGTATATTCCAACTCCGAGATGCTTGCACCAGTCCATTGATGGATCGCTGGAGTTTGCACATTTTGGTAGCACCTTTCGGATCGACAAAACCTTCTGGTTGCATCATATACAACTCTTCTTCCAGAAATCCATTCAGGAACACAGTTTTGATATCCATTTGCCAGATTTCATAAAATGTGGCAATTGCTAACATGATTTGGACAGACTTAAGCATCGTTACGAGTGAGAAAATCTCATCATATTCAACACCTTGAACTTGTCGAAAACCTTACGCAACAAGTCGAGCTTTGTAGATAGTAACACTACTATCAGTGTCCGTCTTCCTCTTGAAGATCCATTTATTTAACATGGCTTTCTGATCATCGAGCAAGTCAATCAAAGTCCATACTTTGTTCTCATACATGGATCATATCTCAGATTTTATGGCCTCAAGCCATTTCACGGAATCTGGGCTCATCATCGCTTCCTCATAGTTCGTAGGTTCATCATGGTCTAGTAACATGACTTCCATAACATGATTACCATACCACTCTGGTGCGGATCTTACTCTGGAAGACCTACGAGGTTTGGTAGCAACTTGATATGAAGTTTCATGATCATCATCATTAACTTCCTCACTAATTGGTGTAGGAATCACTGGAACTGATTTCTGTGATGAACTACTTTCCAATAAGGGAGAAGGTACAATTACCTCATCAAGTTCTACTTTCCTCCCACTCACTTCTTTCGAGAGAAACTTCTTCTCTAGAAAGGATCCATCTTAGCAACGAATATCTTGCCTTCAGATCTATGATAGAAGGTGTACCCAATAATTTCCACTTAGGTATCCTATGAAGACGCACTTCTCTGATTTGGGTTCGAGCTTATCAGGTTGAAACTTTTTCATATAAGCATCGTAGCCCCAAACTTTTAAGAAACGACAACTTTTGGTTTCTTGCCAAACCATAGTTCGTAAGGCGTCGTCTCAACGGATTTCGATGGTGCCCTTTTTAAAGTGAATGTAACTGTCTCTAATGCATAGCCCCAAAAACGTAGTGGTAAACCGATAAGAGACATCATAGATTGCACTATATCCAATAAAGTACTTGTTATGACGCTCGGACACACCATTAAGCTGTGGTGTTCCAGGTGGCATGAGTTTGTGAAACTATTCCACATTTTTTTAATTGAAGACCAAACTCGTAACTCAAATATTTGTCTCTGCGATCAAATTGCAGAAACTTTATTTTCTTGTTACGATGATTCTCCACTTCACTCTAAAATTCTTTGAACTTTCAAATGTTTCATACTTGTGCTTCATTAAGTAGATATACCCATATCTGCTCAAATCATCTGTGAAGGTCAGAAAATAACGATACACGCCGCGAGCCTTAACACTCATCGGATCGCATACATCGGTATGTATTATTTCCAATAAGTCAGTAGCTCGTTCCATTGTTCTGGAAAACGGAGTTTTAGTCATCTTGCCCAAAAGGCACGGTTCGCAAGCATCAAATGATTCATAACCAAGTGATTCCGAAAATCCATCTTTATGGAGTTTCTTCATGCGCTTTACACCGATATGACCCAAACGGCAGTGCCACAAATAAGTTGCACTATCATTATTTACTTTGCATCTTTTGGCATCAATATTATGAATATGTGTATCACTACGATCGAGATCCAACAAACTATTTTCATTGGGTGTATGACCATCGAAGATTTTATTCATGTAAACAGAACAAAAATTATTCTTTGACTTTAAATGAATAACCGTATCGCAATGAACATGATCAAATCATATTCATGTTCAACGCAAACGCCAAATAACATTTATTTAGGTTTCACACTAATCCCGAAAGTATAGAGTGTGCGATGATGATCATATCAATCTTGGAACTACTTCCAACACTCATCGCCACTTCACCCTCAACTAGTCTCTGATTATTCTGTAACTCCTGTTTCGAGTTACTAATTTTTAGCAACTGAACAAGTATCAAATACTCAGGGGCTACTATAAACACTAGTAAGGTACACATCAATAACCTGTATATCAAATATACCCTTGTTCACTTTGTCATCCTTCTTATCCACCAAATATTCAGGGCATTTCTGCTTCCAGTGACCATTTCCTTTGCAGTGTAAGCACTCAGTTTCAGGCTTTGGTTTAGCTTTGGGCTTCTTCGTGGGAGTGAAAACTTGCTTATCATTCTACTTGAAGCTCCCTTTCTTTCCCTTTGCCCTTTACTTGAAACTAGTGATCTTGTCAACCATCAACACTTGATGCTCTTTCTTGATTTCTACCTTCGCCGATTTCAACAACACGAAGAGTTCGGGAATCGTTTT
Organism: Triticum dicoccoides; assembly: GCF_002162155.2. Taxonomy (NCBI): domain Eukaryota; kingdom Viridiplantae; phylum Streptophyta; class Magnoliopsida; order Poales; family Poaceae; genus Triticum; species Triticum dicoccoides. Next base: position 100,176,272 of record NC_041393.1, read on the forward strand.
AGTTATCCCTTGCATACCATAGTTCATCACAAAGTTCTACTAACTTGGTGATGGTGACTAGAGAACTCTGTCAATCACTATCTTATCTGGAAGATTAACTCCCACTTGATTCAAGCGATTGTAGTACCCAGACAATCTGAGCACATGCTCACTAGTTGAGCGATTCTCCTCCATCTTTTAGCCATAGAACTTGTTGGAGACTTCTTATCTCTCAACTCGGGTATTTTCTTGAAATATTAACTTCAACTCCTGGAACATCTCATATGGTCCATGACGTTCAAAACGTCTTTGAACTCCCGATTCTAAGCCGTTAAGCATGGTGCACTAAACTATCAAGTAGTCATCATATTGAGCTAGCCAAACGTTCATAACGTCTGCATCTGCTCCTGCAATAGGTCTGTCACCTAGCGGTGCATTAAGGACATAATTCTTCTGTGCAGCAATGAGGATAAACCTCAGATCAGGGATCCAATCCGCATCATTGCTACTAACATCTTTCAATACAATTTTCTCTAGGAACATATCAAAATAAACATATGAAAGCAACAACGCAAGCTATTGATCTACAACATAATTTGCAAAATACTACCAGGACTAAGTTCATGATAAATTTAAGTTCAATTAATCATATTACTTAAGAACTCCCACTTAGACAGACATCTCTCTAGTCATCTAAGTGATCACGTGATCCAAATCAACTAAACCATGTCCGATCATCATGTGAGATGGAGTAGTTTTCAGTGGTGAACATCACTATGTTGATCATATCTACTATATGATTCACGCTCGACATTTCGGTCTCTGTGTTCCGAGGCCATATCTGTATATGCTAGGCTCATCAAGTTTAACCTGAGTATTTCGCGTGTGCAACTGTTTTGCACCCGTTGTATTTGAACGTAGAGCCTATCACACCCGATCATAACGTGGTGTCTCAGCACGAAGAACTTTCGCAACGGTGCATACTCAGGGAGAACACTTCTTGAAAATTTAGTGAGAGATCATCTTAAAATGCTACCGTCAATCAAAGCAAGATAAGATGCACAAAGGATAAACATCACATGCAATCAATATAAGTGATATGATATGGCCATCATCATCTTGTGCTTGTGATCTCCATCTCTGAAGCACCGTCGTGATCACCATCATCACCGGCGCGACACCTTGATCTCCATCGTAGCATCGTTGTCGTTACGCCATCTATTGCTTCTACGACTATCGCTACCGCTTAGTGATAAAGTAAAGCAATTACAGGGCCTTTGCATTTCATACAATAAAGCGACAACCATATGGCTCCTGCCAGTTGCCGACAACTTCGGTTACAAAACATGATCATCTCATACAATAAAATATAGCATCACGTCTTGACCATATCACATCACAACATGCCCTGCAAAAACAAGTTAGACGTCCTCTACTTTGTTGTTTGCAAATTTTACGTGGCTGCTACGAGCTGAGCAAGAACCGTTCTTACCTACACATCAAAACCACAACGATAGTTTGTCAAGTTAGTGTTGTTTTAACCTTCGCAAGGACCGGGCGTAGCCACACTTGGTTCAACTAAAGTTGGACAAACAGACACCCGCTAGTCACCTGTGTGCGAAGCACGACGGTAAAACCAGTCTCGCGTAAGCGTACGCATAATGTCGGTCCGGGTCGCTTCATCCAACAATTCCGCTGAACCAAAGTATGACATGCTGGTAAGCAGTATGACTTGTATCGCCCACAACTCACTTGTGTTCTACTCGTGCATATAACATCAACGCATAAAACCTGGGCTCGGATGCCACTGTTGGGGAACGTAGTAATTTCAAAAAATTTCCTACGCACACGCAAGATTATGGTGATGCATAGCAATGAGAGGGAAGAGTGTGTCCACTTACCCTCGTAGACCGAAAGCGGAAGCGTTATGGCAACGCGGTTGATGTAGTCGTACGTCTTCATGATCCGACCGATCCAAGCACCGAACGTACGGCACCTCCGAGTTCAGCACATGTTCAGCTGGATGACGATCCCCGGACTCCGATCCAGCAGGGTGTCGGGGTGAGTTCCGTCAGCACGACGGTGTGGTGACAATGATGATGTTCTACCGACGCAGGGCTTCGCCTAAGCACCACAACGATATGACCGAGGTGGAATATGGTGGAGGGGGCACCGCACACGGCTAAGGAACGATCACGAAGATCAACTTGTGTGTCTAGAGGTGCCCACTACCCCCGTATATAAAGGAGCCAAAGGGGAGGGGGTGGCCGGCCAAGGAGGGCACGCCAAGGAGGAGTCCTACTCCCACCAGGAGTAGGGTTCCCCCCCTTCCAAGTAGTAGGAGTAGGAGTCAAGGAAAGGGGGAAGAGAAGAGAAGGAAGGAGGGGGCGCAGCCCCTCCCCCTAGTCCAATTCGGACTAGGCCTTCGGGGGGCGCCCAGCCTCTCCTCTCTCTTTCCCCTAAAGCCCAATAAAGCCCATATACTCCCCGGCGAATTTCTGTAACTCTCCGGTACTCCGAAAAATACCCAAATCACTCGGATCCTTTCCGAACTCCGAATATAGTCGTCCAATATATCGATCTTTATATCTCGACCATTTCGAGACTCCTCGTCATGTCCCCGATCTCACCTGGGACTCCGAACTCCTTCGGTACATCAAAACTCATAATATAACTGTCATTGAAACCTTAAGCGTGCGGACCCTACGAGTTTGAGAACAATGTAGACTTGACCGAGACACGTTTCCGGTCAATAACCAATAGCGGAACCTGGATGCTCATATTGGCTCCCACATATTCTATGAAGATCTTTATCGGTCAAACCGCATAACAACATACGTTGTTCCCTTTGTCATCGGTATGTTACTTGCTCGAGATTCGATCGTCGGTATCTCAATACCTAGTTCAATCTCGTTACCGGCAAGTCTCTTTACTCGTTCCCTAATACATCATCTCACAACTAACTCATTAGTTGCAATGCTTGCAAGGCTTAAGTGATGTGCATTACCAAGAGGGCCCAGAGATACCTCTCCGACAATCGGAGTGACAAATCCTAATCTCAAAATACGCCAACCCAACATGTACCTTCGGAAACACCTGTAGAGCTCCTTTATAATCACCCAGTTACGTTGTGACATTTGGTAGCACACACAGTGTTCCTCCGGTAAACGGGAGTTGCATAATCTCATAGTCATAGGAACATGTATAAGTCATGAAGAAAGAAGTAGCAATATACTAAACGATCAAGTGCTAAGGCTAACAGAATGGGTCAAGTCAATCACATCATTCTCCTAATGATGTGACCCCGTTAATCAAATGACAACTCTTTTGTCCATGGCTAGGAAACATAACCATCTTTGATAAACGAGCTAGTCAAGTAGAGACAAAGTAGTGACACTATGTTTGTCTATGTATTCACACATGTATTATGTTTCCGGTTAATACAATTCTAGCATGAATAATAAACATTTATCATGATATAAGGAAATAAATAATAACTTTATTATTGCCTCTAGGGCATATTTCCTTCATGTGGGTCCGTCCCTACGGCATGTATCTTTTCCGCATCTATCAGAGCCAGTTACAATCCTTTGCAAGCTACTTTTGAATTATTGACTGCCTAACCGACGCTTCATCGCTAAGAACATCTCGCGCCCTTGCAAGCCCACCTGCGACCGCCTCATGATCAAGGACTGGCACGGCGTCTGTGCTGTGGTCCGTCCCTGCAGCATCGCTAATCCCAAGAGGCTGAGCTTTGGCTCGCGGGCCAGTCTCGTGTACGTCCCCTCCCATGGTCATTGGTGCCTTGTTCTTGCATGAGCTAATCGTAGGAGGATGAGTGAGGGTGCGTGTCCTGGTGCCCCCGTGGCCACGGGAACCGCGCGCCGGTTGTTTTTATTCAGGATCTTTGCATGAGAAGACTGGGCACGACATCTGTGCTCGGGTCCGTCCCTGCAGCGTCGATAAACCCAATGGCTGAGCTCTGTCTGGCGGGCCGGTCCCGTTCACGTCACCTCCTGGGGTCATTGGTGCTTGGTCTTCTCATGCAATAACCTCAGGAAACCCATTCGGCGCAGGCTGCCTAACCATCTCGCAGGACCAATTCAAGCACCCCCAATCAAGACCAGGCGCAAGCCGCCTTGAGGTAGGGCCTCGTGAGTCCTGCGCTGGCTCACGGGTGCCCATATACACCTCCAGCCCTGCTGTGCAAGCCACGTGTGAGGGCGGGGCTGTACACGCCCCGGGGGCTCTCCTCAGAGTGAGCCCCCTCCCACGCACCAGTGGAAGCACCATGCTCCGCCTGGCCGTCGACACTGCCGAGGAGTGGCTATGCTCATGCAAGAGCGGAAGCGCTATGCTCCGCGCTGGTGATAAACAACTGGGGGTGGCCTCACGGCTGCAATAACCTCAGGGAGCCTTCGGGCTCAGTGGCTAGCCTCACCATGGTGCTCTCCCTCGGGAGGGTAGCACGAGGGGGCTGGGCACGGGGGCTACGCTCAGGTCACGCCTGGCGTACCCCACCTCGCGAGGCCTCACGGGCCTGGTCTTCGTGCACCCCTCCCAAGCGAGAGCTCGGCGAGGGGAAGGTATGATGGTCTGTTCGTACGTCAAGGGGGACACCTGAGCATCACGTCTCAGGAGCCTAACTGGCCACGTAGCCCCTCACCCCTTGGGCTCGTCCTGGTGATCCGGACGACCCAATGGCGGCTGAGGCACACGCGGGGCCGGGCCCTGCCGATGCAGAACGCCAAGACCTGGCTCTCATCCCTCCTTTTAAATCCATTCGTACGTCAAGGGGGACTCTTGAGCATCGCGTCTCAAGAGCCTAACTGGAGACATAGCCCCTCACCCCTTGGGCTCGTCCTGGTGATCCGGACGACCCAATGGCGGCTGAGGTATGTGCGGGCCTGGGCCCTACCGACGCAGAACACCAAGGCTTGCTCCTCTGCCTTTTTCCTAAGTTGTTCGCATGTCAAGGGGGACTCCTGAGCATCGCGTCTCAGGAGCCTAACTGGTCAAGTAGCCCCTCACCCATTGGGCTCGTCCTGGTGATCCGGACGACCCAACGGTGGCTGAGGTATGTGCGGGGCCGGGCTCTGCCGACACAGAACAACAAAGCAAACGGAAAAGATGAGGAAGCATGATCAAATTATTACAAAACATACTGTTCCAAGCAAATAGTTTTAAACGCCTCCTGGAGGCATGTTGCATGATACAGGACAAGCGGATTCACCGGGCACCTCTTCAGATTTGGGTGTCACCGCTGCCCGCCAGCAGAGCCTCGTTGCCAGGCGCGTCGCCCGTTCCACCGACTTCAGTCGGGGGACCAACGACCAGGAACTTACTCAGCATGGCGTCCACAGAGCCCTTCACGGCGGCAGCAGCAACATCCTGGGAATCGGAGTCCACCGGGGCGAGGAAGGAGGAGAAGGCAAAGTCGGCATCCTGGTGGTATAGGTGGCTGAAGACGCACGTAAGCGCAGAGGAAGAGAGCGAATGCGCCTCGTTTTCCACCAAGGAGGCAAACCCATCGACAACATCTTCAAGCACCGCCAAGACTTCAGGAAGTAGAGCAACATGACTCTCCCTCGGGGTCGTCGCCGCCACCTTCTTCAAGGAATCGTCCCCAAAAAGCGACTTATGGGCCTTGTGGAAACGTGCCTCAAGGGGGCGAGGGTGCTGCGCTCCACTGCGGCCACTTTCTTGGCCTCGGCAAGGGCCACTTGGGCTGCTTCCGCCACCTTCTTCAGCTTTATCAGGCGATCACGCTCGTCAGCCTGCTCCAAGGCTGCCTTCTTCACCTCGGCATCTCGATTGGAGATGGCGGCTTCCTGGGCCTTCAGCTTCTCCTCACGCTCCTGGAGCTGGCTGGCATGGGCGGCCTGCTGATCTTTAAGAACCTTCAGCTCAGCCTCCACCGCGCGGCACTGCTCCTCAACTTCTGCAGCTTCCCTCTGCGCCAGGTCGCGCTTGGTGGCGACCACTCCAAGCACCTTCTGCGCTTCCTCCGTAGAGCCCCAGGCCGCACGGACAGACGAATCGGCCGGATGCCAACCGGAAATCAGCCCCAGGCGCCCCTGCCCTGAGCGATGATCCGGGCCCTGAAGTTCACCCTGGAGGAGGTCCAGCGCCACCCTTGCCTCCTCCAGGGCCCCGGAGGTGGAAGGAGCACCACGGCTCGGCCACACACTTGGCAAGGGGGAAGGTGCCCTCAGCGCCAGGACAGAAGAAGGCTCAGCCTCAGGAAGGACCGGGGGCTCCAGAGTCTAGGCGGCCTCAGCAACTGCAATAGGGGGAGGCACAGGTGGAGTCAGCACCACCAAAGGCACCAACCCCTCCTGAGGACGGACTTCCATGCCCTCGGAAGACGACATCACCACCAGAGCTGCGGGGGCCGTAGCCTTCTCCTTTGTCAGGGTCGCGGTAGCCGCTTCAGTGCTCGCGGCGGCAACAACCTCCGTGTCATCCTTCTGCTTCTTCGATGGCTGTTGTCTGATGACAGACGAAGGCACTAAGCATCACTTCAAGAATCAATGAACAAGGTTAGGGAAAATACTTACTGGCCGACAAAGGCGTAGCTCCTCTTCATGCTCAACACCGGGCGCAGAGGTGGAGCAGCTGGTGCCGAGCTCTTGGGAGCAGGAGAGCTTGTGGTTTGTGCCGCCCGGGACGTTGTCGGCAAAGGTGGAGCACTGCCCAGAGGAATCAGCGCGGTCCTGCCCTTCTTCGTGGCCGCCTGCTTGGGCTGCTTTGAACAGGACACCCCAGATCTTGTGGTAACTCCGGAAGGGCGCGACACCTCCACCACCGGAGGTTCATCATCATCATCATCATCATCGGGGAAGTCGCGGAGGAGATCCCTCTGCTGCAGGACGGAGGATTCCTCTACCATCTCATCCACGGTGGCCTCGAAGGAACGATCATCGGAGGACAAGTGCACAAAGGCAGTAGGCGACGGAGGAGACCCTGGCCGCACAAGGCCAAACTCGTCGAAGACCGGCATGGTCGTGGCTACCTCCTTGCTGTCATCCCGGTAGTACAGCAGAAGCCAATCTTCTGTGGGATTGCTCGGGTCCTTCCCCGTCAGGTAGAGCAGCACCTTGCTCATCGTCGTCCCTGCCAAGCTTCCACAGGGGGTGGGAGTGGTCTTGGAGCGGTGCAATGTGCTGCCTTAGGAACTCCTTAATGAACATGGCCCCCGTCAACTTCTCGCTCTTCAGGTCCATCTCCATCTTCTTCACCAACTTTGTCAAGAAGGGGTCGATGATCTTCTCAGAATGCCACACCTTCTCGTAGACAAGGAATGAATTCGGCAGCTTCAGTGAGCTCTGGGAGCACTTGGCATCCATCAAAACCCACTTCTTCACGGCATCCTCCACCTTCCTCCCGGCGCGGGAGATTGCGTTGCGACCCCGCACCGCGACGAAGCTGATGCACCCAACTGGATTGTCGCCAGTCATGCGGAGGAAGAAGAAGTGGCAAAGCAGGGCAACAGAGAGCATCACCCCACGAACACCTCACAGTAGAAAGCGAAAATGGACAGGAGGATGATGGAGTTGGCATGGATGTGGAGCGCATGGAGGCCATAATGGTGGAGAATGGCGAAGAAGAAGCGGGAGAATGGGGGCACCAGCCCCGAGTAGACGTTGTGCATGAATAAGGGGAAGAAGGTGCTGCCCGCGGGCTCCGACACAGCGGTGGCGACCCGGAGCGCCGTCTCCTTCCACTCGTTGTCGTTGCTCGCTGTCAGGAGGAGCACGGTCTGGAGCTTATCCTTGGCCACACAGGGTGGCATCAACACCGGCTCGTACTAGGCGGGGCCGGCAGCCGAGGCGGAAGCCGTGGTCTTCTCAGCGGCCATCGAGCAGGCGATTGGGGGGAAATCGACAGATCTGGTGAGTTCTTCCGCCGAGAAGAAGGGGATCTGGAGAAAGATGAAGAAGGGGCAATGAAAGCCTGGCGGCAGGCGGCACCCCTTTTGTCAGATGGAAAATGTTGCCGAGGCATCATGGGGAAGCAGAGTAGCCCACGTCCCATCAATCGCCACGCATCATCAAGGCTGCAGGTGGTTAGGGCCCGCGGCGCTCCGCACTTGCCCTTTGGCTTCGCCTGAAAGCCAAGTCTGAGCTCGCCTTGGGTCCGGGGGCTACTGTCGGCGTCCTGGATTCGGGGGTATCCAGCCCTGCCTGCCTGCGGCCCACCACGTGGCTCCATTGACGGCTTGGTATGACCCACCTTCAGCATCAACAACATAAGATCCTCGCGAGGGGCAAAGCCTCGTGAGGTGGACAACACCAAGACCCCCGAGGGGATCGGCCCCCTCGGGACTAGGTCTTGAGGGGCGGAGAGTTCTATGCAAGTACCTCACAAGGCTAAGATGACGTGAGCCATGGCGACCAAGGCCAGGCGGGCGCCAAGCGGGCTCAGAGCGCAGGTTTCCTCTTCGGTGCAAAGGAGGCAAGCCACAGGCACGGAGTCCAGAGGAATCAGCCAGAGGTTTCCATTCCAGTGCAACGAGACCAGGACCGCCAGGACGGGAAGACGGAGGTCATCGACGAGCCCACCGCAGCGTCACGGCCAGAGGCTTTTCACAGGCGAAGACTACTTTTGTCAGGATAGACTGTACTACTTGTCCCCTTTCAAATCTGGCCATTGTGGGATCCCTTCCCGCTCATATTTGGGAAGAGGACCAAGGCCACTATAAATAGGACTTAGCCACCACCATAGAGAGAGGATCAGATCTGTTCTCACCCGACCACCACACCAGCTCTCTCGAGCTCAAGAACACCTCACTTCCTAAGCCTAGTTCATCATTGTACAAGTTCATCCGCAGCCTACAAGGCAATCCACCACTCCACACTGGATTAGGGTATTACACCACAACGGTGGCCTAAACCAGTATAAAAAATTGTGTCCTTGTGTCTCTTTGAGCTCGACGCGTTAGGCTTAGGAGGATCGCGAGTAGGCAGGATGAGTAGGTTGAGATCTTCCCACGCACCCCAGTGTTCGAGCCTCTCAAGGGTTTGCGGATCCCTAAATCCGACAAGCATGTCTATGCATCCAAATGATTGATAGATCACACGACAATATTGATAGATAATTCACAAAAAGATTCAGATATACACATGTTTAGTATGTTTATGCATCCAAATGATTGAGATCACAACCAATATGATCCATGGACGAACTTTAATTATCTAGGGTACATACTAGTAAATGGTTTTCAGTTGGAGGTACTTCTTGCTAAAATTAATGCTTGTACGAGTAAATTTTCGAGCACATAAGAGGCAGCACAGACAATCTGAACTTTGCTTGTTGGTTTGTCCTTGAATAGTGGCCTCATGCCGAGGGAGGTTTGAGCAACCTAGCCACTACTTTCATCCAACTAGTTTACTAGCTCATCTTGGTCCTGTAGCTCGCCAAAATTCTACATTGCAGACAAGAAAGGAGGCGGTTGAGAAAATGAACCACCCAATTTTTTTGTGCAGTTCAACTGAAATGGAGCATCCCTGGCGTGAGGACTGATTAAGTGCCAGATGAATATACGCGTCAACCAACTTGTCTTGAGTTTTTGGACTCCATGCCATATAGTTCGCTACCATATCTGCCGATAACCAAAAGGCACAAGTTGGGACCAAAGATTGGACTATGTTTTTCTGGGTGTCGGATTTCGGGTTCCGGCTAAACCCTTAATGTTCGAACTCTGGGGTGCGCGCGAAGATCTTTTCCCTACCGATCTACTCCCTCTCCTCGCTGCAGTTCTAGGCTAGCAAGATGTACAACTCAAGGGACACAGGATTTATACTGGTTCAGGCCACCATTGTGGTGTAATACCCTACTCCAGTGTGTGGTGTGTGGATTGCCTCTTGGGATGATGAGGAACAGTACAAGGGGAAGAACAGCCTCGCGAGGGGAGGAGTTCTTGTGCTAGTGTGGGTGGTTCTGGCCAAGGTTCGATTGGTTGATCCCTTGCCTTGGGAGTGGCTAGTCCTATTTATAGAGGCCTTGGTCCTCTTCCCAAATATCGAGTGGGAAGGGATTCCACAATGGCGGGATTTGAAGGGAGATAGCTGGTACAAGCTATCCTAACTAAAGGTGGTCTTCGACTTTCAAAAGCATTGGCGGTGACACCATCTTGAGCTCCACGGTGACCTCCGTCTTGCCATCCTCCTGGTCCTGGTCTTGTTGCAATGATAGGGAAATCTTTGCTTGATGTCTCGGTACTCCGCGCCTGCGCTTGCCCCCTTAGCACAAAAGAGGAAACAAGGACACTACGTCGGCCGGCGCCCGCCCAGCGCCCGCCTGGTCTCGATCGTCATGGCTTGCATCATGTGCTCCTCGCGAGGTGCTCCTCGCCTTGATATCTCTGCCTCCTCGCGAGCTTGCCTGGTGAGGCCGCTCCTGGGGAGGCCTTGCGCCATCCGCCCCGCGAGGCTTGGCCCCTCACGAGGGTCTTGAACCTGGGTTGATGAATACAGGCCGAACTGGGCCACTGGTGAGCCACGCCACAAGCCGAAGGCAGGCAAGTCTGGATACTCCCATATCCAGGATGCCAACAGTAGCCCCCGGGCCCAAGGCACGCTCAGAGTTGGCTTAGAGGCGAAGCCAAAGGTCAAGTGCAGAGCGCCACGAGCCCCAACAGCCTAAGGCCTTGGGTGACGCATGGAGACTTGATTGGACGTGGGCGTCTCCGCTTCCCCATGCTGCCTCGGCAACTGCCCGATTTGACGAGAGCCTGTTGCATGCAAATAGGGAGTCATCATTACCTGTGATTGTAGAGGCCGATGGTTGGTCTCCTCTAGGCTATAAGTACGGGAAGGTGTGAGCCCCCATAACCCGTCCTTCTTTGTTCTGCCCGCTTCTTCCTCCTTGCTTGCTCTGATCTCTTGCGGCGTCTTATGGAGCCTGCGAAGAGGTTCTCGGCCGCGAAAAAAGGGAAGGCTCGCCGAGATGAGTTTGTCCCCCCCCGGCCAAGCGAGGCCGTGGCCGCCCTTGCAAGCATCCCGCGGCTCCCATTGTGGCCCCTCGCGGTTGCTGCGGTGGCCCGTCGTGTGGTGGTGGTCGCCTGTATCGAGGCAGCCCGAGAGGTGGAGGAAGGCGCGCCGCAGCCGCGCGGCCTCCCCGGCCGCGCTTCCATTCAGTGGAGGTGCTGCCGAAGTTTGTTGTTTGGTCGGACGAGCCGGCCGGCAACTGGCTCCAGCTCCCTCGCTTCTTCGCCAGCAAACTACCGGCCACCGGCCTCGGCGGGCTTTGGTTGCAGGCGGACGGTTGTTGTAGCAGGGCCTCCTGGGTTACGGTGGAGATTTTTGTCGCCGGTAATGTTGCCATGGCTCGCGGCTGGCAGACGTTTGCCCGCGCGTGAGGCCTGGGCAAGCGATGCACGCTTCACTTCAAGTTTGATGGAGACATGACCCTCTACGTGAGGATGTTTGGGGAGGACGGCCGTCACGTTGAGTTCTACCCCGAAGACGACGACGGTGGCGAGGCGCTTGCCCTCGGCAATGGCCGGGCAGAGGGCGAAGGCGGGCCCGCGCCTGGCGGTGCCTGCAGCTCGCCAAGCTTCAGTGGCTCCTCCTCTGGTGACAGCTCCTCCAGCGGCGGCCGCGACCAGCCCACGTGTCGCTGCGCTGGCTTCGAGGGAGGCAGCGGGGCGTCTCGCCGTCGCTCCCCGGTGAAGCATGAGTAGGAGTCCGATTGAGCTCGCGAGGCAGACGCGGACCCTCCGCTCGCGAGTTTCAGCGTGGCGCACGTCGTCTTTATTTTGCTTTCCTCCTTTTCCTGCATCGAGAGAGAGTAGTTTGGAGCCCCGTGGGGGTGTGCAACAGACCGTCATCCTCAGTTAACGTGCTATATTTCCTGTTCCTGTGTTGTGTCGTTGCTTTGCAGTTATGCATTCGCGTGTATGATCAGCTTAGCTCGGGACGCTTGTGGTAGTTTCCACCTCGCGTGGCCCCCGCTCGAGCTCCCGCCAGGCGTCTTAAAATCTGCAAGGTTAGCTGTGAGAACAGTTCCTGAACCTCGACCGCAAGGATTGCCGGCGCAGGTCCGGAGCTTTGGTGTTGCGATGCCCGCGGGGCACGGACAGGGAGGGGTGCTCCTGCCTTGAATTTGCAAGAGAGCCTTGCGAAAGCTAAGCAAAGAGGAGGGACTCGCGAGGGCGCTCGCACAACCCTCTCGCGAGGTTGGGAGAGAGCGAGCCGAACAAAAACCAAAAACAAGGGGCAAGGGCAGAAGACGGCGAACAACACCAAAACAACTTCAAAGAAGGGTTCAAACAAAGGGGGAACATGCCAACTGCAGAAAGAAAATGAAAAGTCACGTCCGTCACCTGGCCTAATCTTCGACGTCTTCTCACCAACGCGGAGCTAAGTGCTGCCACTGGGCGTGGGCGAGAACCCCCAAGGCCCGAGGGCGGCACTCTGGAGACTCCGGGGTGTGTACAGCCCCAACTCATTATTACGTGAGAGTGTCACGGGCAGCGAGCTTCACAGGAACTGGGCCTTCTTCATAGGCACTGAGCCTTTGGGCTTCACAGACACCGGGCCTTCTTCACAGGCACTGGGCCTTTGGGCTTCATAGGCACCGTGCCTTCTTCACAGGCACTGGGCCTTTTTGGCATCACAGGCACTGGGCCTTCTTCACAGGCACTGGGCCTTTTTGGCTTCACAGGCACCGGGCCTTCTTCACATGCACTGGGCCTTTTTGCCTTCACAGGCACCGGGCCTTCTTCACAGGCACTGGGCCCTTTTTGGCTTCACAGGCACCGGGCCTTCTTCACAGGCACTAGGCCTTTTTGGCTTCACAGGCACCGGACCTTCTTCACAGGCACTGGGCCCTTTTTGGCTTCACAGGCACCAGGCCTTCTTCACATGCACTGGGCCTTTTTTAGGGGTAAAACTTCCGAAGGTGTTGTATGTTCCACCTGTTCGGGATGGGCACTCCTTCCTGAGTCTCCAAGCGTGCGGAGCCAGGCCTGGAAATATGGACGACCTTGAACGGGCCCTCCCACATGGGCGAAAGCTTGTGCAGCCCTTCCCTGGAGAGCACCCGTCTGAGCAGGAGGTCACCTACCTCGAGTGTCTTGGGGCGGATGTTGCGGCAATGATACTGCCGCAGCACTTGTTAGTACCTTGCCGCTCGTAGCAGCCTCCCGACGGTGCTCCTCCCCCAGCACCAGGTCCATCCCCCGCATGGCGTCCTGCTGCGCTTCGTTAAAAGCCAGGACCCGTGCGGAGCGACGCCTGACCTCGTGAGGGAGGACCGCCTCCGCTCTGTAGATGAGGAAGAATGGAGTCTCGCCAGTCGGCTTGGTGGCGGTGGTGCGGATGGACCACAGCATGGACTGGAGCTCATCGTACAAGCCCCTGCCGCAGGCCTCCAGTTTCTTCTTGAAGGTCCTGGTTTTGAGGCCTTTCAAGACCCATGCGTTGGCGCGCTCGGCTTGGTCGTTACTCCGAGGGTGCGCAACCGAAGCGTAGCATATCTGCGTTCCAAGGTTAGCACAATATGTTTTGAAGAGGTTCCTCGTGAACTGTGAACCATTGTCAATGATAATGCGGTTAGGGACCCCGAACTAGCTCGCGAGGCCCTTGATGAACTTGACCGCCAAGCCCGTCGGGATGGTGCGGACAGCTTCCACCTCTGCCCACTTGGTGAACTTGTCGATGGTGATGTAGAGGTATCGGTAGCCCCCAGGCGCTTGAGGGAATGGGCCCAAGATATCCAGCTCCCAAACTGCGAATGGCCACGAGAGTGGAATGGTCTGCAGGCCCTGAGCCGGCTGATGTATCTACTTGGCATGGAACTGGCAGGCTTCGCAGGCCTTCACTAGCTCGACCACATCGTTGAGTGTCGTGGGCCAGTAGAACCCACTGCGAAACGCCTTGCTGACGAGGGTCCGTGACGACGAGTGATGCCCACAATCTCCGCCGTGTATGTCAGCTAGCAATTCCTTTGCCTGCTCCCTGGGGATACAACACAGGGAGACGTCATTTGGCCGCTTTCGGTAGAGCTCCCCGTCTCGGATATGGTAGGCCCTGGCCTAGCGGGCTATGCGCTCTGCGTCCTCTTCCTTCTCCGGCAGCGTCCCCTGTATCAGGTAGTCTTTGAATTCCATAATCCAGCATTCCCCCTGAGGCTCCATCACCAGGAGCAAGCATGCCCCCGAGGTTGGGCCATAGGCCGGGGCTCCTGTGGATGGCGGTTGAGGGAGTTCCTCCCGAGGTTGCGCTGCGCTTGATAGTAAGGGTGTTGCCGATGGCTTGAAGAGCCACTCCTCGAAAACGCCACGCTCCTGAGGCAGCCGCCTGGATGCTCCTTTGGCGATGTCATCAGCCTCTTGGTTGGTACCGCATGGCACGTGCTGCAGCTCCAGCCCCTAAAACTGCTTTTCCATCCTGCACACCTCTGCCAGGTACGCATCCATATGCTCGTCCTTTGGCTCGTACACCTTGTTGGAAAGTTGACGAGGAGCTATGAATCACCCTTGATGATGAGGAGCTTTACCCCCATAGCTACTGCACCCCTTAAGCCCGCTATGAGGCCTTCGTATTCCGCTATGTTGTTGGGGACCTTCTCGCCGCGCTGAAAACAGAGTTGCACGGTGTAATAGAGCTTGTCCTGAGTGGGGGATATGAGCACGGCGCCAGCCCCCGCGCCATGCCGTGAGAATGCTTCGTCGAAGTACATGACCCAACCATCTGGCGCCTCACTCCGTGGGGGAAGTGACCTGTCTTCGCCTGCTTCGAGCCCTGGAGCCTCTTTCCATTCTGCCATGAAATCTGCAAGTGTGGCTCCCTTGATGACCCTGGTCATGCTGAACTCCAGCTGAAATGCTTGCAACTCGATGTTCCATTGGGCGACCCTCCTAGAGGAATTGGGGCTCCTGAGTACTGTCTCTAGTGGGTAAGCAGAGACGACCTTAATGGGGTGACCTTAAAAGTAATGCCGCAGCTTCTTCGAAGCCACCAGTAGTGCGAGCAAGAGCTTCTGGGGCATGGGGTACCGTGTGAGGGAGTCCTGGATTAGGGGGTCTCCGGACAGCCAAACTATATACATCGTCCGAACTATTGAAGCGTGAAGATACAAGACTCAAGACTTCGGCCCGTGTCCGAATGGACTCTCCTTTGCGTGGAAGACAAGCTTGGCAATCCGGATATTGTATTTCCTTCCTTGTAACCGACTCCATGTAAACCCTAGCCCTCTCCGGTGTCTATATAAACCGGAGAGGATGGTCCTTAGAAGGCCGATCACAATTACAATCATACCATCATAGGCTAGCTCTTAGGGTTTAGCCTCTATGATCTCGTGGTAGATCTACTCTTGTACTACTCATATCTTCAATATTAATCAAGCAGGAAGTAGGGTTTTAACTCCATCGAGAGGGCCCGAACCTGGGTAAACATTGTGTCCCTTGCTTCCTGTTACCATCAGCCTAAGACACACAGATCGGGAGCCCCTACCCGAGATCCACCGGTTTTGACACCGACATTGGTGCTTTCATTGAGAGTTCCTCTGTGTCGTTGCTTTGAGGCTTGATGGCGCCTTCAATCGTCAACAACACGGTCCAGGGTGAGACTTTTCTCCCCGAACAGATCTTTGTGTCTGGCGGCTTCGCGTTGTGGGCTGATTCGCTTCGCCAGTGGGAGCAGATCGACAGCTACGCCCCTGGCCACCAGACTAGGTTTGGAAACTTGAAATACACGGTGGATATTCGTGGAGACTTGATCCTCGACGGATTCGGCCCTGTGCCAGGAGCGCCGGACAGTCACGACAAGCACGGCCTAGACCCGCTGTCGAACAATGCTCGGGATATCACCCCAGCAGTAGCCCCGGATCTAAATCTGGAGCAGGTTGTGTTGCCTAAGGACGGAGGGTTAGACCCCGCCCCGCAGGCCGCATACTCATCGGCGGTGGAGCCGAACACAGGTCTCACCTCTGTGGAGGCCTGTAACCCCGGGCCCCCGGACTCGCATCCGGCTATTGGTTCCGGTCCGCATACCCTCGAGCCAGCCAAACCAGGTTGGGCTCCGGTAATGGAGTTTACCGCTGCGGGCATCTTCCAGCACTCGCCCTTCGGCGACATGCCGAACTCATTAAAGTCTCTCTTTTTGTCAAGAGGCCCTGGGATGAACTATGTCCGGCCTGAGTGCGAAGCAGGCGACGAAGGAATTCATTGCCCACCCACCACCCACTTCATTGCCACGATCGATGATTTAACCGACGTTCTTGACTTTGACTCCAAAGACATCGACGGTATGGACGACGATGCAGGAGAAGCTCTAGAATCTCTGGGGCGCAGGACTACTACCTTGTCACACGATATATACATGGTGGATATGCCCAAGAAGGACGACAGCGATAATCCGGAAGATAAAACACCCGGACAAAAGCCAAAGCGGCGGCGCAGACGCCGCTCAAAGTCCAGCAACAGTAAAAACAACGACAAGAGCGCAAGAAGGGCTGACATACCAGAAGGTAGTAATGACCACACGGTCCGAGCGATGGAGCAGGACGAGCCAGGTCACGCCAAAGCAAGTTCGGAGCAAATATCCGATCACAATGATCCAGAGGGACGAGCTAATGAAACCGCCCCAGAACAGGAACACAGTCCGGACGACAATGCATTCATCATCCTGGACGAACAAGCGGAACGAGACAACCTCCACCGAAAGCTTATGGTCACAACAAGAAGTTAAAGAAGCAAAAACAATGGCTTAAAGCGGCACAGGAAAAGCTCTGTCGCAGATGGAACAAAGTGCTAGACACTGAAGAAAGATATGGCGATGATCGCCATACCAAAAGATATCCAAAGCACAAGCTACTGCCAGAATTCGACGACGAGGCCGTTCCACCAAAGAATAATACAACCAGGAGACCAGACGTACCGCTTCACAACCACAACAGAGCGGCTACTGGCGCCACGCACCATCTACATGAGAAGCTGGATAAGAAGGCCGGTGCAGCCAGGTCCATCTATGGATCTAAAGGACACACCCCGGCAAGGGACTATGGTCACCCAAACGCTAATACAAGCCAAATACCAGTTCGTAATAAACCCTGGACACAACAACAGCTGACTACATGCCATGTCGCATCCATATACAGAGGAGCTGCTCACCCCCTGTGCTTCACCAAAGACTAAACCATGAATTCCCACAAGGTTTTAAACCTGTGAACATAGAGGCATATGATGGAACGACAGGCCCAGGGGTCTGGATCGAGGATTTTATCCTGCATATTCACATGGCTCGTGGGGATGATCTCCACGCCATCAAATACCTTCCCCTCAAGCTGAAGGGACCAGCTCGACACTGGTTGAAAAGTGTCACATCCCTAGTCTGGTATGACCTAGGCTAGCTAGCTATTTGTGCATCATATTTAAAATTTCATTTAAATTTGAAATGAGGATTGGTGGAACCCTCAGAATCATTTTTGAAAATGACCCAAATAAAAATTTCTCCAAAAGGGTCCAAGAAAATGCTCATGATGCCCTCTAAAAATATTGGACAGAGATAAAAATCAAAACAATATTTTTAGGAGCTCATGGACATTTATTTTGGCCATTTGGATTAATTCGATAAATATTTGCATTGGAAATATATTTCTATATATATGAAATATGGTCCAAAAATTATGCCAATTATAAAAGAGCTCTGGAATAATATATCTAGCTCCTGCAAAAATTGGCATAATAAAATTAAATGATTTAATATATTTATTAAATCAAAACCAATGTTAGAAAAATTAGAAAACAAAAATAAAAGAAGGAGGGGCTTACCTGGGCCTCCCCTCCCCTGCGCAGCCCAGCAGCAGCAGGCCGGCCCAGCCAGGAGGCGGCCCAGCCCGCCTGGCCCCCCCTCCTCTGTCGTCTTCCCCCCGACAGGGGAACGGCGTGTGCCCGACGCTCGCCGGCACGCGCGCGCGCCACCTTCCCCCCTGCTGGCCACCTCCTGCTTCCTTCTCTCGCCCTCGATGCCCCGGACGAAGCCACGCAGCTGCCCCGCACCGCTCTCACTCTCCCTCGCCCTCCTCCCCTCCTCTGGCTCCCCCTCACTTCCACCGAACGCGACCGCCGCCGCCGACGGGCATCACCGTAGCCACCGCCTCTCCCTCGCCTCCCCGTCGTCCCCAGGAGCTCCGCCTCGTCGCCAGCTACCTCCTCGCCGAGCCACGCAAGCCGGAGAGCCCCGTGGAGCCGTCGCCGTCGCCAAATTCGACTCCGGCCGCCATGGATCCTCGCCGGCGATTCGGGAGCTACCGGGCATCCCCGACCTCGCCCTCGCGCTCGCTGGTTCCGCGGTGAGCCCCCGCACCGAACCCCCTCCTCCCCGTGTCCGTTTGCGCCGTCTAGGCCTTAGCTCCGCCATGGCCGAAGCTCGCCTCCGCTCGAGCTTGTCGCCGACGTTGTTCCGGCGACCTTTCGGTCACGCCAGTGCACCTAGCACTCTCGCCGCACCTCGTAGTGCCCCGCTAGCGCTTTGGTTCGCGCGTTTGCACGCTGCAGCCACGCCCCCGAACACAGCCGAACTCCGGCCGCCGCCGTGAGCTCTGCTCCGGCGAGCTCCGCCGCCCCCGCAGCCTTCCGCGTGCTCCACCGGATGCGCGTGAGCGCGGGCTTCGCGTGGGTGGTCTCCGCCGCCCGAATGGTCGCCGGAATGGCGATCCCGAGCCCCTCCGCCGCGTTTGCTGTCGCCGGCGGCTAAACGCCGGCGCTTTAGCCCCGGTTGACCAGGGGGTTTGACCTCCCCTGGGTCAATGACATGTGGGCCCGGCCCTGACTAATTCTAGTTTAGGATTAGTTTAAATTTAATTAACTCTGTTAATTAATCCTGACACTGACCAGTGGGCCCGACCCCCCTAACCTTTTAATTAAATTAAATTAACCCCTGTTAACCCCCCTGTCACTGACGTGTGGGTCCCACACGTCAGGTTTGACCGGACCAGCCCAGTTGACCGCTGACGTCGTGCTGACGTCATGCTGACGCAAGTATATATTTTCTGGAATTAAAATAATTCAGAAAATCCAGAAAATGATTTAAACTTCAAAAATTCATAACAATTCAACCGTAGCTCAGATTGAAATAATTTATATATGAAAAATTATCAGAAAAATGCCATCTTTCCATCTGTACTAGTTTCATGCATGAAAAACAAACTTATACATGCTGAATATGGGAAAACAAATTATGGCATATATAAGAGACTTAATTTAGAAATGCATTTGAACCTTTGGTTCAAATGGACTTCAAACCAAGTGAACACTAGTTGCATTAGCTCAACAGCATCACATCTACATGCCATGTTCATGCATCATATTGTTGCATATGATTGTGTTTTGATTGCCGGCACCGTTCCTTCTCGATAGGTCCTGCTCCGGAGACGTTCCAGAGTACCTGTCTGTGAAGCAGTGCCTCCCTTGTTGATTTACCAGGCAAGCAAACCCCCTTGTTCATCTCGATAAAACCCTACTCTCTCGCTCCTGCTCTCAGTTATTGCATTAGGACAACAACGATTCATCTGCTACTTTGTGCTGCGGTAGTTGAACCCATTCCTCTGCATGACCTGTCATTGCCACAGTAAATAGTTGAAACCCACTAGCATGTGTAGGAGTTGATTGAAGCCACTGATGTGTTCCTACCATGCTATGCCTGCTATTGCTTAGAGTTGTGTCAGGTCTGATTCATTGGGAATGAATTGGAGTGTCACGATATGTTCTGATGCTGAGAGTGAAGCGTGTGAACACGATTTGGTAAAGGTAGCGGTGAGAGGCCATGTAGGAGTACATGGTGGGTTGTCTCACTGGAACCGTCCTTAAGCCCTGAGTTCTGTGTATGTTGTCCAATGACTCGATACTACCACACATTGGGCTCCGGGCGCTCCAAGCCCTCTCGACTTATTAACCAACTGGATCTCTGTCCAGGAGTCGCAACTAGTTTCTGGTGTTTGTAGGTAGTGCTATTTTTCTACCAAGTGGCACCCGGCAGGGTGGGCTTGGGACAGACTAGGCACACGTGGCCCGGTGTACCGAGTGGCACCCGGTTGGTGGGCTCGGGAACCCTGTACACATCGTTTGGGGCCGTAAGCGACACCCCGGCCGGATCTCCTTGCGGATGGAACCCGAATAGGCGATAAACCTGGACTAGAGTCTTGTGTGGTTAGTCAGGTCGTGGCCGACACCCTCGCCAGGCTTCCGCTTGAAGGTTGCCGAGATACATGACGTGTACATGGGGGTAAGTGGCGAGAGCGTGTGTGAAGAAGTACACCCCTGCAGGGTTAACATGATCTATTCGAATAGCCGGGTCCGCGGTTATGGACTTCTTGGATGCTTACATGGTACATAGACAACTTGAAGTGGATACTATAAAATGCTCAAGACATGTGTGAGTGCTATGGATGGCCTTCTCGTAGGGAGACGGGGATGAATCCATAGTAGTGTATTGTGTGGTGATTAGTGGACTCGTGTTCGTTGTTTCACCTCAAGAGTTTCTGGTAGTCGTAGAACAGGATAGCCACAGAGTCAAAGCTGGCTTGCTGCAACTAAACCCCACACTACCTCTTGATACAGATGCATGTATGATAGGATCTGATGTAAGTCTTGCTGAGTACCTTTGTACTCATGTTGCTTTATTTATGTTTTTGCAGCGGAGACTTCGGTCTTACTAGTGTTCTCGTGGACTTCGACTAGTAGCTAGTACCTCAGCTACGATCTTGATCGGATGTTGTAGATAGTCAGGCTCTTCAGCCTTTTTCTTTTGTAGATGTCTGTATCCAGACATGTAATGCTTCCGCTTGTTGCTTGTATGCTCTGTATGATGGGTCTTGTGACCCCTGTTTGCAATATATGCTATGACGGCTCTTCTGAGCCTTTATCTATATGAGTTGTTGAGTTATGCTGTGATGCCATGTTGTACAGCACATACCTGCATGTTATGCGTACGTGTAATGTGTATTGCTATGTGTGGGATCTGACTATCTAGTTGTTTATTCTTAGTAGCCTCTCTTACCGGGAAATGTCTCCGAGTGCTTCCACTGAGCCCTGGTAGCTTGCTACTGCTCCGGAACACTTAGGCAGGCCGGCATGTGTCCTTCTTCGATCCTGTGTCTGTCCCTTCGGGGAAATGTCACGCGATGAATACCGGAGTCCTGCTAGCCCGCTACAGCCCGGTTCACCGGAGTCCTGTTAGCCCAGTGCTACAGCCTGGATTCACTCGCTGATGACCGACACATTCGATGCTGGGTCATGGATGCCTGTCCCTGTAAGTTAGTGCCACTTTGGGTTTACGACTAGCCATGTCATCCCGGGCTCTTTATCATATGGATGCTAGCGACACCATCATATACGTGTGCCAAAATGCGCAAACGGTCCCGGGCAAAGGTAAGGCGACACCCGTGGGGATACCATGCGTGAGGCCGCAAAGCGATATGAGGTGTTACATGCTAGATCGATGTGGCATCGAGTCGGGGTCCTGACAGCTTTTGGTATCAGAGCCTGACTGCCTGTAGGATTACCAAGCCATACTGGTCGAAGTTGAGTCTAGAAATTCTTTAGTTATATAAGGGAATTGATTGTGGGATGGAACGTAAGGCTCTTTTTACTCCTTTACCTCATGGCCTTCTGATCTGAGTCATCCTATCTTTCCGACGGGGTTAAGGAACTAGGCTTCTCCTCCGTCTATCAGGATCACGTGTTACTACTCCGTAGTTCCATAGGATTGGTTGATCAGAGTCATACCCCAGTTTCGAGTACTTCCGGTGTAGTCTGTTTAGTACTATCCCAGAACCTTGAGTGATGCTGATGAGTATGTTACCACCCCATTTTTAGTAGGACGTCCCATTCTGAGAATTTTACTGCCGTTATGCTGCCGGATTTTCCCTAAGAGTTCGAGTGATACTAATTCCTTGTCCTACATTCCACATTCCTTAGTTGTTGCTGACTCCGTCCTTGGTTCGTTTCTCAGGATGTCATCAGCCAAGCGAAGTTCCGTTGCTCGTAACCAGAATCACGGAGATGGTAGGGATGAGGATCCTCCCGACCAGCCTTCGTTGACAGAGTTCATGCTAGAGATGGAGAGGAACAAGCGTGAGTCTAACCGTTTGTTGGCACGTATCGAGGAGAACACCGCACATCAGTCCAACAAGTCTGTGACCATTCATGACTTCATTCGCTTGCACCCACCTACCTTTCATCATTCCATCGAGCCACTCGATGCAGATGATTGGCTCCGTAGCATCACTCATAAGCTGCGTTCCGCGAACGTAGCTGAAGATGATAAGGTCACTTATGCCACATACCACCTGGAAGGTCCTGCTAGTCTTTGGTGGCAGAACTATGAGGCTATGCTTCCAGCTGGCCAGATTCCTACCTGGAAGGATTTCACTGAGGCTTTTCGCGAGCATCACATTCCCCAGGCCCTCATCGATCGCAAGAGAGAAGAGTTCTGTAGTCTCACCCAGAATAAGATGGCTGTTGATGCTTATAGCAGAGAGTTCGAGAACCTCGCCCGTTATGCCACAGAAGAAGTGTCCACGGATGCTAAGAAGCAGGCTAGGTTCCGGAAAGGTCTCAACCCCAAGTTGCGTCGTGATCTCCACCTGCATCATTGTGATACATTCCAAGCCCTTGTGAACAAGGCCATCAATGCAGAGACAGCTCAACTCACTTACGAGGAGTCTCGTAAGCACACCCGTGATTTGGGATCCTCCTCTGGCTCTAGTTCCCTGAAACGCCGGATTTGGGTTCCAAACTCCACTCTTCCTTCCGGTTATACACCAAGGTCATCTCATGTGGTGCCTCCTCCAGCTCAGTTGTGTGTTCCACCCAGGCCTACTGGTAGACCGTTTGTCAGTGCGGGTCCCCGTCCAACCTCAGGGACTTGCTTCACATGCGGGAAGCCAGGACACTATGCACGTGATTGCTCTCAGACTAGTTATGCTCCACCCCAGCCCGAGAAGACTGTTGGCTGTATTAAGCCATCACGCAAGATGATCAGTGTCAAGTCAGTTTCCACTGAACGTGGACGTGTGCATCACGTCTCAGCTAAAGACGCTCATGATGATCCGGATGTCGTTCTTGGTACACTCCTTGTCAATTGTCACCTAGCATCAGTTCTATTCGATACTGGAGCATCTCACTCTTTCATTTCTGAAAGCTATGCTAACTTGCACAACATGTCATTTTATGATATGCCAACTCCGCTAGTCATCCAAACTCCTGGATCCAAATGGCAAACCTTTAGTGTAAGCCATGGTAACGAAATCCTTGTTGACAGACTTGTATTCCTTGCATCACTTGTAGCCCTCAAGTCTTCAGATATTAAAATCATCTTGGGTATGGACTGGATGACAGCTCATCATGCCAAGATTGATTGTTACACAAGATCTGTTCAACTTACACACCCATCTGGCAAGATAGTCACCGTCTCCACTAGAGTTGCAAAACGTCAGCTCTATTCTCTTAATGCCAGCCCTCTTCCAGACCTTGAAGATATCCCGGTAGTCCGCGACTTTCCGGATGTCTTTCCAGAGGAACTGCCAGGTGTTCCACCTGACAGAGATGTAGAGTTCGTCATAGATCTTATCCCAGGAACAGCTCCAATCTCCCGGAGACCTTACAAGATGGCACCCCTAGAACTAGCCGAGCTTAAGAAACAACTCGATGAGTCCTTGCAAAAGGGTTTCATCCGTCCTAGTTCTTCTCCTTGGGCTTGCCCCGTCCTCTTTGTCAAGAAGAAAGACGGTACGGACCGGATGGTCGTTGATTATCGTCCCGTTAATTTGGTCACGATAAAGAACAAGTATCCGCTTCCCAGGATCAACGACCTGTATGATCAGCTCGCTGGATCCTCAGTCTTCTCCAAGATGGATTTAAGGTTAGGCTACCATCAAATCAAGATCAGAAATGGGGACATTCCCAAGACAGCTTTTGTCACTCGTTATGGTCAGTACGAGTACACCGTCATGTCCTTTGGCCTAACCAACGCCCCAGCCACATTCTCCCGCTTGATGAACTCGATCTTCATGGAGTACTTAGATAAGTTCGTCGTGGTTTACCTCGATGATATTCTTATTTACTCGAAGAACGAGGAAGAGCATGCCGAACATCTTAGACTTGTGTTAGAAAAACTCAGAGAGCACCGCCTTTATGCCAAGTTCTCCAAGTGTGAATTTTGGTTGCCAGAAGTGACCTACCTAGGCCACGTAATCTCTGGTAAGGGCATTGCTGTCAATCCCGAGAGAGTCAAGGCCGTTCTCGAGTGGACTCCACCTGAGACCGTGAAACAAGTTAGGAGTTTCCTTGGCCTAGCCAGCTATTGTCGCCGCTTTGTTGAAAACTTCTCCAAAGTAGCCAAACCCCTCACGGAACTTCTCAAGAAAGATAAAAAGTTCGAGTGGTCCCCACAGTGTGAGTACAGTTTTCAGGAACTGAAAAGACGCCTGACTTCTGCTCCCATACTTGTGCCACCGGATTTCACTAAAGACTTTATTATCTACGGCGACGCCTCACGACAGGGACTAGGTTGCATTCTTATGCAGGATCGTCATGTGATTGCCTATGCATCTCGACAGTTGCATCCACATGAGGAGAATTATCCCACACATGATTTAGAGCTTGCAGCCGTAGTCTATGCACTCAAGACCTGGCGACATTACCTCCTTGGTAAACGTTGCGAGATCTACACCGATCACCAGAGTCTCAAGTATATCTTCACCCAACCGGATCTGAACCTTAGGCAAAGACGTTGGTTGGAGTTAATCACAGATTATGATCTAGGGATTACCTACACCCCAGGCAAAGCCAATGTCATGGCTGATGCTCTAAGCCGTAAATCCTATTGCAACAATCTCGTGTTGCAGCAAGGCCAACCACTTCTCCATGAGGAATTCTGTAATCTTAACCTTCACATAGCTCCTCGCGGATTCCTTTCTACCTTGGTGGCGAAACCTACCCTTGAGGATCAGATCATCTCTGACCAGAAGTTTGATAGGGGGGTTATTCGCATTAAGAGAAACATTAAGAAGGGAGTTGGTGGATGTTTCTCTATGGATGATCGTGGTGTTGTTTTCTTTGAGAATCGCTTGGTGGTTCCCAAGAATCAACATCTGCGACAATTGATTCTTAAGGAGGCGCATGAATCCCCTCTCACGATTCATCCCGGTAGTACTAAGATGTATCAGGACCTACGCCAGAGGTTCTGGTGGACTAGGATGAAGAGAGAAATCGCTGAGTTCATTGCTAAATGTGACGTATGTCGTCGCGTTAAGGCAGAGCATCAAAGACCTGCTGGCACCCTTCAGCCCTTAGCTATTCCTGAATGGAAATGGGATAAAGTTAGTATGGACTTCATCACCGGTTTTCCCAGGACCAAGAGAGGGAATAACGCTATCTTCGTAGTCGTTGATCGTCTTTCCAAAGTGGCTCACTTCCTCCGTGTTCGAGAGAATATCACTGCTAGTCAGCTTGCTGACTTATATATTTCTCGAATAGTGTCACTCCATGGTGTTCCACTAGAGATCAATTCGGACCGTGGCAGTCTTTTCACTTCTCATTTCTGGGAGAGTTTCCAAACTGCCATGGGAACCCATCTTTCCTTCAGTACCGCTTTCCACCCTCAGTCGAGTGGTCAGGTGGAACGGGTCAATCAAATTCTCGAAGACATGCTTAGAGCTTGCGTTATCTCATTCGGTATGCATTGGGAGAAATGTCTTCCGTTCGCCGAATTTGCTTATAACAATAGCTACCAATCCAGCCTCAAGCAAGCTCCTTTTGAGGTTCTCTATGGACGAAGATGTCGAACACCTTTGAACTGGTCAGAAACCGGTGAAAGACAATTCTTTGGACCGGATATGATCCAGGAAGCAGAAGAGCAAGTTCGCATCATTCGTGAGAATTTGAAAACAGCCCAGTCTCGTCAGAAAAGCCAGTATGATCGTCATCATAAGGATATGACTTATGAAATTGGCGACCAAGCTTACCTTCGGGTTACTCCTTTGAAGGGTACCCATCGTTTCGGTATCAAGGGCAAGTTGGCTCCTCGTTACATTGGTCCTTTTCGTATTCTCGCTAAATGAGGAGAGGTTGCCTACCAGTTGGAACTACCTCCACATCTTGCTCGAGTTCATGATGTCTTCCACGTCTCTCAACTCAGGCGTTGCTTCTCGGATCCCATCCGCGGAGTGGACCACGAAACACTTGATCTCCAAGATAACCTCACATACCGAGAGTACCCGGTTCGCATTCTTGATCAAGCAGAGCGTGTTACCCGACGTCAGAACATCAAGTTTCTCAAAGTTCAGTGGTCTCATCATTCCGAGAGAGAAGCTACCTGGGAGCGAGAAGATCGTCTTCGACTGGAGTACCCCGCTTTCTTTCCGTCGACCCCTGAATCTCGAGACGAGATTCTTTCAAGTGGGGCGAGTTGTCACATCCCTAGTCTGGTATGACCTAGGCTAGCTAGCTATTTGTGCATCATATTTAAAATTTCATTTAAATTTGAAATGAGGATTGGTGGAACCCTCAGAATCATTTTTGAAAATGACCCAAATAAAAATTTCTCCAAAAGGGTCCAAGAAAATGCTCATGATGCCCTCTAAAAATATTGGACAGAGATAAAAATCAAAACAATATTTTTAGGAGCTCATGGACATTTATTTTGGCCATTTGGATTAATTCGATAAATATTTGCATTGGAAATATATTTCTATATATATGAAATATGGTCCAAAAATTATGCCAATTATAAAAGAGCTCTGGAATAATATATCTAGCTCCTGCAAAAATTGGCATAATAAAATTAAATGATTTAATATATTTATTAAATCAAAACCAATGTCAGAAAAATTAGAAAACAAAA
>NC_041393.1:100203493-100234404 GCF_002162155.2 Triticum dicoccoides
CTGCCCCGCACCGCTCTCACTCTCCCTCGCCCTCCTCCCCTCCTCTGGCTCCCCCTCACTTCCACCGAACGCGACCGCCGCCGCCGACGGGCATCACCGTAGCCACCGCCTCTCCCTCGCCTCCCCGTCGTCCCTAGGAGCTCCGCCTCGTCGCCAGCTACCTCCTCGCCGAGCCACACAAGCCGGAGAGCCCCGTGGAGCCGTCGCCGTCGCCAAATTCGACTCCGGCCGCCGTGGATCCTCGCCGGCGATTCGGGAGCTACCGGGCATCCCCGACCTCGCCCTCGCGCTCGCTGGTTCCACGGTGAGCCCCCGCACCGAACCCCCTCCTCCCCGTGTCCGTTTGCGCCGTCTAGGCCTTAGCTCCGCCATGGCCGAAGCTCGCCTCCGCTCGAGCTTGTCGCCGGCGTTGCTCCGGCGACCTTTCGGTCACGCCAGTGCACCTAGCACTCTCGCCGCACCTCGTAGTGCCCCGCTAGCGCTTTGGTTCGCGCGTTTGCACGCTGCAGCCGCGCCCCCGAACACAGCCGAACTCCGGCCGCCACCGTGAGCTCTGCTCCGGCGAGCTCCGCCGCCCCCGCAGCCTTCCGCGTGCTCCACCGGATGCGCGTGAGTGCGGGCTTCGCGTGGGTGGTCTCCGCCGCCCGAATGGTCACCGGAACGGCGATCCCGAGCCCCTCCGCCGCGTTTGCTGTCGCCGGCGGCTAAACGCCGGCGCTTTAGCCCCGGTTGACCAGGGGGTTTGACCTCCCCTGGGTCAATGACATGTGGGCCCGGCCCTGACTAATTCTAGTTTAGGATTAGTTTAAATTTAATTAACTCTGTTAATTAATCCTGACACTAACCAGTGGGCCCGACCCCCCTAACCTTTTAATTAAATTAAATTAACCCCTGTTAACCCCCCTGTCACTGACGTGTGGGTCCCACACGTCAGGTTTGACCGGACCAGCCCAGTTGACCGCTGACGTCGTGCTGACGTCATGCTGACGCAAGTATATATTTTCTGGAATTAAAATAATTCAGAAAATCCAGAAAATGATTTAAACTTCAAAAATTCATAACAATTCAACCGTAGCTCAGATTGAAATAATTTATATATGAAAAATTATCAGAAAAATGCCATCTTTCCATCTGTACTAGTTTCATGCATGAAAAACAAACTTATACATGCTGAATATGGGAAAACACATTATGGCATATATAAGAGACTTAATTTAGAAATGCATTTGAACCTTTGGTTCAAATGGACTTCAAACCAAGTGAACACTAGTTGCATTAGCTCAACAGCATCACATCTACATGCCATGTTCATGCATCATATTGTTGCATATGATTGTGTTTTGATTGCCGGCACCGTTCCTTCTCGATAGGTCCTGCTCCGGAGACGTTCCAGAGTACCTGTCTATGAAGCAGTGCCTCCCTTGTTGATTTACCAGGCAAGCAAACCCCCTTGTTCATCTCGATAAAACCCTACTCTCTTGCTCCTGCTCTCAGTTATTGCATTAGGACAACAACGATTCATCTGCTACTTTGTGCTGCGGTAGTTGAACCCATTCCCCTGCATGACCTGTCATTGCCACAGTAAATAGTTGAAACCCACTAGCATGTGTAGGAGTTGATTGAAGCCACTGATGTGTTCCTACCATGCTATGCCTGCTATTGCTTAGAGTTGTGTCAGGTCTGATTCATTGGGAATGAATTGGAGTGTCACGATATGTTCTGATGCTGAGAGTGAAGCGTGTGAACACGATTTGGTAAAGGTAGCGGTGAGAGGCCATGTAGGAGTACATGGTGGGTTGTCTCACTGGAACCGTCCTTAAGCCCTGAGTTCTGTGTATGTTGTCCAATGACTCGATACTACCACACATTGGGCTCCGGGCGCTCCAAGCCCTCTCGACTTATTAACCAACTGGATCTCTGTCCAGGAGTCGCAACTAGTTTCTGGTGTTTGTAGGTAGTGCTATTTTTCTACCAAGTGGCACCCGGCAGGGTGGGCTTGGGACAGACTTGGAACACGTGGCCCGGTGTACCGAGTGGCACCCGGTTGGTGGGCTCGGGAACCCTATACACATCGTTTGGGGCCGTAAGCGACACCCCGGCCGGATCTCCTTGCGGATGGAACCTGAATAGGCGATAAACCTGGACTAGAGTCTTGTGTGGTTAGTCAGGTCGTGGCCGACACCCTCGCCAGGCTTCCGCTTGAAGGTTGCCGAGATACATGACGTGTACATGGGGGTAAGTGGCGAGAGCGTGTGTGAAGAAGTACACCCCTGCAGGGTTAACATGATCTATTCGAATAGCCGGGTCCGCGGTTATGGACTTCTTGGATGCTTACATGGTACATAGACAACTTGAAGTGGATACTATAAAATGCTCAAGACATGTGTGAGTGCTATGGATGGCCTTCTCGTAGGGAGACGGGGATGAATCCATAGTAGTGTATTGTGTGGTGATTAGTGGACTCGTGTTCGTTGTTTCACCTCAAGAGTTTCTGGTAGTCGTAGAACAGGATAGCCACAGAGTCAAAGCTGGCTTGCTGCAACTAAACCCCACACTACCTCTTGATACAGATGCATGTATGATAGGATCTGATGTAAGTCTTGCTGAGTACCTTTGTACTCATGTTGCTTTATTTATGTTTTTGCAGCGGAGACTTCGGTCTTACTAGTGTTCTCGTGGACTTCGACTAGTAGCTAGTACCTCAGCTACGATCTTGATCGGATGTTGTAGATAGTCAGGCTCTTCAGCCTTTTTCTTTTGTAGATGTCTGTATCCAGACATGTAATGCTTCCGCTTGTTGCTTGTATGCTCTGTATGATGGGTCTTGTGACCCCTGTTTGCAATATATGCTATGACGGCTCTTCTGAGCCTTTATCTATATGAGTTGTTGAGTTATGCTGTGATGCCATGTTGTACAGCACATACCTGCATGTTATGCGTACGTGTAATGTGTATTGCTATGTGTGGGATCTGACTATCTAGTTGTTTATTCTTAGTAGCCTCTCTTACCGGGAAATGTCTCCGAGTGCTTCCACTGAGCCCTGGTAGCTTGCTAATGCTCCGGAACACTTAGGCAGGCCGGCATGTGTCCTTCTTCGATCCTGTGTCTGTCCCTTCGGGGAAATGTCACGCGATGAATACCGGAGTCCTGCTAGCCCGCTACAGCCCGGTTCACCGGAGTCCTGTTAGCCCAGTGCTACAGCCTGGATTCACTCGCTGATGACCGACACGTTCGATGCTGGGTCATGGATGCCTGTCCCTGTAAGTTAGTGCCACTTTGGGTTTACGACTAGCCATGCCAGCCCGGGCTCTTTATCATATGGATGCTAGCGACACCATCATATACGTGTGCCAAAATGCGCAAACGGTCCCGGGCAAAGGTAAGGCAACACCCGTGGGGATACCGTGCGTGAGGCCGCAAAGCGATATGAGGTGTTACATGCTAGATCGATGTGGCATCGAGTCGGGGTCCTGACAAAAAGCCTCCCCGAAAACTCAATTGGGAGTTGGGAGGAACTCGAAGACGCTTTCAGGGCCAATTCTCAAGGGACTTATGTCCGGCCTCCGGATGCAGACAATCTAAGTCACATAATCCAATAGACCGGAGAGTCCGCCCACAAGCTTTGGAACAGATTCCTCACTAAGAAGAATCAAATTGTCGATTGTCCAGACGCCGAAGCCTTAGCGGCATTCAAACACAGCATCCGTGATGAATGGCTCGCCAGACACCTTGGCCAAGAAAAGCCAAGGACAATGGTAGCCTTAACAAGCCTTATGGCCCACTTTTGTGCGGGCGAAGATAGCTGGTTAGCCCGTAAAGGCACCAGCGACCCAAGCACATCCGAAATAAGGGATGGCAACAGGAAGCCATGGCGTGATAAGCACAAACGCCAAAACAAGGAAGAGAGCCCGGATAACACGATGGTCAACGCCGGATTCAGGGGCTCTCAACCTGATCAGCAAAAAAAAGCCATTCAAAGGTCTTCAAGCAGAGGGACCGTCCGGTCTGAACAGAGTCCTGGACAGACTATGCCAAATTCATGGCACCCCAGAGAAACCTGCGAACCACACCCATAGAGAGTGTTGGGTCTTCAAGTAGGCCGGCAAATTAAATGTTGAACACAAAGGGAGGGAAACACCAAGCGAAGACGATGACGAACCTCGCCAGCTGAACACTGGGGGACAGAAAAAAAATCCCTCCAGAGGTTAAAACAGTAAACATGATCCACGCGACTCACACATTCACGAGAAGGCAAAAACGTGCGCTCAGAGACGTGCACGATGTAGAGCCCATCATACCCATATCTGACTACTGGATGTCTCGTCCGATCACTTTTGATCAAATGGACGGCCGAACTAGTATTCGGCATGGAGGATCACATGCCTTGGTGCTTGACCCAATAATCAACGAATACCGTCTCACCCGTGTCGTTATGGACGACGGCAGTAGTCTCAATTTAATATACGAGGACACTGTCCGCAGAATGGGGATAAACCCATCCAGAATTAGCCAAAGCAACACCACCTTTGAAGGGGTGATACCAGGCGTTGAAGCCTACGGCAGGGGCTCCGTCGTACTGGAAGTAACATTTGGCTCCCCAGGCAACTCCAGAAGTGAAGAACTACTCTTCACCATCGTCCCCTTCCAAAGCGGCTATCATGCATTGCTTGGAAGAACAGCCTTCACCCGCTTCAATGCATTGCCGCATTATGGCTACCTTACACTCAAGATGCCCGGTCCCCGTGGCGTCATCACAGTTAGCGGAATCACAGAGCGCTCCTCACGCGCAAAGGAACACGCGACGGCCCTGGCGACCGGACTATAAGCGGCCTCTAATATATGAAACTATGACTGGTTATTAAGACCACAGACACGGTTAGACGAGTCTGGTAGCCCGGATAAAATTAAACCGGGCACCGTATATGTAATCCCATAGCGGAAACCAGGGGCTATAAATATTTAATACAACCCCACACGTGGCTCAACCTTATTGGCAGACCAACATCTTACACCTTTACTATCCATCGCATACTTACGTTGTACTCTCCTACGAGTTTTCCTTTTTTTCCATAGACAATGTTCGCGCGATACCCTTCCAGGATACGGCACAACGGAGACAAAGGCGCAGATGTGCAGCAGGGCCCCGTTCAACAAGTTTCTTTTTAGATTAAGCCCCCGTGTAAACCTTTTCTATTGCCTCTTGTTGTTTCAACCATCCCATGGGTTCCATACCCACAGAGGATACTATCGTTATTAGCATTTCGCCACGACATCGCACCGCACGTACCTGGAAATACAGGGTTCATAATGAATGGGCATTCTTGAGCCCATCTTCTATTATAAAGCCCGAACACCTACGGGAGTGTTCGGCGTCACGAGTTTTGCCTTACATGCATCAGCTCCGAATCATGTCTTTGGTCAAATGTTGGGTTTGCCCGGCTCCTGGGTTTGCCGCCTTATGTTCCGTTATCATCGGTAAGGCAGGCCAAAGGAGAACTACTGTGATTCTGCCCTGGTTATTCCGGATGAGCGCCTCAGTAGAGAAAGCCGAAAACTGACTGTCATGATACATCAAGAGACTGTTCAACCACTCGAAGGCTCACCAGAATCTCTAAGGATTCCTACGCATTAACGAAAGGCCGTTTCCCGGCCATATACACACGCGCCCATATTTGGATGCACGCGAATGTACCAGGGGATACATAGTAGCACAACCGTTAGACTCCCACGGCTAAGCGAAAGTGTTACAACTATATAGTTCGGTTGCCTAGTTCGACGTGCGATCACCTCCTTAACGGACCAAGATGTTGGATCAAGTGTGATTGTGCATATTTTTCGCGAACACCCCTGCATTGTATGCGTGGGGCTGAAGCCAACGACTGCTATCTTTCGGACTACTTATACATATAAAAATGGCCGTACAGGGGACACAATCATATTTTCAGGCAAAAAGTATAAATATGGCCTTATAATCAAAATAAACATTGTTTTTACAATGATTCATCTTATCAGTCGAAGAGGACATTCTTCGAGCACTGCGCCTCTATTAGGCGGGCACCTTCTGTGACCTGCGCCAAGTATTGCTCGACCTGATATTGGCCGCCCGCCGGATCCTGGGTCGCTATAATGGTGGCCTCCATATCCGTCCAATAGGCTTTAACGCGGGCAAGAGCCATCCGCGCACCCTCTATGCACGCCGACCTCCTCATGGTGTCAATCCGAGACACAACCCCAAGGAATTGCTACACCAAACCAATGTAGCTGTCCGGCTGAGGCCCCTTTGGCCAAAGATGGTCTATTAGAGACCGCATTGCAAGCCCGGACAGCCTATGAAGCTCCGCCACGGCAGCCACCTTCTCATTTAACGGCAGCGGGCAAGTGGGAGCATTGAATTGCGACCAGAAAAGCTTCTCCACTTCCTTATCACCTTGATCCTTGAAGAACTTGGCAGCGTCAGCCGTACTATTCGTCAAGTCCACATATGCATCTGCAGGACTCCAGCGCCCAGCCAGGGGAGCATACTTGGGGTCCAAAAACTTCGTCCGCAGTAGGAAGGAGCCCCAGCCACGATTTTGTCGGCCTGCTGGAGCTCCTCCCGCATACCCCGGATCTCGGTCCGCATCTCCTTGGTGGCATTAACTGCCTTGTCCAGCTCGTCCGAACTAGCCTTATTCTCCTTTTCAAGGAGTACATACCGGTCGGTGGCATTCTTCAACTCTTCAGCCATTTCGGCTATCTTTTCCTCGCTTCGGCGATGAGCAGCCTGTTCGGCTCTCAACTCTTCGACCGCCTTTAGGGCAGCCACATTGCTAGCCCGAGCTTGTTCCTTCGCCTGAGCAAGTTCTGCCCTTAGGACCTCCACGGCAGCAGCACCATCTGCAGTGCATACACAGGGCATTAACATTATGCCATTCTCGTATTTTCCTATACAATATAATAAGGGAAGCAGAGCACATACCTTGGGATTCTTCCAGCCGTTTGTTCACCAGCGTGATATCGGTATCAATAGAACCGATCTGCCTTCTTAATTCGGAAACTTCAACAGGCTGGTCGGCTTCCGGATCCTTATATACCTGCGCACATATGCAGCGCAACCATTACTATATGATCCCCCGTTTGCCACCTATGGCGGGCAACCAGAGTCTCAGGGGCTACTATCCATAGGGAGCACACCTAGCGCGTGCTTCATGACCAAAAACTAGTGCATTTTTCACTACATACCTCAAAGCCTTTGAGCAGGCTTGTAAATGCCTCATTCAAACCGCTGGTAGCGGATGAAATCTTCGTGAGCACCGTGCTCATTAAAGAGCGGTGCTCCTCCGAGAGCACGGCTCGCTCCAGAAAGCCTGTCAGTACGTCCGGCCGGACACCAAATTGTGCCGGACTCTTCTCATCGCCCCCCGTGGGAGCCAAATGCTCCAGGCTCAGGGTGACTGACGTGTTCGCTTCCAGCTTCGGTAGATCTAGACTCCTCCGTGACGACACCTCCGTGTCGCCCGCTTCATGAGGCGGAGAGGTGGGTGGAGTCTCACTCTCCATCATCTCCGGACGAAGGTCCCCCGAAGACGAACTCTATTGAGAAGAGCCGCTCGCCGGACTACAAAAGACGAAGTTCCGGTTACGGATCTCGGAGTAACACCATACCTTCGAATTAATGAATAACTTACGGCTCGGTGGAGGGCTGGCCCGCTGGTGGGCACGACGCGGTGAGGGCGTCTCCGCCTCCAAGTCTTCGGAGGCTTCCCTCTTCTTGCCGTGTGGGGAGGAGACTTTAACCTCCCCCTCCTGACTATCCTCCATAGGAGAGGTAGCAATTCCCCCAGTCTGGATGCATAGTGTGTGAAGTTTGGCTTCACCACCCTTTCCTTCGCCTTTCCCTGAGGGGATTTTGCTGAGCACCCAGCCAAGCATCTTGGCAATGGTTGGACCGGGCGAGCCTTCAGGAAGTGGCGCAGGACACCTGATTCTCTCCGCCTTGTTAAGCCATTCCTGGCCATGGAGGGATTTTTAGAATAACAGTTATGATAAATATAAATGAAGTACCCAACTTTAAGACTACTTACTTGGGCATCTAGGTGATTGCAGCTTAGGCCCGCATCCTCGGTGGTGTCCGAACACTTTACTTGTGGTCCGAAGAATAATTTACACATTCCTTTGAGCTTCAGGCCGAAGAAGTGCTTAATAGTCCGCGGACCCTCCGGATTAAACTCCCACATCCAGAGAGGCCGACGTTTGCACGACAACATCCGCCGGATTAGCATCACTTGCATTATGCTGACAAGATTTATGTCCCTCTCAATAAGCTCCCGGATACGATTCTGCAGTTCTGGTACATCGCTAGCAGGCCCATAATTCCGTCCTACGTCGGTCCAAGACGCTAACTGTGACGGAGGGCCTGAGCAGAACTCGGGGGCGGCTACCCACTTTGTGCCTCTGGGAGCTATGACATAAAACCACCTCCGTTGCCATACATCGGATACTTACGAAAAAGAACCCTCTGGCCATGGGGCATCGGCGTTATTGCTTATTATGGCACCTCCGCACTCTGCATGTCGCCCCTCGATCATCTTCGGCTTCACATTGAAGGTCTTGAGCCATAAGCCGAAGTGTGGGTTGACGTGGAGAAAAGCCTCGCATACAATAATGAAAATCCAAGCCATAGTATAACATGAGCCCCCTCACAAAGGGGTCGAGGGTGAGGCCTAGGCCTCGGAGGAAGTGAGGAATGAACACGACGCTCTCATTGGGCTTCGGCGTGGGGATAACTTGCCCTGGAGCAGGAAGCCTGTGCTGGATATCGGCGGTCAGCTATCCGACCTCCCTAAGCTTAGTAATATCCTCCTCTTGGATCAAGGAGGCCACCCACCGGCCTTTTGCGTCGGATCCGGACATACTGGAGGATCTGGGGCATTGGAGCTTAGGTTTTGAGTGCTGGAGCTCGAGGTGCGAGAAGGAGCAGGAGAGGTGGGAAAAGAGGCGTAGGCCTCGGCCCCTTTATAAAGGGGATGAATATCAAGAGTCCTCAGCATGACCGCCAAAATACACTGAGTCATACCAACGATCGTCGTGGGGTCACACACGCCCATATCGATGAAAAATCCCGTAATAAGAGGAACATGATCTCTGCTTTGGCAAGACGTGCCAATGAAACCGCCTCGCAACGTGAGTCGAGGTGGAGCAGGAAACGTCGGTTCGTGTTGGACCAGGCCACGATGCAAGGGCACGACGTACAAAGATTGCCAGCAGAACGGATTTACGCTATGTTCCCTACAATGGTGTGTGCAGATCATCTTGCAGATCCGGACACGGTCTACGTGTTCGATAAATAACCTTGGAGTATTCAGAGAAGGAACCCGCCTTGCAATGCCGAAGACAAGACTGCGCGCTGGACTCATCGTCATTGAAGCCTGGTTCAGGGGCTACTGAGGGAGTCCTGGATTAGGGGGTATCCGGACAGCCGGACTATATACATCGTCCGGACTATTGAAGCATGAAGATACAAGACTCAAGACTTCGGCCCATGTCTGGATGGGACTCTCCTTTGCGTGGAAGACAAGCTTGGCGATCCGGATATTATATTTCCTTCCTTGTAACCGACTCCATGTAAACCCTAGCCCTCTTCGATGTCTATATAAACCGGAGAGGATGGTCCTTAGAAGGCCGATCACAATTACAATCATACCATCATAGGCTAGCTCTCAGGGTTTAGCCTCTATGATCTCGTGGTAGATCTACTCTTGTACTACTCATATCTTCAATATTAATCAAGTAGGAAGTAGAGTTTTACCTCCATCGAGAGGGCCCGAACCTGGGTAAACGTTGTCTCCCTTGCTTCCTGTTACCATCAGCCTAAGACGCACAGATCGGGAGCCCCTACACGAGATCCACCGGTTTTGACACCGACACCGTGCCCTGGCATCCCGCAGTATTGTGCTGACAAAGTATACTAGATGCTCGATGAGGGCGGGCATGCTGGCGAGGCCCGCTCCCTCAGGAGGGCCACGTGCCTACTGAGGTAACGGACCCTCCAGCACCTGGCTGCCTGGCAAGGTTCCTTCAATCCCGGGGGTGTCCTCCTGAGGAGGATGGCTTCCGTCTGCCGAGGTCATAACCTTCGCGGGGCTTTCTCAATGTTGTGCGGCCTTGGTCGGTCGTGGCGTGGCCTTGTCGTGGCGCTCTTTCCAAACCGCCATGAGAGCCGCGCTGGCGGAGTAGGGTGTGGCGGCTAGGTACAACACCAAGGGCTCGAGGGGGCGTGGCGCCACCATTACCGGAGGGCTAGTTAGGTACCTCTTGAGGTCCTGAAACGCTTGATCGGCCTCCTGTGTTCATTCGAACGGGCCCTTCTTCTTCATTAGTTTGAAGAAGGGCAGGGCACGTTCCCCCAGCTTTGAGATGAAGCGTCCCAATGCCGTCACGCGCCCGACAAGCTTCTGCATTTCTCTGAGGGTTTGTGGTGGACTCATGCCTTCAATTGCCTTGACCTTCTCTGGATTGGCCTCGATCCCCCTGTGGGACACGAGGAAGCCCAGAAGCTTGCCCGAGGGGACCCCGAAGACACATTTCTCCGGGTTGAGCTGTAGGTCCACCTTGCGAAGGCTCGCTAAGGTCTCTTCTAGGTCCTGGATCAAAGTCTTCTTCTCCCGAGACTTCACCACAATGTCGTCGACGTATGCCTCGGCGTTCTTCTCGAGCTGTCGGCCCAAAGCAATGTGCATCAGCTGCTGGAAGGTTGCACCTGCATTGCGCAACCCGAACGACATGCATGTGTAGCAGTATACCCCACATGGGGTTAGGAAAGCCGTCTTTTCCACATCTTCCACTGCCATCTTGATCTGGTGGTAGCCCAAAAACGCATCCAGGAAGCACAACAAGTCCCACTTGGTGGTGGAGTCGACGATTTGGTCGATACGGGGGAGCGGGAATGGATCTTGAGGGCAGGCCTTGTTGAGGTTGGGGAAGTCGATGCACGTGCGCTCCTTTCCTCCTTTCTTCGGCACGACAACAGGGTTTGCCAGCCATTCGGGATAGCGAACCTCCCGAATGGCCCCGCTGCCTCCAGCTTGCGAGTTTCCTGGACGATGAAGGTCTGCTTCTTAGTGGACTGCCACCTGGCTTTCTGCTTCACTGGGCGCATGTTAGGGCACACATTCAGGTGATGCTCAATCACCTGCCTCGGGATCCCCGCCAGCTACTTGGGCTCCCATGTGAACACATCCCTGTTTGCGTGCAGGAACTTCGCTAACGCTTCCTCTTGGTCAGGGCCGAGGTTGGCACCTATGGTGAAGGTGGCCCCGGAGGATCCATCCTCCTCAACTGGTATCTGCTTGGTTTCCGCCTTGTCTTGGGTGAACAACTGCTTTTTCTTTGTCGGCGCAGCTCCCTTGGCCTTGGTGGCGTCCGCATCGGCGGGCTGCGCTGCAACGGCTACCTTGAGGGCGAGCTTAAGTGCCAGCAGTGCATCCTTGGTATCTCTAGCTACAGTGAGTACGCCACTGCTCCCGGGCATCTTCATGAGGTTGTAGGCCGGGTGGGTTGCTGCCATGAACCGGGCCAAGGCGGGGTATCCGAGGATGGAGTTGTATGGGAGGCCGATAGGCGCGATGTCGAAGTCGATGAGCTCGGTTCGGTAGTTGTCATGGGTGCCGAAGGTCACAGGAAGGCAGATCTGCCCCAAGGAGCTGGCGGAACAGCCTCCAACACTCGAGAATGGCCTGCTGGGTCGAAACCGCTCCAGCAACACATGGAGGAGGCTGAAGGCCTCCACCAAGAGCACGTTGAGGCTGGCGCCGCTGTCGATGAGGGTCCTGGTGATGGGCACCTGGTAGATGGTGGGTGTGTAGAGCATCGGGAGCGCCCCCGAGCAGGGGGCGTTGGCGGGGTGATCGTCCGAACTGAAGGTTAGGTCGGCCTTGGGCGCCACCCAGCCCGGGGGAGCTCCTTGCCGCGTGAGGGCGGCGCCGATCTGGCGGACGAACGACTTGACGTGGCGGACCGAGGGTGGTGCCTGCGAGACACCTAGGAAGCTGCGATGAACGGGGGCGCCAGCGCAACATAGTGGGCGAGGAAGAGGCCGCGCAGCTCCTCCCAGGAGGCCACAGAAGCCGTTGGCAGGTGGAGTAGCCACATGCACGGGACGCCGATAAGGGCCATGGGAAGCCAGTTGGCTATAACCTTGTCGTCGCCCCCGGCTTGGAGGACGGCCTCCTCATACGCCAGCAGGAAGACTTGCGGGTCCGTCACGCCATCGTAACGCGGCAGCATCTCTGGCTTGAACCTGTGCAGCCACTGCACGTGCCGCAGGGCGGGGGCTAAGGCCCGGAGCCCCCTGGCCTCGGCGCTGGCATCGGCCGTCAGAGCTGGTAGCCCGCCGTCGGCCATGAGGGCGAAGCACGGCGTTGGTGGAGGAGAGCTCCGGCACACCCCTACCTGGCGCGCCAAATGTTGGATTTCGGGTTCCGGCTAAACCTTAAGGTTCGAACTCTGGGGTGTGCGCGAAGACCTTTTCCCTACCGATCTACTCCCTCGCCTCGCCGCAATTCTAGGCTAGCAAGATGAACAACTCAAGGGACGCAGGATTTATACTGGTTCAGGCCACCATTGTGGTGTAATACCCTACTCCAGTGTGTGGTGTGTGGTGTGTGGATTGCCTCTTGGGCTGATGAGGAATAGTACAAGGGGAAGAACGGCCTCGCGAGGGGAGGAGTTCTTGTGCTGGTGTGGGTGGTTCTGGCCAAGGTTCGATTGGTCGATCCCTTGCCTTGGGAGTGGCTAGTCCTATTTATAGAGGCCTTAGTCCTCTTCCCAAATATCAAGCAGGAAGGAATTCCACAATGGCGGGATTCGAAGGGAGACAACTAGTACAAGCTATCCTGACTAAAGGTGATCTTCAACTGTCAAAAGCACTGGCGGTGACGCCGTCTTGGGCTCCACGGTGACCTTCGTCTTGCCGTCCTCCTGGTCCTGGTGTTGTTGCACCGATAGGGAAACCTTTGCTTGATGCCTTGGTACTCCGCGCCTGCGCTTGCCCCCTTAGCACAAAAGAGGAAACAAGGACACTGCACCGGCCGGCGCCCGCCTGGCGCCCGCCTAGTCTCGATCGTCATGGCTTGCGTCATGTGCTCCTCGCGAGGTGCTCCTCGCCTTGATCTCTCCGCCTCTTCGCGAGCTTGCCTGGTGAGGCCGCTCCTAGGGAGGCCTTGCATCATCCGCCCCGCAAGGCATAGCCCCTCGCGAGGGTCTTGAACCTGGGTTGACAAAGACGGGCCGAACTGAGCCACTGGTGAGCCATGTCGCAGGCCGAAGGCAGGCAAGTCTTGATACCCCCATATCCAGGATGCCGACACTGGGCTATGCGCCACAAAATATTTTTGGCGTTCACTCTCCTAATACTTGGAGTTTGACAACTGGTTGACATCGGTTGATACTCGAATGAATATAGGCACTTCTTGTCAACATCGATGCTTGTGTGAGTGAACTTTGGTGTACGTAGCAGCAACATAAGTATCTGTCCATCTGATCTTTTTGTGCAGTTCTACTAAAATCACCCAATGCAATGATTTGCCTGCGAGTTCAGGCTCCAAGTTACTCCTTTATTAAATCGGCAAACAGTAGCAGAATACCAAATTACCAATACATGACAAGCACAATAATTAGGATAAATACTAGTACCAACCTGTGTGAGATAGCATATCAATTACTATTTCCTTTGACTGGAAGCCGAGATAAGCGAAGCGACTGACAGCAAAGCAAGAAAGCAGGCCCAGATTAGCGACTGACAGGAATGGACGGAAGCTATCGAGGCAATGAAGCACCCAAAGTTTTTTTGCAGTTCCACCAAAATCGAGCATCCCTGTTAGCACATATATTGAGAGAGTGAGATTACTGTAATAGTGGGACTAGTTGATGAAACATACACTAACAAATAGAAGCACCCTCATTATCTTAATGGGTAAAGTTAGCAACATAGTAGTCTTGCTTAAAGAGAGGTATTAGTTTATTTAATCAGTGCCAATTTGCTCAACACTCAAAGCATTGCTATGTATCATAGGTTGCAAAACTTTAACGTGCAAAGATAAAGGAGTTTCTCATGACAGTAGCACGATACAAATAGAGATGACAGCAAACTAATATGGATGAAGGCCTTATCTAGGCCAGTACGAACCTGAGGAAAAAAGCTTATTCATGTAGTCCCATAAGAGATGATAAAGCACTCACTAGAATCACTCAATAGTATATATTTTTGTGCACTTCAAATGTATGGTTGAAATCACTCTTGTTTACCAGTGCTGAGATTATATCGAAAGATTATCAAGAACTTCCAGCGGAGTTAAAGCACTGGCTGGGATACAGTTCATTATTTTGTCTTGTGTAGTTCCACTAAAATGTATGATTGGCACAACATGATCCCTATTTGCACAAGTAGGAACAAGGTGAAACCTTCATTAGCTTAGTGAGAATGGATAGAAAGACATTAGCATATTACTCTAACAGTAGCATCAAATTCATGATGGACAATACGCAAAACATTGCCTCGTTGAACCAATGGCAATAAATTGACATGCAAAATAATAGCACTATTATGTCATGACACTAATAATATTCCCTCCCTACTCCACCACATGATTCACCTCAATAGACAAACATACACACGTACATGATTCAACATAGGGTGCTACTAAAGATTTGTTTAACTCCGACAGGAAAATTAGGCATCAATAAATTAGTGGTACTTAAGTACTCCTAATTAATTAAGTGAGACAACAGAAGTGGAAGGGCTCCCTGGAGGATCGTCTCACATGTAAGGTAGTCGTTGCCAGAGCCCTTGAATGGCCTCAACTCAGGCCTCTGTCTTCAGCAAGATCACCTTGGCACTGTTTATTCTTCTTCTTCTTCCTCTTCATGCTCTGTTTCTCTTTCTCCTCACTAGTTGGTCAAACCAAGTACATGATTGGCCTTCTATTTCAGAATTGGTTTTGTCAGTGAGGGAGTACAAGTGTACTATTAAAAAATAGCATTACTTTCTCATGCAGTTGCAAAATAGAGATGAACACATGAATTAAATATCATTCTTACCTAAAGGAAGGTTATGGTGCCAATACAGATGATGAGGATTGGAACACAGATCTCCCTTTGTGCAGTTCCACCGAAATGAACCAACTGTTCCATTCTGACATTCCAGTTAAACAACACAAAAGTCACTTCTTTTAAGAAGTGTTTTGTGTAGTGCACCAAAAGGTCACAACAGCAACCATGTGAAATGGATATCCCTGTTTGCACAAAAAGCTATAGAGGAAACAGTCAGAGTCTCAAACAATTACAGGCAAAAACATTTGGCTAAACTTTTCCTGGCTTATAAAAGTGCCATGGCTTCATTTTACCAGGGGAATTAGATTAAGAACCGCTAAATATTTCGTATAAGGGCATGGGACAGTGGGTGCACCAGCAGTCTGACACCATGTACCTAAACAGGGGCATAAAGTGGTGATTCATAGTTTGTTGCCCCGAGAAACAAACATCCAAGAAACATATCTGGGTTGGTCCCATTCTTGTTCACTATTTTTTTGAAACGAGGCAAAAGACTTGCCATTTTCATTGATTAAGAAGAAGAGAGTTGCCCGATTAGTTGAAGGAAAACCGGGCTAAAACCGAATTTTTGTTCACTCTAGCCACCTACTCCTATGTGTGGATAGCAAATCTAGTCCTGGTCATACCACTGTGTACATTGTTACCCCTATATTTCCCTTTTCGACCAAGCGACTAGTTGGATGACTAGTCTGCACTACTTTCACCCCCTTTCCTTCCTGTTTGTACCAAGTCCGATGTACATACTAAATTCCCCCACCCCCACTTTATTTCTTGTTTGAACCAAGTACAAGATTCGACTCCATGAAGTAGCTTTACCTCTAACAATAGAAGAAAAAAATAGGTGACGTTGGACCATCCGATCAAGAGGGGCAGAGAGGTAGAAAATGATGCACATGCATCGACGTAGCGAGCTGGGGAAGTAGAGCTAAGGCGGTTTCAAAGGAAGATATACATGAAGGTCATCAGAATGTGGATAGGTGGGTGGCGGGAGGCCGGATCCGCCCACACTAGGGCAACGACGAAGAGATCGGAGGACCTCCCGCGCCAGCGCTCGGCCAGAGATAACAATGCGGCCGGCAGTGGGTCTCCTCCCTCGCCGTCGATGATGGC
Source organism: Triticum dicoccoides (assembly GCF_002162155.2). Classification (NCBI taxonomy): domain Eukaryota; kingdom Viridiplantae; phylum Streptophyta; class Magnoliopsida; order Poales; family Poaceae; genus Triticum; species Triticum dicoccoides. Next base: position 100,219,692 of record NC_041393.1, read on the forward strand.
CTAAACACTGCCCCTCCTCCCCTTCACCGGCGGAGGGGGATACGTCGGAATCTGTAACCAACGGTGAGGATAGAAAGATAGTGTTTTTTGAAGGAGAAAGACAGTGTTACCACCGCTATCTTGTTTAGATCTGGAGAGGATGAGAGTGTGTGAATAGAGCAACCCTAGCAAGCAAGCGTGGAGGCTCCGGCCTATATATACGTAGTGGGGTAGTTTTACTTTTTCACTCCATCAGAACAATCATTTAAAATTGTGTACTACTATGTCCATGTCGCTGTTTTTTTGTTGTTGATTGTTTTTTGAGATAGCTACACGCTTAGTCCAAGTGGTGTTACGGTGTGCTAGGTCGCACTTTGTATCGTTCAAGTCTGGTACAAGTCCCTCCATTAAATGAACAACCACCCCCTCATAAAAATTGTGAACAAGCCCACGGCTAAAATTATAGGAAACATGGGTTGCCCCAACATGCATTGTTTTTTATATTTTCTACTCCCTCTGTTCCTAAATATAAGTCTTTTTTATTACCCACACCTAAAACAAGAATTTTTTATTACCCCACATGTCATAGACAAAAAAAGTGTGGCAACATTCCCTTAGGCAAGCTAAAGTGTGTCTAACAATTTGAGCAACTCAAGTTAGGGAAGTGTGGCAAGTGTGGGAAAAATAATGTGGCAACATAAGACAAACATAATCACAATCCAAACAACCCCGTATTTTTTTGTGACATGCATGAACATTTGGTTAGTTAAATTTATAGTCAAAATTTGGCAAGGTGCATCAAATCAACACATGCAAGTATCAAAAGGAAAGTCACGGCATGCATGCATGCGTTGTACTCCCTCCGTTTCCAAATATAAGTGTTTTTAGAGAATGCAACAAGTGACTACATACGAAGCAAAATGAGTGAATCTACACCCTAAAATAGGTCTACACACATCCTTATGTTGTAGTCCATTTGAAATGTCTAAAAAGACTTATATCGAGTGCAGTGCTTTCATGTGTTGTGTAATTAATGCATCGCTAAACACAAATTATTGAAATATATCGAGTGCAGTGCTTTGATGTGTCGCGTCAACTCGTACAAGACCGAGAGTTTGATTACTACAACGCCCTCTCCCTCGCGGACTAAGCTCCGATGCCTTAACTACACCTACCTTTGGCTACATGACAGGTGGGCAACCCATCTGGTGGGCCCGCCTGTCATAGACGCAAAGGCAGAAGAAGTAAGTCAATGAAGCTGCGTCCCTCCCTCGCGCATGAGCATGGTGGCTAGCATGACTAGTAGAAGTTTTCTCTACACACTATCCCTCCCATACGAGGTGGACGGACATGCAACAGTGGATTCGATACTGTAGAAGTAGTAGTAACATCATTGTCTTCTCGAAGAGGCGAAGAGCCAAGCGCAACCCGAACGTGGCAGTTTTGAACGCTCGCTTGGCAGTCTTTGTGTAGGGGTGGGGCGTGGTGCGGTGCCTTGGAGCACGCATATAGCCAGGCTCTTGCATGAGACAAAATTGCTATTTGAGCCCACTATTGTAGTACCAGTACTCGCTAGTATAGCATTGTAAACCGGAAAGGAGTATTTGCCTTTCTAGAGATTTCAACAAGTGACTAGACTACACCGTGTGTAGTACTCCCTCCCTTCCGGTTTATAGGGCTCAAATCTCAAATCTCATCAACCAAGGCATTTTGTGATTGGAGGAATGTATCTTGTACTTTGCAAAACTACCCTAATTAAACTCATGCATTAATTACGTAGTTCTCTCGTGTTCCTCTCCACCTTGGTCATGGTGCACAATATTGAGCACTCTTATATGACTAGCCGCTCTATCTACATGCGGGACATCAAAGCATCCGGGCCCGTTTGCCATCCACCAAATCACAGCGAGGTGCTATAGTCGAGACTCACCGGTCACCCCAGTGTGGCCGTCATGACCCGTCATATCACAAAACCCACACCTTTGCCAGTAGTGGTAAAGTGCCCTCGAGGTTGGACTGGACGAAGCAACCATCATTTCACTGGAACGCTCATTGAAGCCCTTTCTCCCCTTTCTTGAAGAAAACCTCAGTCCAGGCTACTCACTTCTGCACTTTTTCTTCTGTACTGACGAAGGAAAGGTGGACGAATCACATTATATTGCTATATTTTCATTCCAAGAATCTTCTTTTTGCGAGGCACCGACCGATTCTCATAGCCTATTCTTTTCCTGTTTTCATTGCGATTGTGGTTTCCTTTCGATTGCTTTTTGTTTGTCAGTTCATTGATGGATCCCGGAGCACTAGGCAAAGAGTTGCCGGCAGACAACCCACTGGAGACAGCGATCTCCAGGAAGCGAGCACCGACCAACGAGTTGACCATGTTGGCGGGCCAACCCATGGAGACGAAGAACTCCAACCATTGTATTATTTATTTCCTTATATCATGATAAATGTTTATTATTCATGCTAGAATTGTATTAACCGAAAATGTAATACATGTGTGAATACATAAACACATGTATGAACCATAGTCCTTGTTTCCTACCATTGCAATACCATTTACGCTCACTTTTACCACTTGTTACCTTGCTGTTTTTATAATTTCAGATTACAAATACCTTTATCTACCATCCATATTGCACTTGTATCACCATCTCTTCGCTGAACTAGTGCACCTATACAATTTACCATTGTATTGGGTGTGTTGGGGACACAAGAGACTCTTTGTTATTTGGTTGCAGGGTTGCTTGAGAGAGACCATCTTCATCCTACACCTCCTACGGATTGATAAACCTTAGGTCATCCACTTGAGGAAAATTTGCTAATGTCCTACAAACCTCTGCACTTGGAGGCCCAACAACGTCTACAAGAAGAAGGTTGCGTAGTAGACATCAAGCTCTTTTCTGGCGCCGTTGCCGGGGAGGTGAGTGCTTGAAGGTATATCTTTAGATCTTGCAATCGAATCTTTTTGTTTCTTGTTTTATCACTAGTTTAGTCTATAACATAAAACTACAAAAAATGGACTTGAGTTTGTCTCATATGCTTCATTTTTTAATATATTTTGTGAGAATGATGGTAAGGAAAATTGTGCTCAAGTTCTAGGAGAAGAAATCTAAAAAATGTTTGGCACTAAATATGTGAATGATGAGCATGATTGCAATGTTGTTAGTATGAATTCTTTGAATACCCATGATGCTAATGATATGCAAAGCCACAAGCTTGGGGATTCTATGTTTGATGAATATGATATTTTTTGTCCCCCAAGTTTTGATGAAAATATTTATTATGATGAAAGCATTCCTCCTATTTATGATGATTATATTGATGAAAGTGGATTTGGAGAGGTCATGACTTTATTTAGTGATGAATCCTCTATTTCGGAAGAGGTTCCAATTGATTATGAGAACAAAGTTGCTACCTATGATGATTATTGTGATGACATGTATGCTATAAATAATAATGATAACCATGAAACTTGTCATCATGATTTTAGTTTTCAATTGGATTACGCCTCAAATGATAGTTATTTTGTTGAGTTTGCTCCCACTATTATTCATGAGAAGAAATTTGCTTATGTGGAGAGTAGTAAAATTTCTATGCAAGTAGATCATGAAAAGAATGCTTTATGTGCTGGTTAAATTTTTGAATTCATTCATGATTATACTGAAAATTATTATGAGGGAGGAACATATGCTTGTAGGAATTGCAATAATATCAAGTTTCCTCTCTATGTGTTGAAAATGTTGAAGCTATGCATGTTTTACCTTCCTATGCTAGTTGATTATTGTTCGCATAAGTTGTTTGATCACAAAATCCCTATGCATAGGAAGTGGGTTAGACTTAAATGTTCTAGTCATATTCTTCATGATGCTCTCCTTATGTTCCAATTCTTATCTTTTATGTGAGCATCATTGAAATTGTCATGCCTAGCTAGGGGCGTTAAACGTTAGCGCTTGTCGGGAGGCAACCCAATTTATTTTTGTTCCTTGATTTTTTTACTGTTTAGTAATAAATAATTCATCTATCCTCTTTTTAGATGTGGTTTCATGTTTTAATTAGTGTTTGTGCCAACTAGAACCTTTGGGAAGACTTGGGTGAAGTCTTTATGACCTTGCTGTAAAAAGCAGAAACTTTAGCGCTCGCGAGAATAGCTGCCATGTTTTACTGGGAAGTGATTTTAGGTTGATTCATTTTTCAGATTATTAATAGACAAATTCCTCAGGTCCACCAATTTATTTAAGAATTTTTTAATTTACATAAGTATTCGAATGATACAGATTACTACAGACTGTTATGTTTTTGACAGATTCTGTTTTCTATGTGTTGTTTGCTTATTTTGATGAATCTATGAGTAGTATCGGAGGGTATGAACCATAGAGAAGTTGGAATACAGTAGATATGACACCAATATGAATTTATAATGAGTTCACAACAGTACCTAAGTGGTGATTTATTTTCTTATACTAACGGAGCTTACGAGTTTTGTGTTGAGTTTTGTGTTGTGGAGTTTTCAAGTTTTGGGTGAAGATTCGATGGACTGTGGAATAAGGAGTGGAAAGATCCTAAGCTTGGGGATTCCCAAGGCACCCCAAGGTAATATTCAAGGACAACAAAGAACCTAAGCTTGGGGATGCCCCGGAAGGCATCCCCTCTTTCGTCTTCATTCATCGGTAACTTTACTTGGAGCTATATTTTTATTCACCACATGATATGTGTTTTGCTTGGAGCGTCATTTTATTTTGTTATTATTTGCTTGCTGTTATTTAGAATATGTTTTGCATCTATATTTTCAATAAAAATGTCAAGTATAGCCTTTACCATGCTTATTTTGCTAGTATACATGTTGCTGTTTGAAAACAGAAAGTTTACCGCTGTTGCAAAAATTCCCTAGAAAATTAAGAGAATGATATAATGTTAAATATTTTTGCATGATGAGCTATGATAAACCTTCTACAGCGTAGTAGTTTTCTTATAATTTTTGGAGTTAGGGAAGTATGATGAATCTTGCATTCTTTACATACTATACTGTTTTGGCAGATTGCTGTTATGTTTGCATTGTTTGCATATGTTTGCTTGTTTAATGATTCTATTTGAGGATAGAAGTATTAAATATGAAGAGACATTTAGTATGCAATGTTTAATAATAATTTTAGTGATTTGTTACAGTAGAAAATGATAAGGTTTTTGCATTGGTTTATACTAACTTATCTCATGAGTTCTTGTTGAGTTTGGTGTGGATGAAGTTTTTGAGATTTAGGAAACCGAGATATAAAAGGAATTAAGGAGACACAAAAACTCAAGCTTGGGGATGCTTAAGGCACCCCAAGATAATATTTCAAGAAGTATGAAGCATCCAAGCTTGGGGATGCCCCGGTAGGCATCCCACCTTTCTTCTTCAACAATTATCAGTTAGTATCGGTTGAACCTAAATTTTTGCTTCTTCACATGAGTTGTGCTATCCTTGAAATGTCATTTTGTTTTACTTTCCTTGCTGTATGAATAAAATACCAAGACATGAAATTCTTAAATGTTAGAGAGTCTTCACATAGCTACATAATTATTTAACTACTCATTGATCTTCACTTATATCTTTTTTGGAGTAGTTTTTCATTTACTCGTGTGCTTCACTTATATCCTGTGAGTAAATGGTTGAATGAGTTGAATGTCATAAATCTAAAATTATATATGTCTCATTTGCTTATCCCATGGGGAGTAATGACTTCACATCTTAGAAGTAGAGGTTGTAAATTTATTGAAGGTTAGCAAGCATTGTATTGGTCATTTGAACAATTCATGAAAGAATATTGAAGGAAGAGAGATTTCACATATAAATATACTATCTTAGACATCTTTTATAATTGTGAGCACTCATTAAGTATGACATGCTAAAGAGTTGAAGTTGGACAAGGAAGACAACGTAATGGGTTATGTTTTCTCACATCTCAGTTAAAGTATATTGTCATGGATCATTCAAACATGTTGATCTTGCCTTTACCCCTCATGCTAGCCAAAATTTCTTGCACCAAGTAGAGATACTACTTGTGCTTCCAAATATCCTTAAACCTAGTTTTGCCATGAGAGCCCACCATACCTACCTATGGATTGAGTAAGATCCTTCAAGTAAGTTGTCATCGATGCATGCAATAAAAATTTCTCTCTAAATATGTATGACTTGTTAGTGTGAAGAAAATAAGCTTTATACGATCTTGTTATGGAAGCAATAAAAGCGACGGACTGCATAATAAAGGTCCATATACAAGTGGTAATATAAAGTGACATTCTTTTACATTAAGATTTTGTGCATCCAACCATAAAAGCGCATGACAACCTCTGCTTCCCTCTGTGAAGGGCCTATCTTTTATTTTATGTCTTTTACTTTATGCAAGAGTCAAGGTGATCTTCACATTTCCCTTTTTCATTTTATCCTTTGGCAAGCACCTCGTGTTGTAAAGATCCTGATATATATATATATATATATATATATATATATATATATATATATATATATATATATATATATATATATCCAATTGGATGTAAGTTAGCATGAACTATTATTGTTGACATCACCCAAAGGTGAATACGTTGGGAGGCAACACTCTAAGCCCCTATCTTTCTTAGTGTCCGATTGAAACTCCATAACCATAAGTATTGCGTGAGTGTTAGAAATTGTAGAAGACTATATGATAGTTGAGTATGCGGAGTTTGCTAAATCAAAGCTTTGACATAGACCCTTCCTGAAAATAAGATGAATTGCAATTGTTTGATGACTGAGAATGAAGTTTGCTAGTTTTCAAGAAAGTTTATGGTCTATGCTTTAACATGTGAATAGCTTGTTACTTGAGCGTGAGAAGTTTTATGAGAAGAACTACTGTTTGACATATAATGATGCTAGAAAAGGTGATTGAAATTATCATTGATCAAACTTGTGCACCTGCTAGCATTCAAACTTCATAAATTCTTTCTTTTATCATTTACCTACTCGAGGACGAGCAGGAATTAAGCTTGGGGATGCTGATACGTCTCCAACGTATCTATAATTTATGAAGCATTCATGCTATTTTATTATCTGTTTTGGATGTTTATGGGCTTTATTATACACTTCTATATTATTTTTGGGACTAATCTATTAACCGGAGGCCCAGCCCATATTGCTGTTTTCTTGCCTATTTCAGTGTTTCGAAGAAAAGGAATATCAAACGGAGTCCAAACGGAATGAAACCTTCAGGAGCGTTATTTTTGGAATGGATGTGATCCAGGAGACTTGGAGTTGAAGTCAAGGAAGCTTCGAGGTGGCCACGAGGGTGGGGGCGCGCCCCCCTACTGGGCGCGCCCCCTGTCTCGTGGGCCCCTCAAGCGTCCCTTGACCGACTTCTTCACCTATATAAGTCCATATACCCTAAAACCTTCAAAGACGAAGATAGATCGGGAGTTCCGCCACCGCAAGCCTCTGTAGCCACCAAAAACCAATTGGGACCCTGTTCCGGCACCCTGCCGGAGGGGGGATCTCTCACCGGTGGCCATCTTCATCATCCCGGCGCTCTCCATGATGAGGAGGGAGTAGTTCACCCTCGGGGCTGAGGGTATGTACCAGTAGCTATGTGTTTGATCTCTCTCTCTCTCTTGTGTTCTTGAGGTGATACGATCTTGATGTATCGCGAGCTTTTCTATTATAGTTGGATCTTATGATGTTTCTCCCCCTCTACTCTCTTGTAATGGATTGAGTTTTCCCTTTGTAGTTATCTTATCGGATTGAGTCTTTCAGGATTTGAGAACACTTGATGTATGTCTTGCCATGCTTATCTGCGGTGACAATGGGATATTCACGTGATCTACTTGATGTATGTTTTAGTGATCAATTTGCGGGTTCCGTGACCTTGGTAATCTATGCATAGGGGTTGGCACACGTTTTTGTCTTGACTCTCAGGTAGAAACTTTGGGGCACTCTTTGAAGTACTTTGTGTTGGTTAAATAGATGAATCTGAGATTGTGTGATGCATATCTTATAATCATGCCCACGGATACTTGAGGTGACAATGGAGTATCTAGGTGACATTAAGGTTTGGGTTGATTTGTGTCTTAAGGTGTTATTCTAGTATGAACTCTATGATAGATTGAACGGAAAGAATAGCTTCATGTTATTTTACTACGGACTCTTGAATAGATAGATCAAAAAGGATAACTTTGAGGTGGTTTCGTACCCTACCGTAATCTCTTCGTTTGTTCTCCGCTATTAGTGGCTTTGGAGTGACTCTTTGTTGCATGTTGAGGGATAGTTATATGATCCAGTTATGTTATTATTGTTGAGAGAACTTGCACTAGTGAAAGTATGAACGTTAGGCCTTGTTTCCTACCATTGCAATACCATTTACGCTCACTTTTACCACTTGTTACCTTGCTGTTTTTACAATTTCAGATTACAAATACCTTTATCTACCATCCATATTGCACTTGTATCACCATCTCTTCGCCAAACTAGTGCACCTATACAATTTACCATTGTATTGGGAGTGTTGGGGACACAAGAGACTCTTTGTTATTTGGTTGCAGGGTTGCTTGAGGGAGACCATCTTCATCCTACACCTCCTACGGATTGATAAACCTTAGGTCATCCACTTGAGGGAAATTTGCTACTGTCCTACAAACCTCTGCACTTGGAGGCCCAACAATGTCTACAAGAAGAAGGTTGCGTAGTAGACATCAATAGTTAGGGCATCTCCAGTGCTGGCCCTCAAATTTACACCGGCATCTGTCCGAGGACACTGATGGATGCCATCCGATGCTGCCCGCATACCTTTCGACAACTATATGAACTAACCGGACGAAATTCGTGCAAACAAAAAAAATATCAAATTAACCGCATGAAATTCATTAGATTTCGAAAACTTTTCCTACAAACTGGACAAAATTCATTACATATTTCGCACAGACCTTACTAAAACCTACTATAAACCTAATCTAAACAATCGCCGGCGCCCGACCACCATGTCCGGTCATGAACCCGAGAAAGCCGGCCATTTCCTTTGCCTCCTCCTCATCCGCCTCGATAACCTCCTCCTCCGGAGCACAAGGTTTTGAAGATTTCCGCCTCCACGTCGCCGTCAAGCGGCTAATCGCCCGCCGATGTTAACCCCACCAAGCTTGGCATCGACTGAGTGGAGTAGTGGTGGCCTTCCTGGGACCAGAGCAGCGGCGACCTACCATGTGCTGCTCTTCCTCGCTGCTGGCTGCGCCCACGCATGCGCGCCGGCTTCATGGTCGTGGCGGCGGACAGCGGCCGTGGGGGTGCCGACGATCTCCTTCGTCTGCTCTCGTGACAGTACGTCAAAGAGAGCTTTGGAGCGCACCCGGAGTGAAGTCACCGATGTCCTTCGTCTGTTCCTGCAACAGTATGTCCAAGAGAGCTTTGGAGAGCCAGGAGGCCATGGTTGGAGTGGTGCCGACAGAAGGAAGGGACCAGAGGAGAATGAGTGGGGGTCTTTGGCTATGGTTGGGAGCTGGGGCTCAAGTTAAGGGTGAATGGCAATGAGCCGGGGCAGACGGATGGACGGCTGGCGCTGGAGTAGGTTTGTCGGGCGTGAATGCGGATGCTACTTTAGTGACTTAACTGCAGGTGCGTTGTGTTACTGACATATGGGCCCAATTGGCATCTGGCCCGCATGTCAGTGACACGCAACTGCACCTGCAGTTAACTCCGGTGAATGCGGCATTGACGTTCTGGAGAGACGGTGACCGTTTCAGGCGAGAAGCGCGCGCTAGCGATGGAAGGGCTTTCGGTAGGCCAGGGCGGTCAGACGCTGGCGTGGTGGTAAAATGTGAACTCATGGATGACGAGCCTTTGAAGCATATGCGAAACATATTGACAACCAGGCGTCCATGAAACCGCTCTTGTTGCCAGCTAGCCTTCGATGACCACCATTAGACACCACACAACCATGCATAACTTGCGAATAATGGACGAATCGATCAGACACACACTCGTGTGTAGTGGCACTATGATCGGTCACTCACGGTAGTACATACTCCGTACCATAGTACCCTCTCTAGCTAGTCTGTTTTATAGATTGTCATTGTGATGGACGATATACATGAGCAAGGCGCTCCCCAGTATGATCGTTGGTGTTGAGCTAGGTGAATACATGCTCGGTGTTCATGTAGGCCTCCATCAAACGTCTAAACAGTAATGTCAGGCACCGCCGGGGCGCGCAGGTGATGGGCTCGCCATTTGTGTTGCGGCATGAGCAGGACTTTGATTGAGAGGGCGACGTGCATGCATTAGCATGGTTTGACAGCGTGAGCGTGAGTGTCTGACGCAAAGTATTTCATTTTCATTTGGCTGACGAGTGTGTGTTGCAGCGACAAGTCCGTGGTTTGATTCCCCACATACGCATAATTTTGGTTTTTATTTCTTTCTCCACTGACAGGTAGGCCCGCATAGATAGATAAAGAACACAAGCTGATGAGGCACATGCAGACTGTTTGACTGGTCAACCAGACAAATACGGAGCTATACTCTGAGCCAGTGACTGTATAATCACCATATCCTGTATACAATGATCAAAGTGAGCAATCAAGACAATGCATTTTACTCGGTAATAAATGACCAGGATTGAAGGGGAATCCAAATTTCCTTCGTCTTCTGTCCTTGAGCTCTTGACAAACCGATGCACTATACGGTTGTCCAGCCACTCCACCCTAGACCTCTCACCAAGCGTCGTTCATGCCACTGCACTGCACACTAAACGGTAAGGAAGCGATGGCATCCCGCCACGCCGAGTTCCTCGCCGCCCACGACCACACACAAAATGGTAGGGAAGCGATGGCATCTCGCCATGCCGAGTCATCGCCGCTCGCGAACTCACACCTATGTGGGAGGAATTTGAAGCTGCCAAGGCCGAATGAGCGGTAGAGCAAGAGGCAGCCAAAGCCGCACAGAGGGAGCGGAAAAGTCAGAAGGCACTCAAGAAAAGAGAGGCCCGATGCCGCAATAAAGAAGAGGACGCATGCGCTGCTGCGGAGAGGTTGGCGGAGATCCAAGCATGGTGGGGTGTCGCCGACAAAGCCGGGAAGGAGAACGACAATGTTTGGCCAGCATGTGAGAAGTAGTAGTACTAGTAGTTAGTGTGTGTGTCTGAGTACAAGCATGTACCAGTACTACTAGTTACTACTGTAGTTTTTAGAGCAAATTACCGGTACATTAGCCTAGACTGAATGGAAGAATTCCTATCCTATGCATCAAATGACATCTCTTTGTCTACAGGAATTGAGATGCATGTCATCTCACTTCCTATGATTTTCATATTCCTATAAAATTCCTATCCTATGAACGAGAGGAGGCCTTTGTTGGAGTAACAACTGTAGCTAGTAGTACTGCTGGTACAGTAGTTTTCTTCAAGAAGCGGAATTCAACGAAGTCATGATGGTTCCTTCATTCGAGCAACTTCACAGTGGGAAAGGTTGGGTCTATAATTTGACGGCTCATTAGTCATTATTACTGCGGCGCGACGACCGGGGTGACTCTCCCTTGGAGTTCTGCATGCATGGCAAGTGGACCAGGATGGTCGACGTCCCACGTGTTGGCAAACGGAAATATTCTTTCTGATATCGAGGAGCAAGGAAACCGCATGGTATAGTATCACTGCTGATTTATATTTATTTTTTATTTCTAATGAATGCTAGCATTTCAACTCTTACGGTGAAGAGTGCCAAACACGGCACGTGCTGGATGTCCCACACATCAGTGAAAGGAGTGGGACATGAACTGCGTGGTAGAGCCCAGCGCAAAAAAATAGCGTGGTAGAGCGTCTCCACTTCTTCCACTTATGGGTCGGAGACCACACGTAGTAGTACTAGTGGTATGAACGATACAAAGTGTGACCAGGAGAGAAAGACATGTCTAGATGGAAGGTCTCCGGGCATACACGTCAACAAATATAAAAGCTAATATGTGCCTCCAATTAATATAGTAGTAGTAGAGTACTTAGGCACGTACTCCATAACATCACCGTGGATTGCACGTACAACATTTAGTGGTACGTAGTAAGAGATAAATGCCTATATGCCACGCATGTTCATACTATTTGTGCCTTTCGACTTCACTTACTACGCTACATTACTCAGGTTCGTACGACCACTCCTAGGTACATGTCCGTCTCGTAGTTCCAGTCCCACGTGTTCTTCATATAGATGGAACGATCCTTGCATGACACGTGCACCTTGATGCTAGATGTCTCACGTGTTGGCAAAAGGATGAAGAAAGCTCACGTAAAAAAAGTGGAAGAACATAGATTCCCAACGAAAGAGAAGGAGCAAGGAACCTCGTGGTGGAGCGTCTGCACTCATAATATTTTATATTATTCAGCGATATAAAATCAACCAATCATCTCCATAGTGTACTGGAAGAGTACGAAACACGACAGCCTAGTGTAGTTACATCATACTAGTACATGGCTAACCCACGCTATCACCATATTTCTTGGCTTCCGTGCGACACCTAGCTTTAGTAATCCAGCAGTCCGTATCGCTTCTCGCTCCTCATCTCTCTCAAAGTGTGGCGGGCTGGCGTTTTTGCCGTGTATTGAGGTTGGTTAACTCATCACATGTTAGCGACATGCCAAGAGCATTCTAAAAAAATAGTACTGTACTCTATTGTTATGCCAAGAAAAGGAATTGCTTTCATCGACGGACCAAATGAGACAGGCGTGCCGTGCCGTGAGTGGGTCCAGTTTCTCATTTTGAACTCGTTTAGAACACTTGGTTTTGAGTATTGATAAGATTTTATATAGGGCCCAATGTATTCTTCGGGTACGCCTTTGACTAATTATAAGATTTTATATAATTTGAAAATTATATCATTCGAAGATCCTTTCACGTTCCGTTAAAAAAAGATCCTTTCACGTACAAATTTGACTGTATGCTTTGAGCAACTTGCATGTCCTATACTGCTCCTGTTTGGATACTCTAACTTAGCTAGAGGTTAGACTAACTCAGGACTAACCCTGAACTAACTGTAGCAAAAGAGGTTTTTGGGTGACAGGGTTAGATTGACAATAAATGCACTTGATGGAGAGAGAAAAGTTATTTTTCAGTGGGCCCAATGAGAACTATCTCCAGTTAGCACCTCTTGGGTGGGATAATTTTTTTGGTGGGTTCAGTGCAACTTGCTCCAATTTAACCCTCATGCTTAGATACTTTAGGGCTATTTGAGCCCCAACTAGCTCAAACTAACTCTAACACATGGATCCAAACAGAGCCTATGGCCAGCTCCACATGGAGCAGTCGCGTGCACCGGGAAACGGTGCTCTCTCGGCCGTCGCGCTGCTTCAAAGCCGGCGCCACTGAGAGGTCGCCTCCGCTCTGGCTGGGCATTAATGCGGCACCGATGCTCCAGGGCAACGCTGACCGTTTCACGCGGGAAGCGCGCGCTGGCAAGGGAGTATTGGTTTTGAACCGTTTCAGGTGTAGTACTGGTACTTTGCAAAACTACTCAATTATTGCACTCAGTTTCCTAAGAAATTGTTGTAAAAAATGTTACTCCACAGCCCGCTTCCCTTCCCCTTCCTCTTCCATCGCCCGCGCACATCCGCGGGAAGCGACCGGTCAACCCTTATATAGGAGTGCTAGCGCAAAAAGATGCATACATGACCACTAAAATTTCCATATTAAAGCGCCGCTCTGGTGGGAGTATGGCGTATGTTGTTACCTTCGACCGGGCCATGGCTACCAGGTGACAGCGACCAGAGAAGAGGAGGCGGGAAGGGAATGAATGCAGCTATTGTTTGGGTTCACCGTCCGGCTTAAATAAATCTGCACCATCACGTGTACCCGCGGGTGCACAAATTGTAACATACGTGTGTGCTTAAGTGGGCGTCACGTAACTGGTTTGTGTGTGAGATATTATGAGAAACAGAGTGCGTGTGTGCGACTCTACTCTTCGGACATGTACTCAACCTTTTGCATCGGGATATAAGTATAATGGTATTATACTTTAGTTAATGATTTACGTGGCCATGTTAACGTGGTTGTGTAAAAAATGTCACTTCCTGCTCATGATTTGTGTTATATAATTACAAGCAAGATGCTCATGCATTGCACAGAACATCAATATGCATTTTTTTACAAAACACCTGTTGTGATTGACCCATGCAGGAGTAATCCCATGTGTAAAAACTAATGATATCTCGAGAATTTTATCAAAAAACTGGTATCTCAAGAATGTCATCGAAAAAAATGAAAGATGACAAATAAGGTGAGGAGGAGTGGAGCATGGTAGTGACTGGTGGTCGGACTGGGCGGAGGCATGGGTATGGACGGCGCCGGCAGGCGGCAGTGGCCACCATGCTAGATTGTTCCAGAGACTTCCTTTTTTAATTTCTCAGCAATGAGGTTGTGGGAGATAAGGATGTGGAGAGAGGTGCGGGTATCTTTTGTAAAATTATCATAGTTTGCTTTCTATCCGTCAGATATAGATCGGACGGTCTATATTACAAGATGGCAGGCACACCATCATCGCCAACTCGGTTTTTTATAAGGGTAGAGATGATAAGTTTGCTAACTACTAATGTAAAGTGGAATTTGTCCATGTTATACAAGTAAATTAAGGTGATTGTTTATCATACGAGTAAGGTTGGATGAAGGGTGGTAGGAACAAATGCTTCGCCTAGAGCATGTGTGTGTGAGATGGAGTCTTAGTGTGTGTATGTGTGTGTGTGTGGGGGGGGGGTGCGGCATGTGT
>NC_041393.1:100234557-100246376 GCF_002162155.2 Triticum dicoccoides
GGGGGGTGCGTCTGTGGGTGTGGGTGTGTTTGTGTGTGGGGGGGGGTGGGTGGGTGGGTGCATGTGTGTGTCTATGTGTGTGTGTGTGTGTTTCTGTGTGTGTCGAGGGGTCCTCGATGGTGGATGTAATTTAAGTGTGCATGGATTCATCATAGAGAGGTGATGTGTATGGCAGAGGCCACCAACGATGGGGTGCGAGGGAGAAAAGGTCCCTAGAGAGGGAAGAGAAGGTGTGTGCGCGTGAGAGGACTGGACATCGAGAGAACGTGTTTGTTCGAGAGACACCGAGGAAGACTACTATATATCGATGGTGCATGTAGGCGGGAATTAAACAAAGGGATGGTATTATTTGTTTCGGAAATATAGGGGAAGAGTGAGAGGGGGGTACTAGAAGGAGATTGCTAAGTGCGAGTGTGTATTTTACCCATCCAGGAGAAAGTTATGTGCACACAAGAAGAGAACTATTCGATGTGGCGTTAGGGTTGAGGGTAATAAACTACGTATGGAGACATAGAGACCTTGAACGTGCATGTGCGAGAGGTATACATGTATATGTGGGATGTGTGTGTGTGTGCCCGCGCATGATCGAGATAAAAGAAAGAAGACATAAGTTATAAGATCAACGACATGGGAGATACAGATCGGTATGACAATATGCATGCATGTGAGAGTGCAGGGAAGAAGGCCCGACAATTGATCATGTGTTTTTGTCTTTAAGAGATAGTGGCGTGGGCTGGAGCATGCATCTATGGAGACCAGAGGGAGTGAGACACCACGATTGTGCAAAAGAGAGCAACCTATAAATGCATGTATGGATAGACATATATAGTGTGGGTGATAGGAAGCAAGACTGCGTGCGAGAAAGAAATGTTGACGGAGAAACTACAGATAGATACAGAGATGGAGATGCTAGCTAGAGGGACATCCACTAGTTTGAGTGTTGGAGATGACCGCCGGGTGGTTCAAAGGGTGAAGTTATGTGTGTGTGAGAGAAAGATAAAAAGAGGGTACTTGACTGCATGTAGAGAGAAACATATGTAGTGTGCGTGATACGAAGCAAGAGTGAGGGCAAGAAACAAGGTTGATGGAGAAACAGATAAATAGAAAGATAAAGATGCTAGCTAGTGTGCGTTAGAGATAGGAGTTGAGTGGATCAGAAGGCTGAGTTATGTGTGTGGGTGTGGGAGAGATAGAGAGGGGTGCATGTGAGTAACATACAAACAAATATCAGAGAGAAATGAGATCCCGAGAGACGAAGATTTGTGTGTGCTAGAGAGAAAGATATTTCACAACGAGAGTGATAGCTAGAGAGACATATGAGGGAACGCAAGATATCTCTAGGGAGAGAGAGTGTGTGTGAGCGACATACAATAGAATGGTGGAGAAATATGAGACCCCAGGAGACAGAATTAATGTCTAAACGGGATTACACTATATGTTGCGTGTGTGAAACACATTATACATGTTTGAGAAGTAAAAAAAACCCGCATGAAACACACATTAATTGGAGACAGTTAGCGAGGAATGCATACATTGATTTCAACATAAAGTGGTTTCAAATATTTGAAAATCCAAATTGATGGATACAACCTTATGAATCTAAGATCATGCCATTTGTAAACAATATTTATGTATAAAGGGTGTGGTGGTTTTGAAAGTATATATAAAAAATGATGTATATAGAATTTTATTCCAATCAAAAATGGATCATGCCCGAAAAAAAAGAATACAAACGGGATTCGAATTGAGTTGGCATGGTAAACCTGCACTCTACTAAATTTGAACGAAGCGGGGAAAGTCGCAGTAACTGCCCGAATTGAGTTGGCGGGGAAAGACACAAATTACTACTGCCTATCCCTGCCACGCAAAGCCTATCTGCTCGATTTCTATAGGTTTCGGTAGGGGTAGGTTTGTAATTTCACTCAAACGTGACATAAACGCCTCTCACAGTGTCTCCTCGGCCGAAATCGACTCCCTCCCCGATTTATACATGGTGGGTGCCAAAAACAAACTCTCGTCGGCAAATATTCGGTGTATGCGAGATTACCGTTCTATCCCCAACTGACTAATATTGTTGTGATGTAGGAAATTTGAAACGGGGGCTAAGTTTGTAAATTTCCTTGCATTTGAGACAAGCGCGCCCTGAAGACATGGTTCCCCCCTTCCTCTCTCTACCTCCATTTCCCCATTCATACTCCGCGGGCGCCAAAACACCCTTTTCTCTCCACCCCAGCCTCCTCCGTCCGCCACTCCATCCATCGCTGTCCTCCTCCACCATGCCGGAGCTGATACCCCGATGCCTCCGTCCATTACAAGAGATCGACCTCTCTCATCCACGGCTTCGGACCGGGATCCTTGCATCCCGTCCTCTCACTTCATCCCTGCCGTTGTCCACCTTGCCGGCGCTGCTCCTACGACCGTCTTCTCCACCGCGCCCCGCCACCACCGTCTACCCTCCAAGATCTGTTTCCATGCCGCTGACAGCCATCGCTACCGCAGCACCGTCAAATTCTCAGCAGATGCATACACGGCACCGCACTAGAGGCGGTACTCTTTCGTATGTGCTCAACTTATTTATCGCAGCAAGAAAATAGATCGCCACTGATTTACTCTGATTTTTTGTCCATCACTTGCTAGTTGAAAGAAAACATTGGTTGTGAAGTTGCTTTCCGGTTTGCACCTTCAGATCTGTCATGGCACGCTCAACACTATACTCCCAATGCTTATGGTTTTCCCCTTTTATATTCCACACTAGTTAAATCACAGTAGACTAAATTTCAAAATTGGGTCAGTCGATTTTTCAGAGCTCGCCGGAGTTCGCCGGTGCGAAGGAAGGGGCTCGGGTGGGGACGGTGGTTGTGGGGGGGAGTGGTGGGGCCTCGTCAAACAAAGAAAACTCGATGCGGGTAGGGGCGGGGGTGGGGGGTGGGGGTGGCGGAGGAACACAGGCGGTGGGGGCCGGCGGTCCGGCCGGCGGCCCGTGCGGTGTTCTGTATGGGAAGAATCAGAGACATTGAAGAAGAAGGGTTAGGAGACATAGGATCTTCACCCAACCGCTTGAAATGGTCGACTAACACAAAGGACAAAAGTCACGCGACTTGCATGCAGACATGCCTTTATATTCAGTACCATCATCCTACCTGCTTAGCACTGCTCCTGAATCCATTAAGGTAAACAACATGCCACTCATAATTCCAAACTTGTTGCTCAAATACGAATCTAATATGATGCTGATATTACTAAAACAGATAATGTTTAATTGGTTAGCTAATGTTCCTACTTTACTCTCTAAAAGCACGTGCACCACATATAGAGGCACAGCACAGGGAGTTGCATTCTTAATGCGCTCTGGTTCATCATGTGTGGGCACTGCGCAACGAATATTTTATTATCCAAAATCTGCTTCCACTTCTGTTCTTCTTTAATAAGTACTCTCTCCGTTCCTAAATACTAGTCTTTGTATAGATTCCACCATGGACTGCATATGGAGCAAAATGAGTGAATCTACACTCTAAAATGTATCTGGATACATCTGTATGTGATCCATAGTGGAAATCTCTACAAAGACTTATAATTTGGAACGGAGGGACTATGATAGTAGTACAATATGTTCCTTGTAGTGAAGATGAGCAGGGACATTTGTAGTGTAGAGGCCTATACGGTCGGTTGTGATGGACACTTTGAACTCTTCGGGCCTCTTTGATTCGTAGGATTTTGTAAACATAGGAATAGGATTTTTAGTGGTCTACCCACTTGAATCCTATAAGAATATCATGGAAATGCGGGGAGCTGTGTCGCCTTTTAGAGTTACATTGATATTAACAGTACCGCACCTTCAGTTGAAGACAGCTGGTATCCGAAGCCTTTCTAGTCATGCCGGCAATACTAGCGCATATATTCCAACAAGTTCCACTTTGCTGATTTTACTCTGATGCTTACGGTTTTCCCGTTATATCTACACTATGATCTGTGTAGCTGCTTTGTGTTGCACTAGCAGCAGTCCACTCTTGAAGCTAAGCACTGCAATGACTTACAAAAGTGGCACCAAGGCATTAAGTGCCATTCTGGATGCAATGAAACTCGTACGCTCCCCACCTGTTGATTCTTGTTCAGAATATGATCCTAATGACTATTCTAACCTCGAGGAGTCAAAGGCAGATGGCCTGTCGTGTTCACCCATCAAGGTGTCTGTTCTAATTGGCAAGGTTTTATTGATTGCACGTATCTTGCATATGTTGTCTTGCATTTCTTCTACTTTGTTGCACCGTCATCTGCTTAGTTTACTCATCATATATGTCGAGATGACATGCCCATTCATTATCAATGCATATTCCATCTGTCATCATACCATGTTTTTCACTCAAATGTTGTTCTTGTGCATCAAACATCAAAAAGGAAGAGGGTGATTGCCGAACCTGAAGGAGCACCAGCAAAGTCCTTGAAAAACGTGGTGGTGCCAGAGAAATCCGACAACACCCCACTTATATTGGCTGTACAACCAGTGACACAAAACATAGGACCGACTCCAGCAGACTGTACCCATACTTCACTGGCCACACCACTAGCCCCACCACACAGGACCTGCACTCCAGCAAAAGGTATGCCGATTGCAGTTGCCATAGCACCAGCCGTACCACAGAAAAATCCCACTCCAGCAAAAAGTACCGCAAGTCCACCGGCCAAAGACCTATCCCAACTTCAGAGACGGCCAATTCCTGCAGACTGGAACCCCATTCCAGTTATTCCCAGTTTAAAAGACAATGCTTTCAATGTTGTTAGGACTACGTGCATATATTCCCATCATGGGAAGATTATAGTGAAGACAAACACCATTTTCACATCTTCCTGTCCCACTTACGTGTAAGTGCTATTATTCATGGTGATTATTTTCGTGTTTTCTATTGATTGAACACATCAATGATTTAGATTACATTGTTGTAAGTAGGCAAGGGTCAATCTGGATAGTCATGACGAGCAAAGCTTTCTTGCGCTTTTCAAGGAAGCATTGCAGCAGTATTGGTGTTACCTGAGGAAATCACACTTTGATGGCAAGTCTATAAACGAATTTCTGGTGAAGTCTCCTGTGAAATAAGACATTGAATGGAAAAACCTTGTTATGCACTGGTCTCGTTCCTAGGATGAGGTACTGTCTATGATATCGCATGACAATTTGAACTTCTACTTTTACGCATGTGCCTTATGGATCTTTTTTGCAGGAAATCTGCTCAAAGAAGAATTCCGGTTTGAAAAGAACGACATGATATCACTAATATGATGCCCACTGCTTTGCTCTTGTTAGTACATGTTGTCCTGTATCACTGTACTTGCATACATACCTGGTTCATTATGTGACAACAGTATGCATGATAGCTTGCTTATCAATTGTTTGCTCCAAATTATCTGATCTCTATGAATGGTTACATTAGTGTAGAATATATCCAATGCCAATGAATTTTTTTAGCTCGGCATTGTTCATGTACCATCACTCTGCACCTTATTTTACTTTCCCTCCATTTTCTACACATCAGATCTATATTTACTCTTACCATAAGGTTGGATAACACCGATGGTACTGAAGAAGTTTAGCTTTGCATTGCTCTTGGCTGTACCTTTTGCCTGTATCTCTGTACTTTCATTTATAGCTACTTGGTTATGTAGCATCACTCTTCATCATATCTTAAATATTGTCCATTTTTTCTTATATTATCACATCTATATTTACTCTTAACAAAATGTAGAATAAAGCCAATGCTTATGAAGAAGATTCTGTGGTAAACTTCTTGAATTGCCCCAATAATGTAAGTTTGTCCATGTAAAGCCTTCAGACTTTGTTGTCTATATTTGGTTAGGTATGACTGCAACAACTGTTTATTTTTGGTGTTTGCATCAAATTGCATGTTTAAAGTTTATTATGTAGTTCATAAACAAAAGTTTGTCCTTCTCAATTTAAGTTTTCAGTTGTACAACCAAGTTCCTTCTTCATACCATGTAAATTAAACTATAAAGAGCAAATGATCTTCTTTTCTTGATCCATAATCCAGTGATGTGGTGAACCTACCCACTATAGCACAATGTCATATTCTGCAATGTCTTAACTACGAACAATGTCATATCATTCTACTATTATTTAAACCGTCTCTTTATTTGCCAATCTGAAATGGGATAAATTGACATCACACTAACCATTGATACTTATGAGTTCTTGATTTGTAATCCAGTGGTGTCGTGAAGCTACCAACTCCTTCACAATGTCATTTCCTGCCATGTCTTGACCTGAACAATACCATATTGTGTTAATGCAATTTTAAACTGTGTCACTTTATTCGTTAGTAAGAAATGTGATGAATTGTCAGCACTGATACTTATATGTGCAAAACCTCTCATCTGTCTGCTTATTTATATTTTAGAGTGAGGAGGATATAAGCGTTAAACAAGCGCAGTCTCATTAGTTTGCTCAGCTGCTTGCACTGCAACTCCCAAGCAGGGCTAACCTTTCTTGAACTCTATTGAAGTGCTGTCGGTTTTGTATATTATTTTGTTGGCGTGTTTATTTGCACTGGTGGCGATCTTTGATGCCCAGTGTATGTAATCTGCTATCTGCTTGTGCTTTATTATCATAGTGGCAACTTTGATGCCGAGTGGATGTAATATGCCGTAATTTCTTTATTGCATACTCTAGGTTTTTTCTTATTCATGATGTAGCAGTTATTTTACTGTATATATTTCATGTCTTCGCAGTAAACCAGCCAAACCATAAAATTACGGTACATAATCGGGTCGTCATGCAAATCACTATGTATGATCTGCATCATGGGCCCTGTCATCTTGGTCCGTTAACATGCCTAAATGTAAACTGGCCCACTAGTAGATTCGGGCCTTTAATAGGCCAAGTAAACTTCCAGCCCTATTTTCGCAAGAAAACTCAATGGGCTTTTAGGAGGCTGAAAAGTAGGTTGGGCCTAAAACGTGCCTAACAGCTCACGGGCCGGTAGCAGGCAGAAATAGACCCCGGCCCATGATTGTGCCAATCAAATCACGGGCTTTTAACAGGCCAAAATTGTCTTGGTCCTTGTTTGGCCCAATCAGATTATCGGCTGTGAGCAGGCCAAATGCAAACCAGGCTGTAGTTTGGCCCAACTATATGATGGGCTTTTAACAGGCCGAAATAAATAGAATGCCGAAATATTAAATGGGCCTTTAACATGCCGAAACTAAGACCAGGCCAAATTACTAAATGGGCCTTTACCAAGTGGGCCCAAAAGCATAGCGTCCAGTTGACAGGCTGAATCTGATATGGGCCATAATTTAGCCCAAAGCCTCTTAAAGGGTCGGACCTGATCTGGGCTGTAATTTGGCACAAAACGTTGGAGGCTTTTAACAGGACGGATCTCATATGGGCCTTTATTAGGCCCGGAACGTGGCAGGCTGTTAATGGACCGGATCAAATATGGGTCGACATTTGGCCCAAAACATGGCAGCATGTTAATGGGCCGGCCTAACTACTAGTGTCCTCAAAATCTTGTGGGCCTTCAACTGGGCTGGCCCATTATGGGTGGCGAAATCTCGTGGGCCTTTAGCTGGGCCGGCCCATTATGGTCTGTAAAATCTTGTGGGCCTTTAGCTGGGCCGACCCATTATGGTTCGCAAAATCTCGTGGGCCTTTAGCTCGACAAGCCGATTATGGCCCGCAAAATTTTGTGGGCCTTTAGCTGGGCCGTCCCATTATGGTCCGCAAAATCTCGTGGGCCTTTAGCTGGGCCGGTCCATTATGGACCGCAAAATCTTGTGGGCCTTTAGTTGTGCCGGCCCATTTAAACTTTATGGGCCACTTTTGGGCCGGTCCACGTGTCAACATATCATAGGCGCATCTCTCCCATTGGATGAGTGACACCTGTGCCAACGCGGAGCTGACACGTGTTTCCTCCAGCTAATGATGATTTTACACGTGGAAAATCCCCATTGGTTCAGGCTGTTAACGGGTTATCGGATCCAAAATTGGACCCAATAGCTTAACGGCATTCCATTACGGTGGATGCCACGTGTCGGTCACCCTTGTTGAAAGCACTCCTATGACACGCGATTTCTTGTCATGGAAGTGGACACTTCCATGATGATAATTTTCGTAATGTCATGGAACACTTCTACGACAGCACAGGTATTACTATCTTGATTCTGTCATAAAATCGTCATGGATGTACATGCATGATAGAAAACTTGACCTACTGTGACAAACACTTATCGTCACGGAAATGTATTTTTTTGTAGTGGGGCGGCGCCCCCCTCCTTCCTTCTCCCCTCTTCCTCCTTCCCTCCTTCTCCTACTAGGAATAGGAAAGAGGAGGGGAATCCTACTTGGATTGGGGAGTCCTAGTAGGATTCCCCACACCTGGCGCGCCCCCTTGGACCGGCCACCTCTTCCCTCCCCTCCTTTATATACGTGGCCAGGGGGCACCCCATAGACACACAAGTTGAACAAGTTGATTGTTTAGCCGTGTGCGGTGCCCCCCTCCACAGATTTCCACCTCGGTCATATCATCATAGTGCTTAGGTGAAGCCCTGCACCGATAACTTCATCATCACCGTCACCACGTCGTCATGCTGATGAAACTCTCCCTTGACCTCAGCTGGATCTAGAGTTCATGGGACGTTACCGAGCTAAACGTGTGAAGACGTACGACTACATCAAGTGTGTTGTCATAATGCTTCCGCTTTCGGTCTATGAGGGTACATAGACAACACTCTCCCCTCTTGTTGCTATGCATCACCTAGAGATAGATCTTGCATGGTCGTAGGATTTTTTTTGAAATTACTGCGTTCCCCAATAGTGGTATCAGAGCCAGGTCTATGCGTAGATGTTATATGCACGAGTAGAACACAAAGAGTTGTGGGCAATAATAGTCATACTACTTACCAGCATGTCATACTTTGATTCGGCGGTATTGTTGGATGAAGCGACCCGGACCGACATTACATGACCGCGTTCATGAGACTGTTCTACCGACGTGCTTATGCACATAGGTGGCTGGGGGTGTCTGTTTCTCCAACTTTAGTTGAATCAAGTGTGGCTACGTCCGGTCCTTGTTGAAGGTTAAAACAGCACACTTGACGAAAAATCTTTGTGGTTTTGATGCGTAGGTCAGAACGGTTCTTACTAGAAGCCCGTAGCACCCACATAAAACTTGCAACACCAAAGTAGAGGACGTCTAACTTGTTTTTACAGGGCTTGCTATGATGTGCTATGTTCAAGGCATGATGTGATATAAATTGTTGTATGAGATGATCATGTTTTGTAACAAAGTTATTCGCAACAGGCAGCACTACAAAAAAAATACACTTTCGTGATGATACGTGTTTGTCACAGTAGGTCGCGTTTTTTGTCATGCATGTACATCCATGACGAATTTATGACAGAATCAAGATAGTCATACCTATGCTGTCGTAGAAGTGTTCGATGACATTACCAAAATTATCATCAAGGAAGTGTCCACTTCCATGACGATAAATCGCGCGTCACAGAACTGCTTTCGTCAAGGGTGACCGACACATGGCATCCACCGTAACGGAACACTGTTAAGCTATCGGGTCGGGTTTTGGATCCGATAACCCGTTAACAGCCCCGACCAATGGGGATTTTCCATGTGTAAAATCATCATTGGCTGGAGGAAACACATGTCGGCTCACCGTTGGGCAGATGTCATCCACTCATTGGACAGAAGGCGCCTATGATATGTTGACACGTGGCACGACCCAACAGAGGCCCATTCCTGTGAAAAGGCCGGCCTGTTTGACTTGGTCAAAAGGTGGCGGGCCGGCCCATGGAAAGCCTGTTAATGGCCTGTTCGCATATAGCCCATTTACAGCCCGCTAACCCAAGGCCCGTTACGCCCTATTCGAATTAGGCCCAGTAGCATCATCTGGGCCATCCAATGTAGCGACCAGACCTCAACCAGTCTGATCTCTGTGCTCAATGTCATCCCTGGATCAGTAATGTTGACACCACAGAGTACTTGGAGGATTTATAACAGAGTAGCAACCACACACTTATTACATCGAATGTCTCAAAAGAGAACTTATTGAAATAAATATGGCTTAAGGCCATCTGAAAACGATAACAACGGAAGGCTTGGAAGATAAGCGAGTCCATCAACTCCAACGGCATCACTGAGTATAGAACCACGACCTAAAAGCACCTTACTCGTCGTCTGAAAAGTCTACAACATGAAACGTTGCAGCCCGAAAACGGGTCAGCACATGGAATATGCTGGCAAAGTAACAAATAGAGAATAACAATGGAATAAGCTACACTACATGCAATTTGGCTGGTGTAAAAGCTCTATGGTTACAGTTTTGCATAAAGCCAATTTTTCCCTACTGCAAAGGAATAAATTAAATTAACTATCATGGTGGTTGTTAAACATTGAGAATGGTTGACAGCATTCTCAATCCCAATTAAAAGTACTCATCAAACCTAACAATATTAGATTAAAGTAACATGATGAGATTCACATGATATCCAGGTACTAGATACTCAAAACATCCATAAACGGGGACACGGCTAATCATGATTAGTTTGTACACTCTGCAGAGGTTTGCACACTTTTCCCCACAAGACTCGATCGCCTCTATTTGATTCCTCGCACTACATGGTGTTTGAGAAATGGATGACCGAGACATAGTCTTTCGGAAGCACTAGCACCTTACATGTGGGTAGATCGGTACACCTACTTTCCCCTACATCTGCTAGTCTACCCGTAAGAGTTCGCACGACTTAGTCAACTATGCCAGAGCCCATAATGGCATGTGGCTGCACATGGAAGTTTCTAGTTTGAATAATATCATGATCCCTTTGAGCCTGGGTGGCTGTCCGAAGAAATACAGGCAAGTCCTGATAGAAACCAGGTGCCTTAATCCACCTAGATGTGTGTTTAAGTTGCCACCTTAAATAAACCATTGATTAACAATCTCACATCTGTCATGGATACACTCACCCAATCCACGTCTACTAGCATAGCATGGCATAAAAAGCAAACGTAGAAGTAACTCCCAGGGGTTTGAAAATAAAACAGGAAATAGGTACTACCTCATCTACTTCCCATCCCACAATTTAATTAGATCCTAATCATGCAATTGTTTGAGGATTGGTCTAATGCATAAAACTGGGTATGAGAAAAGGTATGATCAAAGTATTACTTGCCTTGCTGATGATCCGCAAAACCTAGAGACTCGAAGTAACATGCGGCGCACTCCCGGTATTCTATCCCAGACAAACAAACAACAAACATACAATAAGTACTCATCTAATGCACTGGTAAAACTCGAATAAAAGATCCAACCAGAATGTTTAACTTAAGAACTCCGGTTTGCAAAAAGAACCAAATCAAACAAAGCAACGAAAGTCAAACGGCAAAAGAAAACAACTTCGTTTTACTAATCTGGATCTAAGTCAAATTTTACAGAAGCAAAAACTTGTTTAAGTTGAGTATTCGGAAAGAGGGTTTCGAGACAAAACTCCAGGCGCTTGAATCGCCTGATTCCGATAAACGAGCGAAAAGTTATACTAAAACGAAAATCGGATCTGGAATCGCGATCAGAAAAATCGCGGATTAAATCCGTGAAAAAGAAAAACATCGAACAGGCTGACGAACGAACGTTCATTGACTAAACAGATCTGACGAATACATTCGTTAAAACGAACGAACGAGCGAACGCTCGCTATTTAACCGAATCGAAAAATAAAACCGAAAAAAAACCGAAAAAACTGCTCGGTTTTTATAAAAAAATCCGGCGACATGCGAATCGAGGCGGTGGCGAACCTCGGG
>NC_041393.1:100246526-100252219 GCF_002162155.2 Triticum dicoccoides
CGGGCTGGCGGGGCGGGCGGCTGGGCCTGGGGGGGGGGGCTCGGGGCGGCGCTATTTAAAGGCGCCCCCGGGCGGAGTCCCGCTCGGGCACGACCCGTAGGTCGGTTGCGTTTTTTTAAATAATTCCGCACAGAAGAAAATTAAAAGAAATACTAAACGGACTCCAAAAATCCCGAAATAAACTTTCCCCGGTTTCTAAAATCAAGCCGGACAAGATGAACATTTATTTGGGGCCTAAGTGAAATTTTGAAAAACGCACATTTTTCCTAAATTCAAATAAAAGGCGAAAAACTTCCAAAATAAAACTTATTTGATTTTTTATTAAATCTTCATTATTTCTTTATTTTGGGAAAGTAATTTTATTACCTCTCTGAATATTTGGTAGTAGAAATAATTGAAGATAAAATAAATAAAATCAATGATCCTATTTTCAAAATTTGAGAAAAACTCAAATAAGAAAATAACGAAATCCCCAACTCTCTCCGAGGGTCCTTGAGTTGCATAGAATTTCTAGGATCGAGCCAAAGATGCAACAAAATATGATATGCAATGATGATCTATGTATAACATTCCAAATTGAAAATTTGGGATGTTACATCCAATATGATTCCAGCCCGTTTTCACTTCTGGCCCATGTATGTCCCATGACGTCTTTCGGCCCATATGAGGCCCTATGTAACTTTTGGCCTATTAACGGCCTATGGTGAAACTGGCCCACAATGAACAGTGTATCACTTTACACCCACTAATGGCCCATGGTGAAACTGGCCCGTAATGAACAGTAAATCACTTTATACCCATTAAGGGCCCGTTATTTAGTTGGGCCGTTTCCAGCAAATGTTATCTTTCGGCCTTCTCAGAGCCCATTTATTCTTGGGCTCATTTCCAGCATTCGTTTACTTACGGCCTGTTACTGTCATTTTCCGCTTGTGGGCCAAATTCAGCCCGTGGTTACATCGGCCCGTTTGTGATCCGTTAATACGTTGGGCCATTTTCATAGCGTCATCAAATACGGCCTATTAACGATGGCCCGTTATGGTCATACGGCCCGTATAAGGCCCATTGATGATACGGCCCGTAGAAGGCCCATTGTTTCTACGGCCCGTAGAAGGCCCATTGTTTCTACGGCCCATAGAAGGCCTACTGTTTCTACGGCCCGTAGAAGGCCCACTGTTTCTACGGCCCGTAGGAGGCCCAGTGTCACTACAGTAAATATTAGCCCATGGTTATTGTGGCCTAGTTTTAAAAAGAACTACACTGACTACAAGCAAACAAATAAACAAGACAACAAGGAAATAAATAAGCAAGCAACTTATGCTAGGCTATCACGGCTGTTACACATATTACATCCACTGGGCATCAAAGTTCACCACCAGTGCAAATATAGGGAACAAAGCAGCATATCATATACACTGGTTGTCAAAGTTGGCGACCAGCGCAAATAAACGCCGCAGTAAAACAAATCCAGAACTGAAACCACTTCAGAAGATCTCAAGAAACAATATCCTGGGTACCCATAATGCTGGCAAGATGCTTAGCAAGCTTATTAACTTTCTCTTATTTGGCGCTTAAATCCTCCAGCGCTTGCTGTTGCACCAGAAAATATGCATCTGAATTCTGCAGGGACTTCCTCAGTCCTTCAGCTTCCGGTCGCAGCACATCTGATCGATGTCTTTCAACTTGAAGTTGAGACTCAATAAGACAAACTGATTCAGGCAGCGAGTTCGAAGAGCTTGTGCCAGCAGTAGTGGCCAGTAACTCAAACACTACATCAAGACAGGACTTTTGGGTTCCCTCACTATCATCAAGATAGTTTTTATCAGCTTTCTTGGAGACCAACAGGGATGTCTCACTATCTTGAACCTTATCTGCATTACTTCCTTTACCATTGGATAACGCGGTACTGTTCTCCAATATTTTGTCCGCATTCTAAAAGAGAAACAAGCAGACACATCACATGTTTACCATGTTGTATATGAAACTCATTTTGGTAAATGAGTTCAGTAATAAAGTGGACAGGATAACAACATGAAGCAAACATATATCTATGTGCCACGGTCACTTTGTGGTCTATATCATTCTAGTTTTTGTTGCCAAATCAAGATAGAGACACAGTTCAAATAATATTTGTTCAAGACAAAGCAGAATAGACAAAATATAAGTGTGGGTAACTATAGAGCAATAACAACACTTGTAATGTGCATGACATGAGAACATAACTGTTTATTCAATTGAAACTGAAATCAAAATAGAGCAGGTTACAACAACAAACCAGTTAAAGAAATAGGTTTAAAACATACCTGTTGCGCCATTGGAGTTTCAATCCATCCTTCAAATTTGAAAATAGTTGGTATGAGTAAATACAGTAATGTAAGAGCGAAGGAGTATGAACCATAGCTACAGAACCTGACCTGAGAACAAATCTTCTTCTCCTTTAAGCATTGAGTTGGGATTCGGAGTGGTGGTCCTCGTGCTTTGGGCACTGCAGTTCCCTTACTAATCGCTCGTGTTTGGGTGCTCTGTGGTGGAGACGGTGTTGTGTCAATTGGAACTGGGTTACTATGTGCCGGGGTTGGGGTTAAAAGGGGTGTAGCTGGTTCTCTGTCCAACTGGGTAGGGGTACAATCTGCGAGAGTCTGGGTTATGTGTGGTGGATCTGGTCCTTGGGCAAGTACAACCATGGTTCTATCTGCATCAACTGGTAGCACTATCTTTTCTGAAGACCGTGTTGTTACTCTGTTAGATACTGCCATCACGCTCTCCAATTCAAATGGCTGATAAACAAGAAAAGTAATTGAAAGTATAGACATTGTATGATAGACAGGTGCAATGGATAGTGGGGAATAAAAGAGGGCATGAAATAATTCATATTTATGTTGTCTAACCAAACAGGATAGCATGACACAATTTCACATATATGATGGCTAACTAAACAGGATAGCATGACACAATTTCACATTATGATGGCTAACTAAAAAAGATGGAAAGACATAGTTCAAAATATGAGACTATGTAAACAGGATGACATGACATAACTATATAATGTGTTTATTAAATAGGTTGGCATGCCATAATTCACATACATTCATGGATAGAATGCCATAATTCTAAATATGATGACTGTAAACACTAAACATGATGAGATGATATAACTATATGATGTCTTTATTAAATGGGTTGCCATGCCATAATTCAGATAGATGATGTGTATGTACTATGTAAACATGATGGCATGATATAATTCAAATATATGATTTATATAGTAAGCAAGTAAGCAGATGGAAATCTATATATGATGTAAAAACTAAGCAATGCAAGACAACATGCATGACATGGGTAATATAACCCTGCCAAGTTTGAGCATAGACCTCAGGGGGAAAATAGGACTGGTCATCAGTCTCTGAATCCTCCTCTGAGGAGCTCTCTGTAGCCAGCAAGATGTCTGCTTCAGCAGGTAGCATTGTCTGCTCTGAATACCTTGTTTTCACTCCAGATACTTCCATCACCGCTTCAAATGGCTGATGCACAGGAAGAGTAGTTGAATATACAAACGTTGTCGACAAATGGAACACGTAATACAAAAAATGATAGCATGATATAATTCACATACAAGATGATTGGCTAAACAGCATGGCACCGGCAGAGCTACGTGCAGGCAAAAGCGTGCCGTGGCCCGCCCTGCCCAAAAGCCAAAAGGTAAATTACTATGCCGGTGAGTGTGAGGCGTCATGCATCAGCAACCTGAACACGTATGAGAGGCTGACTTTTCCTCATGAATATGCAGGAGGGACTTGTTCCCGTTACAGCCTAGTCTGGTTTACAGTGAGCATAGATTAATATACCTAGTAGCATCCAAGTAGTATGGCTTAAGTTGTGAGTTTTTTTGTGTTCTCTTTTACGTTGGCCTGCCCAACTATTTGGTTGTAGCTCCGCCACTGCAGCATGGCATTGCATAATTCACATATATAATTCCTTTGCAACAAGATATCATTGTATAATTCACATATATAAAGTCTTGCAACAAGATGGCAATGCATAATACACATATATGGTAATTAGACACTGAACAGGTGGCATTCACACAAGCATGTCGCTCCCTGAGGAGCTATCCTCCTCTGAGGAGCTATCCGTAACCAGCGAGATATGCGCTTCGTCAGATAGCATAGTCTGTTCAGAAGACCTTGTTTTCACTCCAGAATTTGCCATCACCGTGTCAAATGGCTGATGCACACGAAGAGCAGTTGAATGTACTAACATTGTTGACGAATGTAATATGTAATGGAAAAAAAAGATGGCATGATATAATTTACATATAAGATGACTGGCTAAGCAGGATGGCATTGCAAAATTCACATATATGATGCCTGGCTAAACAAGGTGGCGTTGCATAATTCACATAAATGATGAATACACTAAACAGATGGCATTCGCACAAAGGATGTCTAAACTAAGCAGATGACATATTTGATGTATAAAGCAAGCAATGCAAGACACCATATGCATGATATAACCAACATCAGCATGCCAAGTTAGAGCGAAGACCTCAGGGGGTAAATAGGAGTTATCTTCTCCTTCTGAATCCCCCTCAGAACAGATATCTTCCTCTCGATTACAATCCGAAATGCGTGGAGGGGGGGCTGCCTTTGCGCCTACCATGGAGCGACGTCTACATGAAATTATATTGCCATGCAAGGCTCGTCTCTTTTGCTCTACATGTTCAGTTCCATTGTTTACAATAAATGTCATGCATAGGAATAAAACATAGTGAGATTATGTAAGGAGTGCATGCAGAAACCCAAAGTGATGGTAGCAACCTGTGGATAGACCCAAAACCAATAATAGCAGGCAGATAATGGCTTCAGTTAATAAATACAGATAATGGCTTCTTTACTGTTTGTTTCCCACCCAACATGAAACTCATAGTAGACACCGGAGATTAACCAAATAGTAGATAGATACTATTGATAGCGGCCCCGATATGTACCACACAACCATTTAAAAACTCAAGTTTGACCATTAGTTTGGAGCTGACTCAGAGTCTAATCGTAGAACAGGACGATAAAGTAGCATGTAATATTAAGCGATGCATAACGTAAGCAGACACGAAAGAGTGCGACCTCTCTTGCGGACCTGTGTAGTCCTCGAGGTCATCTGCTCGGTTGATGATGGTAATGCAGTTTTCATGGCTGCCAGCGGCGGGGAAGAAGATCTGAGGCGGCAAAAGACAGTCTGGAGGCCAGATCCCTACTCTGCTGGACCCTTCTGTTGTTGGAGCAGCTGAGCTGGGGTGGACGACGGCGCAACAGGACCGGGACAAACCACGTGAGGTTTTATTTGACAACTATATGTAAGAGACGTAATTCTGTAAGGGGTCATTTGAATTGGAGGATTCCAACAATGCAGGGATAGGAAATAGACAGGAATAGGACACTACCGGAATCAGCTAGTTTGCCATCTGCCAGTTCTTTGCCGTCCGCTAGCGGACGGCAAAGAAGCTCTTTGCCATCAGCTTCCAAAAAGCGGACGGCAAAGAACTGGCTGATGGCAAAGACCAAGTTTGCCATCAGCCAGTTCTTTGCCGTCTGCTAGCAGACGGCAAAGATTCTTTGCCGTCGGCTAGCGGACGGCAAAGAGGGAGGGGCCCCACTGACGAGCTGAAAAAAAACCTAACGGGCCCCCTCTTTGCCGTCCGC
>NC_041393.1:100253810-100281939 GCF_002162155.2 Triticum dicoccoides
CGACCCCGAAACAACACCCCGACACCGACACGGCACTACCCCGACATCGACACGACACCCCGACCCCCCGACCCCGAAACAGCACCCCGACCCCGACACGGCACCCCGACACCGACAAGACACCCCAACCACCGACACCTCCCGAAAAGGTGTTCTTTGGCCTTCCAGAGGCCGACGGGGTCATATATTTGTGAATTATTAGTTAGGTCATATATTTTTCGATTTTGTTATGAAAAACATCATATATAATTGTGTTGATCGTGTAGTTTTAAATGTGCAGTTGTTTCATCGTTGCGAGGTTTGGTGTTCGACGACCTCGCCGTGCGTTTGACGAGCTCTGCCCCTTCGTTCGTGGGTGAGCACAAATGACAAGTCCTCCTCCCCCATTAATTATTTGATCTATTCCGATGAAACTTGATAGCTAGCTATATATGTGTCTTGAATCATCAGTATGCGTAACCAATATGTGTCTCCCGTTCGAAAGCGTCATAGTTATAAATATGCATGCATTTGCATATTTATAACCTTGATTCTTTCGAATTGTCCAACGCTATCCATGGACAACCCGAGTATGTGTAGATTGGGTTCGTTTTCCCATATGCTTTGCTCCGGATCCGACGCATATATTTCGTCAGTGCCTCCCCTGTTGTTCTCCGGGTACACATCCTCTCTGTTTATTGCAGAGACGTGTATCAGGAGAACAGCGGGGAGGTGCTGCCGAAATTTTGCGTCGGATCCAGAGCATAGCATGGGAAAATGAACCCAATCTACACATACACGGGTGGGATTAGGACCTATCATTACCTATTAGAGTGTAAGTTGCATGGTCGTAATAAAATTGACAAAGTAGATCAACTGATGAATATATACATGGTGAATTACATATATAATTGTTGTGTGTCCAGTAGCTCTGAAAGTCAAGATGAGTGACCGTGCTTGGATGTATACCGGTCACACTGGTCAGAACAAATGGAGCGCTGAATGGTTCACAAAAACTAAGGGGTTTGTGCAAGCCGCATTTGCAAATGGCCAAAAAAAACCTGGCCCCTGTTTTCGGTGCGGCAATTGGGAAAAGAAGACAGAGGCTGAAATGGGCAAACAGCTGCAGAAGAGTGGTTTTACGCCCGATTATACGGTGTGGACATTTCATGGTGAGTCTGCCCAACGTGACCGAGCTGAGGTGGATCGTCGTCGCACCGACGAGCATGGTACCGGGATGGAAAACATGGTGCAAGGCTATGATGATGCTCGGGATTCGGACGAGGAGATGGAGGAATCTGCAAAGGCCTTCAATGAAATGTTGGAGTCTTCGAAACGTCCGCTCCATGAGCACACTGAGCTTTGTCAGTTGGATGCCATCTCACAAGTAATGGCTCTGAAGGCTCAGTTCAACTTGGGCAGAGAATGCTATGACGCAATTATGACAGTATTTGGACGCTTTCTACCCAAAGGCCATGTAATGCCTGCAAACCTGTACCAGTCGGACAAAATCCTCCATGCACTGAAGATGCCCTATGAGAAGATACATGCCTGTGAGAAAGGATGTGCCTTATTTAGGCTTGACTATGCGGACTTGAACTATTGTCCCATTTGCAAGTCTTCCAGGTATATTGTGGTAGACAACAGTATGGGTGAGAAGACACAGACCAAAATCCCCGTTAGTGTTCTTTAGTATATGCCAATCGTACCAAGACTTCAACGTCTTTTCATGGTCGAAGAGATGGCCAGACAGATGACATGGCACAAAACAGGCAAAAGAACCGAACTAGATGCAGATGGGAATCTGATAATGGTACACACATCGGATGGTGTTGCATGGAAAAAGTTTGATGAATTACATGCTGACAAAGCGGCAGATCCGAGGCATCCTCGAGTCGGCATCAGCACGGATGGGTTCAGTGTGTTTGGTATGACGGCAGCCCAATACAGTTGTTGGCCCGTATTTGTCTTTCCACTCAATCTCCCCCTGGACAGATTATGCAAAGAAAGAACATTTTCCTGACGTTGATAATTCCAGGACCCAACTATCCGGGCAAAAATATGAATGTGTACATGCAGCCGCTTAAGGACGAATTGCAAGAAGCCTGGGATAGTGGGTTCAAGACATACGACGCCTTTAGCAAACAGAACTTCATAATGCGTGTCTGGTACATGTACTCGACGCATGACTTGCCGGCGTATGCGCTATTCATTGGCTGGTGTGTGCATGGAAGGTTCCCGTGCCCCACATGCAAGGGAGCTCTTGAGTTTCGTTGGCTTCAGGCCGGTCGCAAGTTTTCTTGCTTCGACATGCATAGACAGTTCCTGGATCCTCGCCATAAGTTCAGGAAAGACAAGAAGAACTTCATCAGGGGTAGAGTTGTCAAAAACTCTGCACCACCTACATTGACGATCCATTTCAACTAATTTAGCTCATAAACGATCCATTTCACCAAGTTAGCTAAAAAACAATCCATTTCACCTAAATTAGCTCTTAAATGATCCATTTCACCTAAGTTAGCTCAAAAAGATCCATTTCAACTAAATTAGCTCATAAATGATCCATTTCACCTAAGTTAGCTCAAAAACGATCCATTTCAACTAAGTTAGCTTATAAATGATCCATTTCACCTAAGTTAGCTAAAAAACGATCCATTTCACCTTAGTTACCTCAAAAACGATCCATTTGACCTTAGTTAGCTCATAAACGACCTATTTCAACTAAGTTAGCTCATAAATGATCCATTTCACCTTAGCTAGCTCATAAACGACCCATTTCAACTTAGTTAGCTCATATATGATCCATTTCACGTAAGTTAGCCCATAAATGATATACTCTACTTGTTCTAGTCTTCTTCTTGTTCTACTCTTCTTGTTCTAGTCTTCTTCTTGTTCTAGTCTTCTTCTTGTTCTACTCTTCTTGTTCTAACTTTCTTATTTTTCATTTTGCAGATTTCATTCACTTGACGAAAGCTTGCATAGATGGAGTGCTCCTTATCCCTTTCTCTGTTTCTTTTGTATCGTTGAACTATGCATGTATCGTTGGACGAAACTGTTGTAATATATCTGGTTGGATGCCTCTATGTTAAACTTGTTATGTATGATGGAACAATGCATGTAATATATATGGTTGGATGATGAAGTTATGTGTTGGATATCTTATATGTTTGCTCTGTAATGGCCTTTTGAAATATATATATATATGTCATATATATTTGTGATGAAAATTGTTGGATTTAATAAAAAACAGATAAAAGAGCCAATATGCAGGCTCTTTGCCGTCTGCCACCGATGGCAACAGGCTCTTTGCCGTCCGCCGCAGACGGCAAAGAAGACACGTGGCATCTAGCTGTGCTTCCTGGGAGCTGACCCATTTGGTCAGTTTGCCTACAGTGGCAGACGGCAAAGACTTTGCCATCAGTGGCGGACGACAAAGAACCTGCCATGTAGTGACGTGTAGATGACATCATACGGCGGACGGCAAAGACACTAGAAATTTTGCCGTCAGCGGCGGACGGCAAAGGCCTGCCGTTAGCCACTTAACGGACTGACAGCGCAATTATTGCCGTCCGCTCTCTTTGCCGTCCGCCGCGGACGGCAAAGGGCCTTTGCCGTCAGCCGCCAGGAACCAGACGGCAAAGTAGCTGTTTACGGTAGCCTACTTTGCCGGAGCCTTTTGCCGTCCGCCGTTCATGCCTTTGCCGTCCACCATGGGAGACGGCAAAGTAGCTGATTCCTGTAGTGGGATAGGAATGCACGTGCAAAACAGAGAATTTAAAAACACAGGATTTCTGCCAATCTGGGTGTTTGATTCACAACAATTGGAAGATCACAGGATGCAAATAAGCATGGTGAGATTAAGTCAACCCACAAGAAAATGTACGGTTATAATGCTATTATGCTACTATATCTTAGTCTTGTGATTCATGAATAGGAATTTGAAAAGGAGGACAAGTGAAAATTAAAATTCCTACGTTTTTCCTTTCAAGGAGACACTAAAGGAACAAATCCGTGTGCTCAGTGGACAATATATATAACATGTAGAGTAAAAAAGAGATGCAAAAAGTGTACAACCTCTTTGGCGAAGCCATGTCGATCTCAGCGTGATTGGGTTGGCCGGTGAGGATGCTCCGGCTGACTTTGCTGTCGGAGGAGGGGAAGAAGATCTTAGGCGTCTGGAGATGGATCCCGAGGTACTGCTCCGCTGTGATGGAGGGTTTCGTCGTTGGAGCAGCTCCGGTGAGTTGTACGACGCCGAGGCTGAAGCAGGACAAGAATGACAATGAACAACGTTAACCTGAGTGGAATTCTAATAGCATCTCCAATACATGACGTAAAATACATAACCACAAAGTGCTAGATGTAAAATACATCAGCCGCTCATCTCTGAACTTAACTTTCGAAATTGAACTTAACTGTCGAAACTGAACCTAACTGTCGAAATTGAATTTTGCTGTCGAAACTGAATTTTGCTGTCGAAACTGAACGCACTAGCAAGGTGAGGCTACACGTCAGTCGATTGACTTTTTCATCTCTGTTCAGTCGATTTTGCAGCCGTTGGATACGAAATCAAGGGCCTGCAGTTCATCTTCAACCTCCACCCCCCCGAGCCACCAGCCACCACCGGCCAAACAACAGCCCCTCGCCGCCCGCGGTCGGTGGTGCATCGCCCCGCCCGCCCCGAAAACACTCCCCACCGCCGGTCCGCCGCCGCCCCAGCCATCCCTCTAGCCCCCCCTGTGCCGAGCTTTTTCTCCGGCGAGCCCCCCTCCCTGCTGCGGCTGGTTCTTCCTTCACCCCGGCGAGCCCACCCCTTGGAAATTGACTAACCCAAAAGTCTATTCAGTCAACTGAAGTGTAGCCAAATTGGAGCAGCATCGCAAGCAAGAGGAAGAGGGAGAGCAGCAGCGCGAGCAAGAGCAATAGCAAGAGCAGACCAGGCAGGGGACCGAGAGCAAGAGTAGAGCAGCAGCGCGAGCGAGAGCTAAAGTAGCAGAAACTCCTACTGATGTGGACGTCGCCGCCGAGGGAGCGACGCCGTGGAGGAAGTGGCCAGCGACGCCGACATGGATGGAGTCGCGCCGTGTCGGCTCGGGACCGAGCGCCGGCAGCACCGTGAGATCGAATCAAGAAGAAAATGCGGCGATTAGTGTACAACCTCTTTGGTGGCGCCGATTAGGCCGTAGCTTCATCCGAGGAAACGGTGATGATGATGCTCTTCTGATGGTGCAGGTGAAGACGGCGGTGTGGGAATGGAGGTGGCCCGAAAGACGAGGGGAACATCGGGGCAGCTCCTTGGAGGTGGAGGACGGGGTGGCTGAATCGGCGGACGATGAGATCGACGACGGATCCTTATCCGGTACGGTGGATGAGGGACGTCGAGGTGTTGCTGTGGACGACGTCGTCGGGGAAGAAGCTCCGGCTGGGTGGCGGACGGAGCAGGGTGTGGGGTTTCGTCGCGGGTTTTCGTGGCCTCGCTGTATGAATGGGTGGGCGGATGGGATGGTAGTGGGGAACCATGGCTTAGAGACGCGCTTGTCCGAAATGTGGGGTAAGTTACGAAAGTACCCCCCACCGATTTGAGGCGGTTCTTTCAGTTCAGGGGTACCACGGGCATTTTGCGTGTCGGGATTTCATAGGAGGTGGGAGTTTTCGCGCGCGTTGTAATTTTGGAATAGCAAGGCGCGGGTTGAGATGGAGGGAGTTGTCGGAGCACAACGAGACAAAGATATATCTTAAATATTTCAGGATAACAAGGCGCAGGTTGAAATTTCCGGACAAGCCTAACGTGTACTGTACCAAATCAATGCGCACTACAAATGTCATTCAAAACTTTGAATTCATATTATGTTCAATTAAAATATTTCGCTATGTGTATAATGCATGCAACCACTACTCAAATGAACATTTTAGTGCATTCCAAACGTATATACTACCGCTTCAATATGAACTAAATTTGAATAAGATCTACAGTAATGATTGTTGTGAAGTCAAAGCATTTGAATTCGTTTCTCTGTTTTAATAAGATCTACAATCATCATTATTGTCAAGTTAAACCATCGTTTGTGTATTATCTTCACATCACACCACATGATCAGTATCGAGTTACATATGAACTATGTGTACTATATGAACTCGAACTAGATTTTTTGAATCCACTTTATTTTGATTTCAAATCACATTACATTTCTAGCTCTAGCTAGATCTTCATAATCTAAAGCATGTCTCATATGTATAATGTGTTTATCACGTTATGTATGGTGCCCCGCCCCCTACGCCTACAAGTATTTAGATGTGAGTTGCAAACACCACACATTACCACAAATTCAAATAAAATGTGAGAATGTTCGATATATAATATTGTTTAGATTGCTCGATATTTAGTTGTAAGCTGCAAACGCCACAAATTATTACAAATTCAAATAAAATGTGAGATTGTTTGATGTATAGTATGGTTCAGATTGTTCGGCACTTAGCTGTGAGTTGCAAATGCCATGCATTATCACATTATGGTATAACATGTGCACAACACATGTATCACCGCTATATTCATGCATGCAATGTTTAAAACACTATGATCTCCTATTCAAATATATGAATCCGCTTTCATATCAAATTATGATCTTTGTGAGTCTCTTACACCCACACAATCCTCTAACCTTTGTAGCTACCACTAACTTTTTCTCGTGCATGCACACACCCTCCTCGCCCTCCCCCTCCCTCGACATTCTATCCACCAGGCACATTCATTTTTTTCCTTTAGGTCGTTCTCCCAGAGTCTCCACAACTCCTTTCCGACACACACCGATCGATAAACCTCTCCAGCGATGCCTGCCTACAACATACACACACAGCTTCAATCTCCTCCTTTATGTGTCCTTGCCTCGTGTCTCTCATATGGTCAGACACACGTGTAAACTCTCACCCCTCTTTTAATCAATCTCACAACCGCACACTCCTCCCCCTATCCAGCTAGTAGTTGGGCCTCTCGCACCACCTCCTAGCTCCATTCTCTCTATCTATCCGTCTCGCTGGGCCTTATTTGCCTCTAACAAATGGACGTACACCGACCGATCTCTCGCTATACATATAGCCAGCTAGGTCCTTATAACTCGTTTTTACCCACACATCGATCGATCTACCTCATTAGTTGTGTCTCTCCCTTCCTCCGACAAACAACAATTGATCTATCGATCTAGTTAGGTTTGCTTACCAAACACATGGTTCCCCTTCGTCATCCATGGATGCGTCCCGACAGATCTATCACGCACAGGCACACACAGAAACACATCCCCACTCTTATTGATAACATTGTAGTTCCACCCTCAGTTTGTCTAGTAGGCCTCTCCCAACATCTCCGAGAAGCAACTCCATCACCCATCCAGCACTCTAGCCCTCTCCCTCCCTGTCCCTCCCTCTCTCTCTCCTCTCTCTCTCTGTCCCATCATATTTCCTGTCCTTCAGTTATGTATGGATGTCGAACGATCTCCCTCATGACATAGCTGGGTCTCTCCTTCTCAACACATATATAAGTTGTTCTACCTCTATAGTTAGGCCTCTGCCTACCCCTCCCCCCACCCCTACTGTCAGGACCCCGATCCAATGCCACACCGATCTAGCATGTAACACCTCATATCACTTTGCGGCCTCACGCACGGTATCCCCACGGGTGTCGCCTTACCAGGCCCGGGACCGTTTGCGCCTTTTGGCTCACGTATATGATGGTGTCGCTAGCATCCATATGACAAGGAACCCGGGCTGACATGGCTAGTCGTAAACCCAAAGTGGCACTAACTTACAGGGACATGCATACATGACCCAACAACGAACGTGTCGGTCAACAGCGAGTGAATCCGGGCTGTAGCAGCCGGGCTAGCAGGACTCTAGAGAATCTGGGCTGTAGCAGGCTAACAGGGCTCCGGTAGACACCTCGTGACATTTCTCCGAAGGGACAGACACATGAGCGAAGAAGGACACATGCCGGCCAGCCTAAGTGTTCCGGAGCAGTAGCAAGCTACCATGGCTCAGTGGAAGCACTAGGAGACATTTCCCGGTAAGAGAGGCTACCAAGTATAAACAACTAGGTTGTCAGATCCCACACATACCAAGCATTTCAATAACATACACACAATATGCTCGATATGTGCAAATACAACATGGCATCACAACATGACTCTATGACTCAAGTATTTTATTCAATAGGCTCCGAGGAGCGAGATATAACAAACATGGGTCTATGGACCCAACATTCAGAGCATACAAGTCAAATCACAAGCGGAAGCTTACCATGTCTGAGTACAGACATCTACAAATGAAAAAGGCTGAGAAGCCTGACTATCTACCAGATCCTGCCGAGGGCACAAGATCGTAGCTGAGGTAACAAGCTAAACGTCGAAGTCCACGCGGAACTACTAGCGAGACTAAAGTCTCTTTGCAAAAACAAAAAATAGGAAAACGTGAGTACAAATGTACCCAGCAAGACTTACATCATAACTATCTACATATTCATCATTATCAACAAAGGGGGGCGGTGGAGTTTGACTGCAGCAAGCCAGCTTTGACTCGGTGGCTATCCTGAACTACGACTGTAAGTAACTCTTTTGAGGTGGCGCACACGAGTCCACATACTCACCAGATCAATACACCACTATGGATCCGCTCCCGTCTCCTTATGAGAACACCATCCATAGCACTCACGCTTATCTTGCGCACTTTAGAGTATCCACTTTCACTTGTCGATGAACTATAGAGGCAACCCAGAAGTCCTTTACAGCGGACACGGCTATTCGAATAGATCATATTAAACCTGCAGGGGTGTACTTCTTCACACACGCTCTCACCACTTACCGCCGTTTACACGACATGTACTCGGCAACCTTCAAGTGGAAGCCCGGCGAGGGGGTTGGCCACGACCTGACTAACCACACAAGTCTCTCGTCCAGGTTTATCGCCTATTTGGCTTCCATCCGCAAGGAGATCCGGCCGGGGTGTCTTTCACGGCCCCAAACGATGTGTGCAGGGTTCCCAAGCCCACCATCCGGGTGCCACTTGGTACACCGGGCCACTGTGCCTAGTCTGTCCCAAGCCCACCTGTACCGGGTGCCACTTGGTAGACTACTAACACTACCTACAAACACCAGAAACAAGTTGCGACTTCTGGACAGAGATCATGTTGATTAATAAGTCGAGAGGGGTCGAGTTACCGGAACCCAATGTGTGGTAGTAACTGTTCATGGATCACAAACACAGAACTCAGTTCCTAAGGACGGCCTCAATGAGACAACCCACCATGTACTCCTACATGGCCTCTCACCGCTACCTTTACCAAATCGAGTTCACACACTTAGCTCACACACAGTAGGACATGTTCACACACCTCCAATTCATCCCCGATGAATCAGACCCGACTCAACTCTAAGCAGTAGCAGGCATGACAAACAAACATGAATGAGTAGGTACATCAGGGCTCAAACAACTCGTACTCATGCTAGTGGGTTTCATCTATTTACTATGGCAATGACAGGTCATGCAGAGGATAAAGGGGTTCAACTGACGCAGCATGTAACAGTTGAATCGTTGTTGTCCTAATGCAGTAAAAGAGA
This sequence comes from Triticum dicoccoides, assembly GCF_002162155.2. Classification (NCBI taxonomy): domain Eukaryota; kingdom Viridiplantae; phylum Streptophyta; class Magnoliopsida; order Poales; family Poaceae; genus Triticum; species Triticum dicoccoides. The sequence continues at coordinate 100,263,392 of NC_041393.1, forward strand.
GCAGGAGCGAGAGAGTGGGATTGTATCGGAATGAACAAGGGGGTTTTGCTTGCCTGGCACTTCTGAAGATAGTATAGTTCTTCATCGGTGTCATCGATCACATCGTCGGTACACGTCTACTCAGAGGGGACAAGCACCGAGAAACAAAGAAGAAACACAATCAATGCAAAGCAACAATATGATGCATGAATGTGACATGGAAATATGCTTTGGTTTGAGCTAATGCAGCTAGCAACAGAAGGGTTTGAGTTGATTTGAACCAAAGGTTCAAATTCAAATTCAAACTATGAACTTATAAATTGCATTATCATGTTTTGATCTGAACATCAATGTTAAGTTGTTTAAACATGCATGAAACAAGTACAGATGGAAAGATTGGATTTTTCTGATAATTTTTCATATATAAATTATTTCATTTGGAGTTACGGTTGATTTTATATGAATTTTTGAAGTTTAAATCATTTTCTGGATTTTCCTGGTTATTTAGAAATAAAACAAATCCAGAAAATGACTTATTGCGTCAGCATGATGGCACTGTGATGTCAACGGTCAACAGGAGCCGGTCGAGGTCAAACTGACATGTGGGGCCCATTGGTCAGTGACTCAGGGCTGGCTTGAGTGAATGACAGGTCGAATCGGTCGACGCTGACTGGGCCAGAGTCAAAGCTGACACGTGGGGTCCACGGCTTTAGCACTAATCTAACAGAAAATTTATACTGACCTAATTAAGCTCAGGGGCCCACATGGCAGTGGCTCATGGGGGTGCTTATAGTGGTCATTAGCACTAACAAACCAGCGCCACGTCAACAGGTGACGCCGGCGACCACATCAGCGGCAGAAACTCACCGGAGTTGGTCGGGGGGGCGCTACTGGCCGTGGCTGGGTGTGCTGAGGGCATCTACATGGAGCTGGAACTCACGCGCATCCAACGGTGCAAGCAACACCTGCTGGGGCGGCCGGAAACGACGACGGCGTCGAGGTCAGCGGCGACCGGAGCTCGGGCGTCGACGGATTCGTCGCTACGGTGAGCAAGGCGTGCGTTGCTTGGCATCTACGGCGGCTGCACGTGCTAACAAGGCTATTGGGCATGCTAGCATGACCAAAGGGTCACCGGACTGACACCGGCGGTGAGCTCGGGCGGAGGTGAGCTTCAGCCTCGATGAACACGACGACTACGGTGTGCAAAAGAACAAGGCGTTAGGGGCAAAATGACCGGAGGCTCACAGCGCGTCGATTGAAGTACTCGTCGGGCTCGGGGAAGGCCTGCAGACGACGGAGCGACGACGGTGATCGCCGGAGTCCGAGGAAGAAGACGGAGCCGATGGCAGCGTTGTAGGGGCTCCCGCGGGGCGTGGCTCGGTGAGGAGGAAGAGGGGGTCGAGGCGGAGCCTCTGAGAGCATCGGCGAGGCAAGGCAGTGGCGGTGGGCGCGGCAACGGTGTGCGGCGGCGAGGGCAGCGCTCGGGCACGGTGAGAGAGAGCGAGGGAGAGGAGGGGAAGGAACGAGAGAGAGTGAGAGAGGTACGGGGCGTCTCTGTGGCGCATCCAGAAGAGTCGGGGCGTCGCGGTGGAAGCAGGAGCTGGCGCGCGCGGGGCGACCACGCGCCCTGCCTACTGGCATGAGGAGGAAGACGATAGAGGAGGCTGCGGTGTGCTGGGCCAGTAGTAGTTGGGCTGGGTGGGCTGCCAGGTGAGCGCCAGGTAAGTCTCTCTCTCTTCTGCTTTTCTATTTTTGTTATTTGTTTTGATTTAGTTTATAGCCCAAATCATTTTAATAAATACTGAAAATAATTGTGGGCACTAAATGAATTATAACAGAGGCCCTTAACTATTATCAGAATTGTTGGAGCATTTAAAAATATTAATAGTATATAAATGCCCCAATTCAAATACAATATGGATTATTCAAAAATCCAGAATGGCCTAGAAAAATGTGCACCATTTTTGGGAGAGGTTGTAGACCAATCCAAAAATAATGAACTTTTCTGAAGAGCATTTTGGGTTCGTTGAGAATATTTTTTATTTGAACCTAGTTGATTTGATCTGGTGCTAGGGTTTGAGCAATCCCCATTGCAAGTTCATTCAAAAGTTAAACATGATGCACACATGAAGGGCTAGCCTACTGCATAACAGGACTAGGGATGTGACAACTCGCCCCCACTAAACAAGAATCTCGTCCCGAGATTCAAGCGTAGGGTAGGATGAAGGGGGAAGGCAAGCTAACATAATATTCATGATCCAGGTGGCACTTCATAAGAACGTTGAATCGATCACCATCTTTGACTCGATGTCTTCCTCTGAGAACTTTTCCCAACTAACATGACAAGAAGAGGAAAGGAAAACTCTAGAAGAATCAATCTTCTCGATGACCGAACAACTCAGGATCAACTCATGGGGTGAGATATAAAACATCTCTTGTGCTGAGACACGAAACACACATTCAGAGGGATGGGGTGAAACAGATGACGAAGGTTCAAATTGGTAGGCAACCATTCCACGCTTGAGTAAGATGGTGGATGGTTTCAAAGTAGCAAGGAGATAATTGTCATGATTCCATAACGGGACGCCTCGGGGGAGGTGACTCGTAGAATCTTTCCCTTAAGTGGCAAAAGAATTACTTCGATCCATAGATCATTGAAACTCTTCATACCAGCCTGAGGCAATTCAAAATTGATCATTTGAAGGAATTCGAAAGAATGTCATACCAGTTTGGAACGGAAACTATGGTTATTGAACAACTCGGCAAAAGGAGGGCACATTCCAATTGATTCCAAGGATATAACCTAGTGTCTGAGCGTGCTCTCAAGAATTTGAGCATTTCCGTATTCATCAAGGTTTTACCAACATCTGTGTCAAGGATCCTGGCAACACAACGTACTACCATGATGGATACCGGTAGAAGATGCAGACGCAAAAGAAGATAACATCTTCTCAGATTTCACCTTAGCGAGGCCAAGGAAACAAAATCTGGATGATCGACCGAGAGACATTTAGCACTCCGCTTCTAATGTTCTCCTCGATGTGCTAGCGTAACCCATTTACATGGTTTGGTATCTAGAACATCAAGTAACAGGTCGGACTTCGGGAGCTCAAGAATCCATAAGGAATAACGACGGTGGTAAATCCTACAAAATCCTTATGGGGAGGTTGCCAACTTCTTCAATCAAGATACTAAAATAATAGGTCGTCCGGCTGGGTGTATTGGCCACGACATCCACTTTACCGGTTATCGAGAGACCGATATTGTAGTTCTTGGGAAATGTTCCAACCATCATATCTACCTGAGATTCAGATCTGGTTGGTGTCAGAATATTCCAAAATCATCAAGTCTAGAAAGAAAAATTAAAGTTTGCAACACAAATCGACGAGACGATGTTGCGAGATTCTCGGGAAATGGACTACGGTAGTAAGCTCCAAAACATGAGCTGGTTCTGCTACATACATGTGAACACAATGTCCCAGACAAGCATGACCACGTAGTAGTCTTATAATAAAACACTACCGAGTTCAGGTGGGGAACCATAATCGAGGATATTAAAGTCCTTGCATAAGGCGTGCTCTTAAGAAGGAACTTCCTTTCCTTGAATAAATCAATCAGTGGCTTGGTGTGCTAGGGGATACATATGGAATGAAGATGATCAGTCTATCAGACCATAGAATACTTTGCACATGCATGACTGACTTGGGATGATTCCAGAGGAGCAAAAACAAACTTTCTCGAATTCACGGCGGCAACTTACATCAAATGCACGTGAATCAAAGGAAGTCACTTCTTTCATCCAACATATACTTCATGAACGGGGCATGAAGAAAATGCTTACACAAGTTTCCAACACTAGCTTAATGTTCAACAAAATCATGGAGGAAATAAGGATGTTGTCGATGGGCTCAACAACAATTCATCCAGGTTTCCATGAAGATGGAGTTCCATAATTATGTGAACAAGTGATAGCATTGGTCAGACCCAAAAGATATAAGGGTGTATGCTCGAGGGATCAACCACGAGTAAGACAACATTACGAATATCGTTGGTTCTGGTCTGATTTGATGATAGCCCATACTCAAATCAAAGGTTTGATAAAATGATAGGTCCATTAACTGATCACGAGGGTCAGTCGATGAAAATATCAACTTTCTTCAACATACATACAAGATATCCCTTAAAATGAACTAAGTCGGACAAGCCTTTATCTTCCAACTCTCCAACTTGTTGTTTGGCTTAACCAACTAGCTCAGGGGTATCCAACACAGATTCTTGGAGAATGGGTGGTTTGGCGGAAAACCAACATGATCACGAACTCAACATAGCGGTCAGGTGACAACCTAGTAATACTTCCGAGAAGATATTCGGAACATCACGAACCACCGTTGTGTTACTAAGCTTGAGAACAATCTTGCTTTTCAGAGCAAGACGATATGATCAAATAAGCAAGGAATTGAATAATCCTAACTCATTGATCGAAGAGTGCACCATAAATAAGGACTAGATAGCGCGATCAACCTTAGGGTGATGATTCAATAATCAACACGCTAAGAATGAGGTTATTGTCCATTTAACTACCAAGTAACATGGTTGCTAGGAGTATTGATTTCACACATCATAGTTCACCTGTCGGCATTCTAGTTGCAACAACACGGGAACCGAGAAATGAAAATGATGGCGAGAATGTCACATCCCTAGTTCTGGTATGCTCTAGGCTAGCCCTTCATGTGTGCATCATGTTTAAAATTCTCAGAAACTTGAAATGGGGATTGCCTAAACCCTAGCGTTAAGGAATTCACTAGGTTCAACCAAAATATTTCCAGTAATTCCAAATGGCTTTCAAAAATGTTCATCATTCTTGGAAAATGCTGCAAACAGTAACCAGAGGTGATGCACATTTTTCCATGACATATTTGGGCTCTGGATTAAATCATACTCTATTTGCATTTGGGCATTTAAATGCTATTAAATATTTTAAATGCTCAAATAATCATAAACTAAAATGTTTGCTGTTGGTTATATTCCAACCAGTGGCATTGTGTAGTTTCATGATTTTTGGGTCTGTTTAAGTATTTTTAATAAAGCCCTAAAGATTACAAAATAAATAGAAAACTATAACAGAATTAGAAAGAGAGAGGAAGGACTCACCTGGGCCACCTACCTGGCTTACCTGAAGTCTCACCTGTGGCCTGGCACTGTTGCTGGCGGCCCAGCCCACCATGCAACATGCCATTCATCCCCTTCCTCTCGCCAGTGTGCATTGTGCGTGGCGCACACACAGGAGGCGAGGGCCACCTCCTGCTTCGCGCTGGAGGCTCGTCCTCCTCCCTGACCCCGTGCCTGGAGACGCCCGAGCACCCTCTCACTTCTCCCTTGCTCTAGCCCCTCCCCCTCTTGTTTCTGTAATCACCGAGAGGAGCCTGTCGCCGCCGTCCACCATTCGCGCAGCCACCGAGCCCTCCTCATCCTCTGCCTGTGTCCAGAAGCTCCGCCGAATCGCCATCGACCTCTCCGATGACCCACTGAAGCCGGGACGCCCTGCAGAGCTGCCCTCGATGTTGTCTTCCTCGTCGGTGCCGCGGATCGCCGCCGTCAATTCCGTCGCCGTCCATGCCACCCCAAGATGACTGAGACCGCCTACGGGACCGCTGTGATCTCTACTAGCTTTCCCCTATAACCCGTAGTCTCCCCCCCCGGCCGTAGCCGTGCTAGCCACCGTACCGAGCACCGCCGTCTACCATGGACGCCGGGCATGGCGTTGCCGTGCCGCTCCGCTCAAGCCGAGAGCCTAGCGAGATCCTAGATGTACCAGGAGGCCGCAGATCCCCATAGCTGGCCTCGCCGTACCCTGTAGCACCCCGCGCCGCTCGGGGCCAAACTCCGGCCGCCGCCCAACTCGCCGCTGCTGCCGCTACAGCCCGCCTGGCGACCTGCTACCGCCTCTGCTGGATGCGCGAGAGCATGGGCTCCCTCCTGGTGCCCTCAGCGCACCCAGCCGCTGCCCCTAGTGCCACTCCGGCGAGCCTCCGCCGCGAGATGTGGTCGCCGGCGCATAGTCCGGTGACGCTGACGTGGCAGGATTAGATTAGGTGCTAATCACCCAGTTAAATAACTCCTGTTAACCCCCTGAGTCAATGACATGTGGAGCCCACCAGTCAGATTTGACTTTGGCCAATGCTGACGTCAAAGTGACGTAGTGCTGACGCAGTTAACTATTTTCTGGATTAAAAATAATTCAGGAAATTCCATAAGATAGCCAAAACTTCTAAAATTCATATAAATTAAACCGTAACTCCAAATGAAATAAGTTATATATGAAAAATGATCAGAAAAATCCAATCTATACATATGTACCATTTTCATGCATGTTAGAGCAACTCATGGCTGCTGTTTAGCACAAATCATATAAATGGCATTTAAATATCCACATATGGAGTTTGAATTTGAATCTTTGATTCAAACCAACTTCATTTAATCTGGTTGCTAGTTGCATTAGCTCAAACCACAGCATATTGTCATGTCACACTCATGCATCATATTGTTGCATTGCATTGATTGTGTTCTTTCTCTGTTGCCGGTGTTTGTCCCCCCTCAGTAGACGTTGTTCCGATGATGAGTTCGATGACACCGATGAAGACCTATTATTATCTTCAGAAGTGCCAGGCAAGCAAAACCCCCTTGTTCATTCCGATACAAACCCACTCTCTCGCTCTGCTCTCTTTTACTGCATTAGGGCAACAACGATTCAACTATTACATGATGCGGTAGTTGAACCCCTTATCCTCTACATGACCTGTCATTGCCACAGTAAATAGATGAAACCCACTAGCATGAGTAGGAGTTGTTTGAGCCCGGATGTGCCTACTCATCCATGCTTGTTTGTTATGCCTGCTACTACTTAGAGTTGAGTCAGGTCTGATTCATCGGGGATGAATTGGAGGTGTGTGAACATGTCCTACTGTGTGTGAGCTAAGTGTGTGAACACGATTTGGTAAAGGTAGCGGTGAGAGGCCATGTAGGAGTACATGGTGGGTTGTCTCATTGAAACCGTCCTCAGGAACTGAGTTCTGTGTTTGTGATCCATGAACAGTTGCTACCACACATTGGGTTTCGGTAACTCGGCCCCTCTCGGCTTATTAATCAACTTGATCTCTGTCCAGGAGTTGCAACTAGTTCCTGGTGTTTGTAGGTAGTGTTAGTAGTCTACCAAGTGGCACCTGGTACAGGTGGGCTTGGGACAGACTAGGCACAGTGGCCCGGTGTACCAAGTGGCACCCGGATGGTGGACTTGGGAACCCTGCACACATCGTTTGGGGCCGTGAGCGACACGCCGGACGGATCTCCTTGCGGATGGAACCCGAATAGGCGATAAACCTGGACGAGAGACTTGTGTGGTTAGTCAGGTCGTGGCCGACACCCTCGCTGGGCTTCTGCTTGAAGGTTGTCGAGTACGTCGTGTAAACGGCGGTAAGTGGGGAGAGCGTGTGTGAAGAAGTACACCCCTGCAGGGTTAACATTATCTATTCGAATAGCTGTGTCCGCGGTAAAGGACTTCTGGGTTGCCTGTACAGTTCATAGACAAGTGAAAGCGGATACTCTAAAATGCGCAAGATAAGTGTGAGTGCTATGGATGGCGTTCTCGTAGGGAGACGGGAGTGGATCCATAGTGGTGTATAGATATGGTGAGTATGTGGACTCGTGTGCGCCACCTCAAAAGAGTTACTTGCAGTCGTAGTTCAGGTTAGCCACCGAGTCAAAGCTGGCTTGCTGTAGTTAAACTCCACCACCCCCTTTGTTGATAATGATGCATATGTAGTTAGTTCTAATGTAAGTCTTGCTGGGTACATTTGTACTCACGTTGCTTAATTTAAGTTTTTGCAGAGAGACTTCAGTCTCGCTAGTAGTTCCGAGTGGACTTCGACGTTTAGCTTGTTACCTCAGCTACGATCTTGTGCCCTCGGCAGGATCTGATAGACAGTCAGGCTTCTCAGCATTTTTCTTTTGTAGATGTCTGTACTCAGACATGTTAAGCTTCCGCTTGTGCTTGACTTTTTTGCTCTAAATGTTGGGTCATGAGACTCATGTTTGTAATATCTCGCTCCTTGGAGCCTATTGAATAAAATACTTGAGTTGTAGAGTCATGTTGTGATGCCATGTTGTATTTGCACATATCGAGCATATTATGTGTATGTTATTGAAATGCTTGGTATGTGTGGGATCTGATTATCTAGTTGTTTATCCTTAGTAGCCTCTCTTACCGGGAAATGTCTCCTAGTGCTTCCACTGAGCCATGGTAGCTTGCTACTGCTCCGGAACACTTAGGCTGGCCGGCATGTGTCCTTCTTCGTTCCTGTGTCTGTCCCTTCGGGGAAATGTCACGCGGTGAATACCGGAGTCCTGTTAGCCCGCTACAGCCCGGTTCACCGGAGTCCTGCTAGCCCAGTGCTACAGCCTGGATTCACTCGCTGATGACCGACACGTTCGATGCTGGGTCATGGATGCCTGTCCCTGTAAGTTTGTGCCACTTTGGGTTTATGACTAGCCATGTCAGCCCGGGCTCCTTATTATATGGATGCTAGCGACACTATCATATACGTGTGCCAAAAGGCACAAACGGTCCCGAGCAAAGGTAAGGCGACACCCGTGGGGATACCGTGCGTGAGGCCGCAAAGTGATATGAGGTGTTACATGCTAGATCGATGTGGCATTGAGTCGGGGTCCTGACAGAGAAGTATCACTGCATCAAGAATTCATAAGAGGTGGTGCAATTCTCATGACATTCTTGATATAAAGATGGTAATACTCCAAGGTGGAACAAAACAAAAGCTGGACTAGTATTTGATCTGTGGAACACAACTGCTTTGACCCAATCATGGATATGGATGAGGTACTGGAGTTTGTTTCTCCTAGTCATTCCCGAAAAGAATGACTTGGTGGACCACAAGAGTAATAGGCACCGATAAACAAATGCATGCATACTCTTGACTATCAATTGATAGACGAGGTCAGAAGACAACTAAAGAGGGACAACCCAAAAGAACATATAATTTTCTGAGTTGTTGATGCATGGACTTGCATGTCGAACGAGTTCAACATATTTCTTCCAGATAACCCATGCAGAAAGGTTGAACTTGCAGAGTCACAATATAGAATGGAGAACTTTTTGAGAGCACACTTATTGTGATCTTTTGGTTCAAAGAACTTCTGCCATAAGCAGTTCATGGTATTTGGAAGAAAGAAATACCACGGACCTCGAGGACTATCGCAAAGGTTACTAATATCCTAAAGGAGCTAGCAAACACTATCAACATGAAGCAAGTAGGATGAATCTCGGGTTCAACAACCCAGGAGTAGAATACCTACTACTAAGTGGCATCACGGGATGCTTTCGAGAATGATGGTCAGAATCATCACACTGGGAACACAGAGCATGGCTGGATTACTAGGTGATACTCTAGACACCTAGGGTCACAATAATAGCTCCAACATAAATGTCGAGGCAATAGAATACCTTAACTCAACAATTAGTGTGATTAACCTGGCCTAAAAGAACATCAAAATCAGAGGGATAGGATTTTGCAAATGCACCAGATTGTTTAGAAACCTAGGACGACTCGGATAGCATAACGGCTGTAAATGCTCCAAAGGATGTAAGACATCCTACAAAATGGTGGCATAGCCACTCAGAAGCACAATATCAAGGTTTGGAGATCAACAGTTAACATACGGAAGTAGTAGGAACTGAACTGAGACTTAAATCCAACAATCTTATAAGTCTACGGATTAGTAACACGTGATCCTGATAGAAAGAAGAGAAAGCCTAGTTCCTTAACCCCGTAGGAAAGATAAGGTGACTCAGATCAGAAGGCATAAGGTATAAGGAGTAAAAAGAACCTTACGTTCCATCCCACAATCAATTCCCTTACATATAACTAAAGCATTTCTAGACTCAACTTCGACCAGTTTGGCTTGGTAAACCTACAGGCAGTCAGGCTCTGATACCAAAGCTGTCAGGACCCCGATCCAATGCCACACTGATCTAGCATGTAACACCTCATATCACTTTGCGGCCTCATGCACGGTATCCCCATGGGTGTCGCCTTACCAGGCCCGGGACCGTTTGCGCCTTTTGGCTCACGTATATGATGGTGTCGCTAGCATCCATATGACAAGGAACCCGGGCTGACATGGCTAGTCGTAAACCCAAAGTGGCACTAACTTACAGGGACAGGCATACATGACCCAACAACGAACGTGTCGGTTAACAGCGAATGAATCCGGGCTGTAGCAGCTGGGCTAGCAGGACTCCAGAGAATCTGGGTTGTAGCAGGCTAACAGGGCTCCGGTAGACACCGCGTGACATTTCCCCAAAAGGACAGACATAGGAACAAAGAAGGACACATGCCAGCCAACCTAAGTGTTCCGGAGCAGTAGCAAGCTACCATGGCTCAGTGGAAGCACTAGGCGACATTTCCCGGTAAGAGAGGCTACCAAGGATAAACAACTAGGTTGTCAGATCCCACACATACCAAGCATTTCAATAACATACACACAATATGCTCGATATGTGCAAATACAACATGGCATCACAACATGACTCTACGACTCAAGTATTTTATTCAATAGGCTCCGAGGAGCGAGATATTACACACATGGGTCTCATGACCCAACTTTCAGAGCATACAAGTCAAAGCACAAGTGGAAGCTTAACATGTCTGAGTACAGACATCTACAAATGAAAAAGGCTGAGAAGCCTGACTATCTACCAGATCCTGCCGAGGGCACAAGATCGTAGCTGAGGTAACAAGCTAAACGTCGAAGTCCACGCGGAACTACTAGCGAGACTAAAGTCTCTCTACAAAAACATAAAATAGGCAAACGTGAGTACAAATGTACCCAGCAAGACTTACATTAGAACTATCTACATGTGCATCATTATCAACAAAGGGGGGTGGTAGAGTTTGACTGCAGCAAGCCAGCTTTGACTCGGTGGCTATCCTCACTACTAGGAAAAGGCCTACTAATGGCGCACCTAATTTGGCCATTAATGGCGCACTAGTGGTGCGCCATTAGTGCCACGCCATTAGTATATTTTACTAATGGCACACCACTGGTGCGCCATTAGTATCTGGTATACTAATGGCGCACCACTGGATGCGCCATTAGTATATACAACAGTGCGCCATTAGTATGCCTCCCAGGGGCCATGTATACCCAGGTGCTTTGGCATACTAATGGCGCACAACAACAAGATGCGCCATTAGTAACTTCGGCATACTAATGGCGCACTGTTTAATGATGCGCCATTAGTATCATTTGGCATACTAATGGCGCACTGTGATGTGATGCGCCATTAGTATGAATATTAGGTTTTTTTATTTTTTTATTTTCTGTTTTTTGCACAGGTTACAAAATGTATAATTGGACAAAATATAGACAGCACACATCAACAACAGATTCATCGAATACAATAGAAGATTAGTCTCTGAATACAATTCATCATATTAGTCTCTGAATACAGTTCATCATATTAGTCTCCGAATTGAAAAGACCGAACAAAGATAGAACATTATATTACAAGTCTCGAGACCGCGAGTAGCGAGTTTGTCTTCACATTACAAGTCGATATCGATCATCTAAACTACCATCACATAGAAGAGAGCTGTGGTCATCACGATGAGCATCATAACGATGAAACTCGTCTTCATCCGGTTCCTCCAACGCTCCCTCCCCTCTCCCGCTAGATAGCGGGCATATCTAGATTCGGCCTCGGCCCTAGTGGTGTACCCTTTGTAACTGTTACCGCTGAATCGGTGAACCTGTCTCCGACACTCCTCCCAGTCGTCGTAGACTCCGGGAACCTTACCCTTGTACACGACATACGACGGCATCGCTATGCACTAGCCAAACGAAACGTTGGTACCAATTCACAGACAATACATAAGCAATATATAAGTATGCAATAGAACGATCGGAAGAGAAAAGCAAGACATTAATAGCATCGATTACATCTAAGTTGAACGACTCTCGAAACCAAAGAGACATACTACAAGTTCATTAAAGTTTAATTACAACATGAGCCAATCGATGTTTCAGAACTAGACACCGCATCACTGCTTTCGACTCGAATTCAAGGGACCGGAGCGTGGATGAAGCCGCCGTCTATCGTGGGAGTCATGAAGGAACGGGCGTTGTCAGCCTGCATTTGTAGCATTGTGTCGATGTCACTGTTGGACGGTTGATTTCTGAGGTAGAACTACCCCGAGGTACGAAGGACATCTTGATGGATGATTTCCGCAAACTCCGACTGGATGCGAAAGAATTTTTGTCTGATGTCCGCGTCCTGGATTGCCGACATGCTCGCGGCCCAATCTTTGAGTTTACTCGGTAGCAGAAGTTGATGATGGTCCCGTACGATCGCCCGCTTGTGATGGATGGCGTAGTAGGCACCCTTCTGACCGCCAGGCGGCTGCTTGACGTAGCAGAACATCATATTGTGGGAGAACACGTGCTTGCCGTACTTACGAATAGGCCTGGTGAAGGTGCCTCCAGATTTGGCGTAGCCGGGGAGAACATCATCAAGAACCTTCTTGACATTTGTGTAGTCTACGTTCGACTGACGGTCCGGGTCGAAATACGTGGCCATGGAATATTTGGGGCTTAGGAGGATGAGCGTGCAATGTGTGTCACTGCAGAAAACACGGAATGTTAAAAGAAAAACGATCGAAATCTAAGAATTCATATGTTACGGGCCGGTTGAGGGGAGGACTTACTCAAGAAAGTAAGGCATGAGGAAGTTATCCTTATCTTGGTTTGCCAGAATGATGCCTTCGAGGTAAGTACTCGCGACTTGCCGTTCCCCAGCGCTGCCCAAGATCTTGGCACACATGTAGAAGGGGTCGACTATCACGATGTCCGGGGTCTTGTCGCGAATGATCCGCATCTCCATACTCAGCAAAAATAGCCGAATGAAGGTGTAGTGTAGCGGATGAAGGTTCATCATAGCGTGGATGTGATCAAACCGCAGGACGATCGTACGACCGATGGAGTTATCCACAAAGCCCTTGCCCTCTGGCACCCTGGCCGTGAAAACCGGGTATGCCACATCCTTCTCTCTGAGACGCTGCTTCTCCAAAGAAAGAACACTGTCATGTAGACTCCGCATAGCACCGGTTGCAGCATTGAGCATATTTGTCGGTAGCATCGCCCTACCCGCCACATGCACCCTCCTCGAGATATCCTCAGGTGAAGGTGGCCCGTCCTGAGCACGGATCATACTCGGTGCCGGTTGGCTCGCACCCTTGTTAGTCTTTCTTTTGCATGCCTTCTTCTTCTCCTGTAATGGGATCGAGTTCTCCTCACAGACCGCCTTCTTGAGTGTGTTTGGGCTGATAATATTTCGCACCTCGCCTATCTGAGGCTCGGTGAAGTCGGCAGCTGGAGGCGTCTCCTGAGAGCTGAACGGCAGACGACGCCTGTTGCAACTTGGCTTCTCCGCGGTACCAGCTAGATCGCGCACGTCTTTTGTTGGGTTGGGTTCTTGAGAAGGAGGCCCCATGAAGTCGCCATCGTACCCATGTTCGGCAAAGTACTGATCGACGTTGGCAAATGTATCGGTCGTCGTCGTCGTTCTGATCCTGTGCCATATGCATGTTTGCATCCAGTGGCATAGGGATGTCCGGCACCGTTGCAGCGGTCTTGCCATGGGGCCGACTTGGCGCCAGCACGACTGGCGGTGTTGTCTTTGGGGTGGTGTCCCCCGCCCCCAAACAAATCTGGCTCTTCGGCCAAAGCAGGGGCCAGCTCAGGCAGGCGCTGAGGGTCATCACGTCATCATTGTCGGCCCCGACGGGTCGAATTGGAGGTAACAACTCGTCGCAGCCTGGCAGCACCCGAACCAGTTCAACCCTAAACAAGTTGGGTGGCATCTGGGTACCGTGGAACAAGGGGTTGCCCGGTTGAACAATTTTGCCCTTGGCGACATCAACCAACTCGTTGTTCACGAAGTGCAGGAGAGTGCACGGAACATCGGCGGCGCCCTGCGAAAACATGTAGGGCATCAGGGATGCCCAGTCAAAGGCAAGGAGATGAAGTCCTCGACCGAGAGAGGCTTAATTAGTTACCGTGATGATGGCGTCGAGCTCGGCTAATGTCGAGGCACCGCCAACGGCGGGCGTGCAGTTGATGGAGGGGCCGCTTGCTGCAGAGGTGCCGGCCGGCGTACACCCGGGTGCATTAAGCTCCCGTGCCGGCGTCGGAGACACCAATGCCGCCTCCACCGGAGACACCAATGGCCCCGCCATCGCATTCTGCGAGTTGATGGCCGTGAAGCTAGGAATCGGGGGCGGCCCCTATTGGTCGCCCGCAATCCACGCACTCAACCCCTGGATCAAGGTAGGCACAATGGCGGTGATCGTCGCTCTGAGTTGTTGTTGCACTTGCTCTTGGACAATCTCCGGAATCCACGCCACCTGTGCCTTGAATTCTTGAACCTCGCGCGCCTGGCTTTCCGAGCTGGTCTTTTTCTCCTTCCGCACACCAGCGGTATAGTATGACCCCCATTTTGTGGACAAGCCTTTGCCGGCCACACGACCAGCTGACGTCGGCTTACTGAGCTTATCCTTGTTCTTCATTACATTCAATGCCCTATTTAGAGTGGTGTCCCAAGGGTTGCTCTTAGTCGACCCCGCGCTACTACTTTCAGTTGCCTGAGGAAGGAATGTGAACCATTTAGAAATTTGGCTTCATTAATTAGAATGCAACCATATGGAGCTAATTACGCGGGGGTGTATTCCTTACCAGAACAAGCTCAAGCGCCCTGGTCTTCGGATCCGTGGTAAGCTCCTTTGTTATCGGGTCCTCCTTGTACCGGGCCCTGACATAGTTCCTGGTCTGCTTGTTACCGTTGTATTTCTCGAAGTGGGGCGGTAGGCCTTGCTCGGCACGCTCCGCGTCCTCCTTGTCCCATATAGGCTCCGCCACTCTGTAACCGTCGGGACCGAGTTTGTGTTCCCCTAAGTTCAGCTCTCGCATTTCTTTCCCCCACTGACTTGATTGGGAGTTTGCGGTGCTCGAGCAATTGATCTTGAAGTCGTTGTAGTCATCTTCGGTGATCGAAGGATTTTTCTCCTTGATCTTCTCATAACTCTCACCTTTCTCGATCATTCTCTTCACATTGCTTTTCCAAGTAGATAGTGCCTTGCTCATCTTCGTGAGGGCAGCATTGTTCACTTTATTCCCTTTGAGGCTTGTGTTTTCAAAATCAGCGGGGAACTTGTATCGTTCGTGCAGCTTCGTGAAGAGGAGGTTGCGCAAATTCCCTCGGTCAGGATGCCTCAGGTTCTCGGTGTTGATCGAGACGGTGCTCCGGAGAATGCACCCGAGCTGAAGCGAGTACCCCTTGACTATTCGTTCGGGCGCCGTTGGATTCCCGTCGGAGTCCACTTCAGTAACTTCCTCCTTGAGGGTGCGGAGCACGGTCGGGCGCCGGTCCTTCCGTTGCCTCTTCGGTTGGCTGCCATTTGTGCGTGCGTCACCATCATTAGTGGTGGCATCCTCGGTGGCACCATCAGTGGTGGCATCAGTGGGGTCATCCTCGGCAGTACCATCAGTGGTCTCAGGATCGGTGGGGAAGGCGGCGTCCTCATACAAGTGAGGTTGTTCCTCCATCTTCTGGGACAGCTCCCAGAATGCCTTGCCGCCCGAACCCCCGGCCTCATCGTTGTTGGCCATGTTTCTCTCTAAATAGGAACAAAGTTTGGTCAAAAAGTTGGTTATTGTCAAGGAACAAGATCATGGTCTCATCATTTAGGGTTAGTCGACACCGAGGCATCCTAAAAGCTAAGCTTTTATCATTGAGGGTTTTTCGACGCCGAGGCACCCTAAAAGCCTAATCTTTCATCATTAGTCACAAGTACCCCGGCCCATGCATTAGTCACAAGTACCCCATATGTCCTATTTTTAGCAAAGTCATGCTAAAATTCACGGAAAATTTCAGCATGACCTTTGCTGAAAATAGGACATATGGAGTACCCGAATTTGCTGGAACGGAAGTTAATCGACATTCCAGCAAACTCAAGGGCCTCTCGGGTGGACAAGGCAAAAAAGGCCTTCATCACAACATGGAAAATACATTGGCATGTGAAGAGGTGAAACAATATATGCATCTCCAAGCAGTATCATTCAACATTTTGGACAAACCACTACAAGCAATACTGGATTAGAATGTTTTTTATACATAACTGCTAAAACCCTAGGAGTTAACCGAGCCACCAACAGAATGTGGACTTAAAAAGAGAGAGTCACGGACAGTGACATGATACATTTTCATAAAATTAGCTAGTTTTACTTATGGTGCACAAAGGAACAAGTACTGCAGTGCACTTAGAAAAAAATGAGCACCGCAAAACAAGAAGAATCGTTTCAGGTAAACGGAAGCTGTCGGCTCCATCAAGTGGAGGCAAAAACAAGTGTAATTGCAAATGAATGCAAACCACGTTAAGACTTAACTGCTAAGGCCTAGTTTGGCAACACGGTTTTTACAAAACCATGGTAATTGAAAACCTCGGTATTCCAATGTGTGGGCAATGAATACTTTGGTTTCTAAAAACTGCAGTTTTTCTCAGTTTTAGCAAAACTATAGAGATGTTTGGCAAGTGCAGTTTTTCTTAGTTTCTTGGTTTTGACCACTCGTGGCATGGATAATCCTAGATACAGCTAGCTGAACCAACTTGAGCTATAACAAAGGAGTTATACAACAACGTGATCAGCTTGTGCTAATTAACAGCTGGTGCATGCGGCATGCCTATAGCCTTGTCATGCACGCGAACATCCTCTAGCTGCTAGGATATGTTGTTGAGTAATCTTGTATCTCTGGCCAGATGGAATCGATCGGCTAGCTAACTTAGACTGCTGTGTATAACTTTGCTCAGTAACTTAGACTAGTTGAGTACTGTTGAAAAATGACAAGTACACTAATAAAACTCAGGAAAGAAGAAGTAAAAGTACCCTCAAAACAAGTATTAACAGACTAGTAATATATATATATGTTATGTTGGCATAGATACCGTCTGAATGCACCAACAAACCTCCCTTTTAGTCCCTCCGTGTATCAAAATATAAGACGCTTATGATAGTGTCTTATATTTTGATGCAGACTAGACGGAGTATTATCCATGGCCTACTTAATTTAGCTCACTGCTGCCATGTGCCAATTACTTAACTTTCTGGTTTTAATCATGTTGGTGTTCCTTCAATCACCATCCCCCCATTCTGACATGCTTTCAACTTCACCATATACTAACTGCACTATTGTCGTTGGCCTGTTGCTGCTCTATCTTATCTATGCAATTTTAACCTTTGTTTGTATTCCCCATCCACACACATGTCGTCTATTGGCCTGTTGGCCTGTTGCAATTTTATCTATGCAATTTTAACTATTTTTGCCTACTGAATTAGCTCACACACTGCTGCCAATTAATCAACTCTCTGATTTTAATCATGTTTGTGTTCCTTCCATGACCCCAATCCTCGTTTCAACCCCACCAAACTAACTGCACTATTGCTATCTATTGCTGCTAATTCAGAACAAATTCAGTG
This sequence comes from Triticum dicoccoides, assembly GCF_002162155.2. Classification (NCBI taxonomy): domain Eukaryota; kingdom Viridiplantae; phylum Streptophyta; class Magnoliopsida; order Poales; family Poaceae; genus Triticum; species Triticum dicoccoides. Next base: position 100,280,972 of record NC_041393.1, read on the forward strand.
ACAGAGGAGGAGCATTCAGACGGTACCTTGGGTGGGCAGAGAACGAGCTCCGGGGAGGTGGTCGGGGAGGAGCTCCGGGAGGGAGAGGTCGAGGGCGGCGTCACGGAGGACGGAGAGGTCGCTGAAGGCGCTGGTGGCGACGGCGCCGGTGAGCCCCAGCAGCGAGAGCGCGGGCGCGCGATGGGCCCACGATGCGGCGCCCTCGTCCGACGGTGGAGGCGGAGGAGGTGGAGGCGGAGCGGCCTTGGGATTGGGCTGAGCGGAGAGGCGCCGGAGGAGGAGCGGGGCGGGCGTCGAGGCGTGGAGGCGGCGTCGAGGCCACCGGCGACGAGTGCGGCGGGGCGATGGCGTCCAACGAGGTGAGGCGACGGGGAGAGCGGCGCCGAGGAGACGAGGACGACGGGGCGGCGGGGCGGCGGCGTCGGGAGAGGAGAGGGCGGCGTCGGGGCGTCGGGGCGGAGACGAGGACGACGGGGCGGCGTCGAGGCGGCGTTGGGGCGGCGTCGAGGCAGCGGGGCAGCGGCGTCGGGAGAGGAGAGGGGAAGGGGATCGAGGGCGAGGGCGAGGGGGAGAGAGGGGATAGGTTTGGGCCGGGGAGGAAGTATGGATGGCGGCACAATACTAATGGCGCACCACACCTGGTGCGCCATAAGTACATCCATACTAATGGCGCACCTCGCCCTGGTGCGCCATTAGTATTTTTTTTAATTTCTGCTCGAGCCAACAGGTTGTCTTCCACCTGACCTGATCCACATCAAGCTCCCTCTACTAGCTCGACTGGTCAGCAGCCAGTTCTCACACCAGGAGGTCCTGGGTTCGATTCCCAGGCTCCACAATTTTTTTATGCATTTAAAATGCTGTTTGATACTTATTTGTGTTTAAATATGTTCAAACTTGTTTAAATCATAATAGTAATATTTTTTTTATAAGACAGTAATAATTTTTTTAAAAATATCATCAAATAGTAA
>NC_041393.1:100282020-100321628 GCF_002162155.2 Triticum dicoccoides
AATAGTAATGCCGGTGGAGCGGGGGAGGGTGCGGGGGGTGCGGGGGGTCGGCGGCGGCGGTTGAGTAGGGGAGGGGTGCGGGGGGTCGGCGGCGGCGGTTGAGTAGGGGAATCGAGGGTGCGGGGGGTCGGTGGCGGCGGCCGGTGGACCGGGGGGTGCTCGGCGGCAAGGGGGACCGGATCTAGCGAGGTGGGATAGCGATCGAGATGGAGGGGGATCGAGATCGAGTGTCCATGAAATTTAAAAATATTCATGATAGTTCAAAAAGTGCCCATGAAATACAATCGAGAAATGAAGGCTACGATTTAAATACAATCGATCTTAGCTAGCTATCTGTTCACAATCTTCTTGCCCTTCTTTTTTGCAAATGGAGTTCTTCTGTGGAACGGACGTCCTTTAGGTAGGGTGGTCCTGCTTCTTCTTGTGGTGTATGCTGCTACTTCATCATCATCGTCATGTTCGATCCTCGGGTCGCCGTACTTGTCGAAGTCTTGCTCATTGGCTACTCCATCCATTCCGATGATCTTCCTTTTGCCTCTCCTCACGACAACACGACTGGGCTTTGGCGGGTCGGTAATGAAGAAGCATTGGTCCACTTGGGAAGCAAGTACCCATGGCTCATTTTTCGCGGTGACGTTTGTGCCCGCGGTCTTGGATTTGGCTTCGGGTATAACCATGGTGGTGAAATATCGGTCTTCTTTTAGGACGCTCTTGGCCCATCTGACACGGAACATCGGCACCTTCTCTCCAGCGTAGCTCAGCTCCCAGATCTCCTCGATCCTTCCGTAGTATCTATCCTTGTCCTTACCGGTGTAGGATTCCATCGTTACCCCGGAGTTCTGATAACCATCGCTCTTCATGTCCTTGTCCTCGGTGTAGAATGTGTAGCCGTTGATATCGTATGCCTCATAGGTCATCAGGTTGTGCTCGGCGCCCTGTGACAAGGTGAATATGAGTTGTTCTTCCACGGAAGAATCTTCATGTGAAGGATACGACAGAATCTTCTGCTTGAACCAACGCGTGAAACATGAGTTGTGCTCTTTGAGTATATCTCCGTCCGTCCTCTGTTGGCCTCGGTCATTGTACGTCTTCTCAATAAAGTTTTGTGCTCTACCACCCAAGGATTGACCACGTCTATGTGTTGTAGCGCGACTAGGTTTGCTCTTTCAAAGTCGGCGAGTCGACCCTCGAAGTCGACATGCACTTCGCGGCGACCCTCATGGTGACCCCATCCAGCGAGCATGCCGAGGTGCCTGTTGACGGGCAGACCAACGGGGTTCTTGATGCCTAGATAATTCGTGTAGTAGGAGATGCACTCTTCGGTTAGAAAGCCCCTGGCTATACTTCCCTCTGGACGTGACATGTTCCGAACGTATCCTTTGATGACACCATTCATCCTTTCGAACGGCATCATGGTGTGCAGGAACGTCGGCCCGAGTTGGATGATATCCTCCATGATATGGACCAGCAGATGCACCATAACGTCGAAGAATGCGGGCGGGAAGTACATCTCAAGCTCGCATAGTATCACCACGATCTCTTCCTCTAGCATTCTGAGTTGCCTCACGCCAATCGACTTCCGAGAGATGACGTCAAAAAAGTTGCATAGGCCAAATAGCATTTCATGGACGTGCGTGTCCATGATCCCACGGATTGCAACTGGAAGTATCTGCGTCATCAGCACGTGACAGTCGTGAGACTTCATCCCGCTTAACTTCTGCTTCGCTGGGTCTAGGTATCTGCTTATCTTCCCCGCGTAACCGTAAGGAAGTTTTACTCCTAGGAGGCAGGTGAAAAACTGCTCGATCTCCTCCTGACTTAGAGTGAAGCACGCGAGAGGGTAGTCATTTCCGGTCTTCTTGGCCTTTTTGCCTTTGCGACGACTTTCTATGTCCTGCTTCGCCTCATCATCATCATCATCATCATCATCATCATCATTAGCGTGAAGCTCCTGCCTGATGCCCATTGATTTCAAGTCTGCCCTTGCTTTCGGCCCATCTTTGGTCCTCTCTGGCATGTTGAGCAGGGTACCAAGCAGACTCTCACACACGTTCTTCGTGATATGCATGACATCAAGGCTGTGAGGCACACGGTGGATCTTCCAGTACGGCAAGTCCCAGAAAACAGACCTCGTTTTCCATACCTTCAGCAGCGGCTCTGGCGCCTTTCACTTCTTTCCCGGCTCTGGTGCCTTTTGCTTCTTTCCCGGCAGTGGGCAGTCTTTCCAATTTTTCAACAGCTTGTCTATTTCCTCGCCGCTTCTCATACACGGGCGTTTTCGGGGTTCGGTTTCACCATCGAACAGATCCTTGCGTTTCCTCCACGGGTCATCATCGCGAAGCCACCTTCGATGTCCCATGAACACGGTTTTCGAAGACCCGGGATCTCTATCTAGCTGGCGATACGTTGTGTCATCCATGCACCTTACGCATCCAGAAAATCTGTGGACTACCTGCCCCGCGAGATATCCGTAACCGAGATAGTCGTGCACCGTCGTGAGCAGTGCGGCTCTCATAGGGAAATATTCTTTCTCTGCGGCGTCCCACGTATTGGCTGGCGTTTTCCACAGCGTGTCAAGCTCCTCTTTCAGCAGCCCCAGATACAGATTGATGTCGTTCCCTGGTTGTTTCGGCCCTTCAATTAGCATACTCATGTGAATGTACTTCCTCTTCATGCACAACCAGGGGGGAAGGTTGTACATCCACACAAACATAGGCCAGGTGCTATGTGTGCTTCTCTGGCTGCCAAACGGATTGACTCCATCGGTGCTCGCGCCCAACATGATGTTCCTTGGATCGTTCCCAAATTCTGGGTCTTCGAAGTTCAACGCTTGCCACTGGCTCGCATCCTTAGGGTGACTCAGCATCTTGTCTTTTTTATCTGTCTCCGGATCATTTGCATCATCTTCTCGCTTCTTCTCCTCCCTATCCGCATGCCAACGTAGGAGCTTTGCTACCTTAGGGTCCGCGAAATACTGCTGCAGACGAGGAGTGATCGGATAGTACCACACCACTTTTCGAGGAGCTTTCTTCCTCTTCTTGTATCAAGTGATGCCGCACACCGGACATATGGTAGACTCCGCATGCTCATCCCGATAAATGATGCAATTGTTCATGCACACATGGTATTTCACGTGCGGTAAATCCAGAGGACACACGATTTTCTTCGCCTCCTCGAAACTGGTCGGGCACTTGTTCCCCTTGGGAAGATGTTTGTGCCAGAATGACATGTTCTCGTCGAAACATGCGTCGGTCATTTTGTGTTTTACCTTCATCTCCAGAGCCATGAGCGTTACTTTCAGGCGGGTATCCTCGGGCCTGCATCCTTCATACAATGGATTAACCGCGTCTAACTCAAGTTGATCCATCTTGGCTTTCTCTCGGGCGGTAGCTCTTGCGTTATCCGTCTGCTTGAGAAGTAGCTCTTGAATATGAGGGTCCTGCACCCAGCCCATAGATGGTCCAGCGTCATCTGCTCCGCCGGCATCATCATCTTCATGATCATGCCCGTCATCTACTCCGGCGTCTTCCTCGTCATCATGTCCTGCATCTTCGACATGATGACTGTGTACAGCATCACCGTCGTGATCATCTCCTAGGGATTCTTCGTCTTCTCGCCCGCCCGAGCCGCGGTGGTTGTCTTGCTGCCCTTCCTCATTTCTTGCCCGGCCCCCATGGACGACTTCGTAGTCATCTTCATCACCTTGCCACCGATAGCCATCCATGAAACCACGCAAGAGCAGGTGGTCCCGCACCTGCCCGGAATCCGGGTCCGCAATAAGGCTCTTCAGCTTGCATCTTCGACACGGACATCTTATCTCCGTCTCGTTCTTTTGAAGCATCTCGGCCTTCGCGGACCTCAAAAACCTATTCACGATGCCTTCGGTCATCGTGCGGACCATGGTCGCCTGCGGGGTAGAGCAAAACGATATTTTAGAACCAAGAAAAAATTTGGTATGACTTTCCCTAAAAATAGGACCAAAAAGAATGCTTAATGCCAAAATTCTCGCCGAAACGGAAATGAATCAACATTCCAGCAAAATAGTGGCAACTATCGCATTTCAAATACCGGTACACCTCCAAACACAAACACATATGCAACACCACAAACATATGCAACACCACGAACATACATAGATCTAGCTAGGCCATAAAAAGTGCATGTGCACATTGTTGTAGGGAGAACAACATAAATATAGCTTCCCCCCTTACTTACCTATCAAAACAAGGTAATTTAACCACTTAATTTGAATGAATCTATGGTGGAAATGAGGTGAAAAAGAGGAGGCACCCGAGACAAGGAGGAGGTGGAGAGAATGAAGTGGGGAGAAAGTGAGTGTGGGTAGGAGAGGCTGTCCAAAATATCTTGTTGCTGTCCAGTTACTAATGGCGCACCAGCACTAAATGCGCCATTAGTAATCCAGGTTACTAATGGCGCACCCTCTGGCGGTGCGCCATTAGTAGTTTTGCAAAAAAAAACAAAAAAAACATACTAATGGCGCACTGTTCTACAGTGCGCCATTACTAGTTTAAACTAGTAATGGCGAACGGTTGAACAGTGCGCCATTAGTAGTATTGCAAAAAAAGGAATACAAAATATAATAAAAAAACAACATTAGTGGCGCCCTTTCCGACGGGTGCGCCATTACAAGTTACAACTAGTAATGGCGCACTGTGTCTGGATGCGCCATTAGTTTGTTTGGACAGGCGCACTAGTTCAAAGAATTTTTTTTGATACTAATGGTGCACCTTGGGCCAGGTGCGCCATTAGTAGTTTCAACTCTAATAGCGTATCAAAAGGTGGTGCGCCATTAGTATATACTAATGGCGCACCCCTTGTCTGGTGCTCCATTAGTGTCAATCCCATCTATAGCCCTTTTTCTAGTAGTGTCTGAACTACGACTGCAAGTAACTCTTTTGAGGTGGCGCACACGAGTCCACATATTCACCATATCAATACACCACTATGGATCCGCTCCCGTCTCCCTACGAGAACACCATCCATAGCACTCACGCTTATCTTGCGCATTTTAGAGTATCCACTTTCACTTGTCTATGAACTATAGAGGCAACCCAGAAGTCCTTTACCGCGGACACGGCTATTCGAATAGATAATGTTAACCCTGCAGGGGTGTACTTCTTCACACATGCTCTCACCACTTACCGCCGTTTACACGACATGTACTCGGCAACCTTCAAGCGGAAGCCCAGCGAGGGTGTCGGCCACGACCTGACTAACCACACAAGTCTCTCGTCCAGGTTTATCGCCTATTCCGGTTCCATCCGCAAGGAGATCCGGCCGGGGTGTCGCTCACGGCCCCAAACGATGTGTGCAGGGTTCCCAAGTCCACCATCCGGGTGCCACTTGGTACACCGGGCCACTATGCCTAGTCTGTCCCAAGCCCACCTGTACCGGGTGCCACTTGGTAGACTACTAACACTACCTACAAACACCAAAAACGAGTTGTGACTCCTGGACAGAGATCATGTTGATTAATAAGGCGAGAGGGGTCGAGTTACTGGAACCCAATGTGTGGTAGTAACTGTTCATGGATCACAAACACATAACTCAGTTCCTAAGGACGGCCTCAATGAGACAACCCACCATGTACTCCTACATGGCCTCTCACCGCTACCTTTACCAAATCGTGTTCACACACTTAGCTCACACACAGTAGGACATGTTCACACACCTCCAATTCATCCCCGATGAATCAGACCTGACTCAACTCTAAGCAGTAGCAGGAATGACAAACAAACATGAATGAGTAGGCACATCAGGGTCAAACAACTCCTACTCATGCTAGTGGGTTTCATCTATTTACTGTGGCAATGACAGGTCATGCAGAGGATAAAGGGGTTCAACTACCGCAGCATGTAACAGTTGAATCGTTGTTGTCCTAATGCAGTAAAAGAGAGTAGGAGCGATAGAGTGGGATTGTATCGGAATGAACCAGGGGTTTTTCCTTGCCTGGCACTTCTGAAGATAGTATAGTTCTTCATCGGTGTCATCGATCACATCGTCGGTACACGTCTACTGAGAGGGGACAAGCACCGACAAACAAAGAAGAAACACAACCAATGCAATGCAACAATATGATGCATGAATGTGACATGGAAATATGCTGTGGTTTGAGCTAATGCAGCTAGCAACAGAAGGGTTTGAGTTGATTTGAACCAAAGGTTCAAATTCAAATTCAAACTATGAACTTATAAATTGCATTATCATGTTTTGATCTGAACAGCAATGTTAAGTTGTTTAAACATGCATGAAACAAGTACAGATGGAAAGATTGGATTTTTCTGATAATTTTTCATATATAAATTATTTCATTTGGAGTGACGGTTGATTTTATATGAATTTTTGAAGTTTAAATTATTTTCTGGATTTTCCTGGTTATTTAGAAATAAAACAAATCTAGAAAATGACTTATTGTGTCAGCATGACGTCACTGTGATGTCAACGGTCAACAGGAGCCAGTCGAGGTCAAACTGACATGTGGGGCCCATTGGTCAGCGACTCAGGGCTGGCTTGAGTGAATGACAGGTGGAACCGGTCGACGTTGACTGGGCCAGAGTCAAAGCTGACACGTGGGGTCCACGGCTTTAGCACTAATCTAACAGAAAAATTATACTAACCTAATTAAGCTCAGGGGCCCAGATGGCAGTGGCTCATGGGGGTGCTTATAGTGGTCATTAGCACTAACAAACCGGCGCCACGTCAGCAGGTGACGCCGGCGACCACAGCAGCGGTGGAAACTCGCCGGAGTTGGTCGGGGCGGCGCTACTTGCCGCGGCTGGGCGCGCTAAGGGCATCTACGCGGAGCTGGAACTCGCGCACATCCAACGGTGCAAGCAGCACCTGCTGGGGCGGCCGGAAACGACGACGGCGTCGAGGTCAGCGGCGACCGGAGCTCGGGCGTCGACGGATTCGTCGCTACGTTGAGCAAGGCGTGCGTTGCTTGGCATCTATGGTGGCTGCACGTGCTAACAAGGCTATTGGGCATGCTAGCATGACCAAAGGTCACCGGACTGACGCCGGCGACGAGCTCGGGCGGAGGTGAGCTTCGGCCTCGATGAACACGACGGCTACGGTGTGCAAAAGGACAAGGCGTTAGGGGGAAAATGACCGGAGGCTCACATCGCGTCGATTGAAGTACTCGTCGGGCTCGGGGAAGGCCTGCAGACGACGGAGCAACGACGGCGATCACCTGAGTCCGAGGAAGAAGATGGAGCTGATGGTGGCGTTGTAGGGGCTCCCGCGGGGCGTGGCTCGGTGAGGAGGAAGAGGGGGTCGAGGCGGGGCCTCTGAGAGCATCGGCAAGGCGAGGCAGGGGCGGTGGGTGCGGCAACGGTGTGCGGCGGCGAGGGAAGCGCTCGGGCGCGGTGAGAGAGAGCGAGGGAGAGGAGGGGAAGGAACGAGAGAGAGAGTGAGAGAGGTACGGGGCGTCTCCGTGGCGCATCCAGAAGAGCCGGGGCGTCGCGGTGGAAGCAGGAGCTGGCGCGTGCGGGGCGACCACGCGCCCTGCCTACCGGTGTGAGCAGGAAGACGACAGAGGAGGCTGCGGTGGGCTGGGCCAGTAGTAATTGGGCCGGGTGGGCTGCCAGGTGAGCGCCAGGTAAGTCTCTCTCTCTTCTGCTTTTCTATTTTTGTTATTTGTTTTGATTTAGTTTATAGCCCAAATCATTTTAATAAATACTGAAAATAATTGTGGGCACTAAATGAATTATTACAGAGGCCCTTAACTATTTTCAGAATTGTTGGAGCATTTAAAAATATTAATAGTATTTAAATGCCCCAATTCAAATACAATATGGATTATTCAAAAATCCAGAATGGCCTAGAAAAATGTGCACCATTTTTGGGAGAGGTTCTAGACCAATCCAAAAAAAATGAACTTTTCTGAAAAAGCATTTTGGGTTCATTGAGAATATTTTTTATCTGAACCTAGTTGATTTGATCTGGTGCTAGGGTTTGAGCAATCCCGATTTCAAGTTCATTCAAAAGTTAAACATGATGCACACATGAAGGGCTAGCCTACTGCATAACAGGACTAGGGATGTGACACCTACCCCCCACACACACCGATACATCAAGCGCTCTAGTCATGTCTTCCTGCCACACACAAACTTGACATGTGCCCTCTAATGTTCCGGTAGGCTAGTCGCCCTATATCTTTGACTTGCACACACACACACATGCAATTTCGATGGCTCTCTTCATCGATCTCGCACCCACCCGTACTTGATCCTCTCTTCGACTCTATCGATAGCTATGACCCCTCCCTCTCTTCTCGTGGATTGCCCGACCCTCTATGTATGATATGGATATGCCTCCATTTCACACACATTGCATGCAAATTTTTGTTTGAGATGTCATCGACACATATTCCCACAAATAATTCACGAAATCAACCCCCCACCCCACCCCCACCCCCCACCACAAAACAAAAAACACTCACGAACGAGGTTTGTATCTCTCACACAAACCCACGTAGGTGGGGGACATGCACGAAGAGAAGAGGTGCATGCACGGCGCACGTACTCCCGTCTCTTCCCAACCACACCCGCGTGGGTACACGGTGGAGCTCATTTCTGTATGAAAAAGGCAGCCCACGTGGTAATTTGGCACGTGTACTGGTTGTCCACTTGGTGGAGGGAGGATCGTCTACCACGGGTGAACAAACAAATTGCGACTTGACGCATTATGTTAAATTAAAAAAAGAGGCAAACCATGTGGGGCCTACCTTAGAGGCAAGGCTCTATACACTGGAGTACTTTTGATGTGTCCTGTCAACTCGCAGAACGAGGAGAAGCTTTCTTAGTACGCCGTCTCCCCCGCCCACGGGCGCGGTGGCTCGCAGGATGAGGTGAACCTTGCTCCTCCCTCGCCCATGCGCGCGGTGGCTCGCAGGACGAGGAGAAAAATTTACTACTCCCTCCGTTTACTACTCGTCCCTACTACCTTGGTTATAGAGATTATATCATATTGTTTGGAATATATATGTCCTTAGTAGATTCAAATATGAACTACTAGTACATACTCCAAACAGTCATGTATATAGACATATTTTAGAGTGTACATTCACTCATTTTGCTCCGTATGTAGTAGCACTCTCCCTCGCCCCTCGACCCTTGCCCACGTGGTGGACGTGCAGCAATTCATTCGGTCTCATATAGCCAGAACGATATATACTGCACTACCATTATTGCTCAACTTCTCAAAGAGGCGAAGAGCCAATCGCAAGGTTAATATTTTGGAGATGCCAAGCGCAAGGTTATAGGAGAACGAGTACTAGGTGCCGCGTCATTTATAAATTTTTTTTTCTTCAGTGGCACGTACGCAATATGATAGGTTCATATGGAGAGAAAAGGAAACCGCTCCACTATATACATAGTCAGGACGGGCTAGCCTACACGGTTGCTTGCTGGGGTTGCTCTCTTCACACTCTCTCGCACAAAACGACTGTGGCCACATCTCTAACATCCTGGCGGATCACGTCCGCTTGGGGAAGGGGTGGATGCTTAGTGTAGATGCGGTGTCCGTCGCCGACGGTGAAAACCCACTGTCGGCACGTCCCGATCAGGGGTCCCCGCTGTTCTCTCTCACAAAGCCGGTGAGGTTGCCTTCGTCCCTTGCTCACTGCCGCGACGTGGGCAGTTGCCGCCTCCTGCCGCCCTCCTCAAGGTCGAGCTACGTCCCTCAGGTACAACTCCCTTTACAGTCGGCTTGCACCACTGCTCCAGCTGCCCACATCACTCCCTGTGGATATTTCTCTACTTCTTTGCCCCGCACATACCTGATACCTCTACTGGATTCTACGTACTGTATTTGTGATGAGTTTATGTCTCATCAACTAGTCCTAGTAATCTTATTCTAATCACGCTTCTTCAATTTCTTTGCCACAGGGATGCTCATCTCGATTTTGGTGAAACTGCACAAAATGATCCGATGGTCAAAAGGTTGAAAACTTCATTTATTAGGAAGCTCGAACGTTGCAAGCAAATTGAAGCCTGGTCAGGGTTCACGGTTCAAGGGCTAGGGACTGCATGGATCGTTTTTTTTCTTTAGCTGCCTCTATTCCAAAATAAGTGTCAACTTTAGTAGTAGTACAACTTTGTACTAAAGTTTGCACAAAGTTGAGACACTTATTTTGGAACGGAGGGAGTACATATTTGCTATGATCTGTCAATCATTGAGATGCAATAGCATGCATGTTAGTCTCCTTTGTATTTGATGAAATGTTGCAACGGGCAACCTTGGACGCAAGATATATGTAACAGGAGCTGGAAGCTTCATAGCATTGTACAAATTTATCTCGCTGATAAATTACAGTACGTACTAGTACTATACTAGTACTTCCCCCCTTCCTAAATATAAGTCTTTGTAGAGATTTCACCATTAACCACATACAGATGTATATAGATGCATTTTAAGTGTAGATTCATTCATTTTGTTCCGTATGTAGTTCACCTAGTGGAATCTCTACAAAAACTTATCTACTAGTAATAGCTAGCCCCCACTACTAGGAATTCTCTATCCTCTCCTTGAGCCACATCATCAAAATTGACATAGCCGTTAGATGAAGTAAATCAGTCATAATATCCGTCTGATCTAGACGTTGAGAGGCTCAGCACTAAGCCACATGCAAGCATGCAGAAATACCGTGGCACATGCATGTGATTGGGTTTTAAATCACATCAACATGTCTGCATGTAAGCATGCACCGGTAGCATGCATGTAAGTGAGCTTTTAAGTCCCATTAACATGTCAAAAAGAAAAATATAATCCCATTATGCAGTAGGAGTTGGCTGATCTTTTTTCCTTATGTGGGATGATCTAAATGATGATGGGAGTTTATTTAGTTTGGCTACCACATTTGTCATGCGGTTATAGATTTTTTTTAGTTCTATGAAATCGATAATTTTGCGCAGAGAGATATACCGTTGTTCCGCGGCAATGAGCGGGGACTCATCTAGTAATATTTAGGAACGGAGGGAGTACTATGTAAAGAGTTAGGTGTCGCACGGTGATAGTGTGAGGTGGGCCATGTAATCACTGAGCTTACGTGTTTTCACTGCTCTTGCACTCCTCCGCTGTAAGAATGGAGAAAATTGTAATCTACTACCTCCTTTCGTCGAAAGCGTGGGACATCCAGCAGTCCTACCACCTCAGTAATAAAGACCAATGAGCCGTCAAATCACATACACCCAGCAGTAAGTTGGACGGACGAAGCAACCATCACTCTTGCGCCAGTGAAAGGTCGCGTCCGCTCTGCCCGGGCATGAATGCGGCACCGATTCTTTGGAGCGGCGCTGAATGTTTCGAGCGGGAAGCGCGCGCGGGCGGTGGAGGGGCTTTGGGTGGGCCAGGCTGGTCAGGAGCGGGCGTGGCAGCTGTCGGCATGTCCCTACCGGACACGCCCGGAAACGAGAGGATGCACCGACTCTCGCGACTAAAATCATACACTACACACCATATCTCTGTAGGAGTAGGTCGATCTGTCGCACTCTCTAACACACACATGCTGTTAAACACACACACGCACACGCACACACCTTGGTCCCGTTGCACCTTCTAACGTGACTTATTACACCTAGATGGAGGGAGTAGTAAGTATATGAGATATGGTGGCACACTGACTTAAGTTGAATACAAGTGCCCAAAATTTGTGGGCATGTTATAATAAGGATTCACTTAAAATAGTACGTGAGCAAACAGAGGGATCAATTGGACAGTGTTCCCGAGAAGTAGCGATATGTGTGAGGTAGTAAGATACACCGTTGACGCTTTTAATTTTTCTTATTAATTTGTTTGTTTCACCCTCTGACTGGTGGGACCCATCGTACTACGTGGAGAGAGGTAAGGTGACTAAGGCTGCATTATTTCTGCACCACTATGGATAGTCTTACCACCAAAGCCACATGACACGATTATGATTGAAATCCTAATGACTCTCTCTCCCACACACAAAAAAAACACGGCATGCCTGTCACACGAATGCAGGAATGTATAAAAGTTTATTCTCCTCTCGTTGAACATAACGGGAGGGTTGTGTAGCTGGTTAGCCTGTTCGCTCATCAAACTTGAGGTCTCAGGTTCGATAACTACACTTGAGCATAATTTTTGCCAGGAAGATTCTTTGACTGGTCAAAATGTTTTCTAGGGTTTGCACGCTTCACACTCTCTCTCCAGTATATATATACACGCTGGAGCCTCAACGCTTGTAGTTGCTCTCTTCACACTCTCTCGCCCTCTCCCGCTGGATCCTCGGCGCTTGTAGTTGCTCTCTTCACACTCTCTCGCCCTCTCCAGATCTAAACAAGACTTCGTTGGCCTCTCTCTCCCCTCACTGCTGCTCAAAGAGCCAGCAGGATCCGTCCGCCGGGAAGGGAAGGAGGCTTAACACTGTCGCCGTCGGCAAGGGAGGGAATCCACTATCGGCGTTGCTGTTCACTTTCCACCCAGCAGCGGCACGGGAGGGCCTCCGACCCTTCTTCTTTGCCACGTCCCGTCGCCCATCGAACCACGCCGGAAGAAGCTTAAGGTATATTTTACTTACTCCACATGCATTGCTCTAGCTGCATGTATACCATGAATCTAGGATGTGGTTCAAAGAGGAAAGGAGTGGGGGAAAGTAGTGGGAAAAGTTGTATATAGCATGAATCTAGGACGTGGTTCAAAGAGGAAGTGAAGGGGGAAAGTTGTATAGCATGAATCTAGGACGTGGTTCAAAGAGGAAAGGAATGGGGGGAAGTAGTGGGGAAAGTTGTATCGCATAAATCTAGGACGTGGTTCAAACAGGAAAGGAAGGGGCGAAAGTACTAGTTCAAAAAGGAAAGGAAGGGACAAGGCTGTAGAGTTTGAGCAGGACTAGATTTGCTGCGCTCACATAGGGAAAGGTGTCTAAAGATAACAAAACTGGGACCAACACAAATATGCTCCTTGGTTGTTTGTTCTTTGTTGCAACAGACTGTGCATGACCACAATACATCGGTAGATGCACATGGTGCTGGTGCATCCACTGTCCCGTGCAACTCATTAGCTGTTGTTAATCTATGGCCCTGTTTGGTTAAAAACTCCCTAGTCCCTACCTGCTTGGTTCCAGGGACTAAACATGGACTAGAGGTTATTAAATGACATGATAAAAGACCATGTTACCCCTAGTAATGAAGTAATAGAAACAAGGTGCGATGCGTGGCAGGGGCAACTGTTGGAAAAAGTCCCAAAAAGACTCCCTCGGGGTCTTCTTTCTTTAGTCCCAAATGCCCACTTTTAGTCCCGAAAAGTCCCTCCTGTTTGGTTTAGATGTGACTGACACGGAGTTTTTTTAGTCCCTACACCAAAATGTCCCTATAAACAAACACCCTCTAATAATGCCGCTGGAAAATTGATGCAATGCCACAGTTAAAAGAAAATTACATGTTTAACGAATTTTATTGTTAATATAATCTCTATGTTAATATTAATCAATGCCACCGTTTGAGAAATGCTACTGTCTTGCTTTCTTTCCCATTTTGATAAGGTAGATGCTTCTTTTTGTTGGCTTCTGTGTCATCCACCGTTATTGACCACTAATTGTTTCCTTTGCACCTCTGTGTAAACAGGGTTATCTACTTCACCTCACTGCCGTTGTGACCTTTTGTTGCACTGCACAAAACACTTTTGTTCTACGACTGTTTTGTGCAGTTCAACCAAAATGTCACACCGACAATGTTGCTTGATTGCTTGATCTTAGTGGAACTGCACAAGAGGAGATATTACTTCCTATCCGTTAAGGCGAATTTGGTTCAGATCTTCTTCATGTGAGTTGTTTGAATTCCGCATCATGAGAGGTCAGTACTAGCCTTCTTTCACATGATTCTGCAGTGTGCTTTCATATGTTGTGCTACTTGTACGATAATGTTGCTTGATTTTAGTGAACTACACAAATGGAGACAAGACTTCCAATCTGTATGTGCACCGTAATATCCCATTGAGGTAAGATAAGGATATTTCACAACTGCTGGCCTGTATTTTGCCACTTTCATCAGAAAATTAAGTTTAGTACTATACTTGTGCTCCCTAATGGATATGCCAAATCTTACATTGAAGGTGAAGCTTGTCTGTTATTGAACCAAGTGATGAAGGGGAAGAACAAGCGGAAGAAAACCAAAAATCAACTCCCGGTGCTGTAATGAAGCACTGGAACTGTGATGACACAAGTAATGATATAGTTTTGCATCTTAATTTATTGCTATGGCTGGAATGAGCAATTGTTTTACCACTGATTTGATGCCATACGTAATTATCTCTACTTGTGCAAACGGGGATCTTCTTTGAAGATACCATATATTTTAGTGGAACTGCACAAAAAGATGTTGGAAACATTAAACTAATCGAGGAGTATATAGTAAGCATGGCCACCATAGTAGATAGCAACAGATGGTTCCGGAGAAGTGCTTCATCTCTATGCTCTACACAATCAGCCTCCTGACAAAGGTTGGTACTCGCCCACTAATTCATCCATATGATTGAGCTTTGTCATCTCTATTAGCGTTGTGCTACTGTTTAGATAGTGTCATGAAAAAGTGGTATTGTCCTTGAGAAGTGCTTCATCTGTGATGTTTTAAATATTTCCTTCCCTTTTTTTCGAGCAAATAGGGATGCTAGCATTTAGTTGTCCTCTTGTCTTTGCACAATAGGATCATCTTCCTCTGAAGAAGAATATGGAGTACGTGAAGTGACTAGTTCCGATTATGCCAGGATGAAGAAGCACTGTCTATCTTCTCCTCAGAAGGAGCAGTTGAAGGATGGTTACATTACTCCCCACAAGGCCAAACTAACTTCAGCTCAGAAGGACTGACAAATCTCCATTTTTTTGCTGTGATGCGTGAGTACAATGTTGTTCTAGGATTCTCATCAGAAGGAGCAGTTGAAGGATGGTTAAATTACTTCCCACAAGACCAAACTAACTTCAGCTCAGAAGGACTGACAAATCTCCATTTTTTTGCTGTGATCCGCGAGTACAATGTTGTTCTAGGATTCTTTCTGGTGAGTTCCATTTTTCTAAAAGTGTGCTCTACATGGACCATGTAGGTGCCTATTTAAACTGTCAATTCATAGTACATTTTGGTTTATACTAATCACTTTTTTTGTATTCGTGCAAACAGGGGTGATCGGCTTGATTTCAATGGGAACTGCACAAAATGTTCATGAATACATTGAATCATTCATTTCCACCACAAGAAAGGAGGTGCCGATAAGTTCTAGGCGTTGCAACATATAAGGGCAAAATCATACAAGCTACGCGTGAATTTGGTTGATTTTGGTGGAACTGCACAAAAAGAACAGTTGGTTTATTTAGCACGAGGTGCCATGTCAATGTCTGAACTGATGGCAAACCCTGCCCATTCCACAATCGTAGGCATTTGATATTTTGGAATGGGACAACCTTGTCAAATTTTTCTCATTGATTTTAAGACATGCGTTTGATATTTTCAAATGGGACGCCCTTGCTGTCAGCAGTGTCGATCATTTTTTTCTTTATTCTTTAGTTGTGAAGTAAATATTGCCTCTAACATGTGAGGCGCTGAGACGCATAATCATCGATTGTTTTGAATGTTCTCTATGAATTGCCAGCCCTGTGTGTTTCATTGCAATGTACAGAAACGCTAAAAAGCTTCTCAAACTCTTTGTACTCCTTCTGTTCCTTTTTACTTCGCACATTGTGAAAGTGCATACTTTTTTGTATAAGATTAGTCAAAGTAGAGATACTTTGACTGCAGACAAAACTTGTATAGAAAGGACCGGAGAGAGTACATGTGAAACTGCTGCAAACGAGGTGATCACCCTGGGAATAATGCTAGTATGTATTGTTTTGCATGTTCATCCAATGCCAGTGATACATGAATTCGAACTAATCGAAATAAATTCATTCATACACGATCGGATTTCATATAAACATGCCGGATTTAATTACATTTCATACATTCTTCAACTAAAAAGGGTGTTTGTGGCCGCATGCATCTCCTAGATGCAGAGGCCAAGGGTCATCCTCCTTTTCTAAAAAAACTAAATAGGGGTGCGCTGGAGGTATAATTAATTAACCGAAGCTACCCACCTGTGTCCCACTGAGCCGAACAGAAGCTTTAGTGACTTAACTGCAGGTGCAGTTG
The DNA here is from genome assembly GCF_002162155.2 of Triticum dicoccoides. Taxonomy (NCBI): domain Eukaryota; kingdom Viridiplantae; phylum Streptophyta; class Magnoliopsida; order Poales; family Poaceae; genus Triticum; species Triticum dicoccoides. Next base: position 100,298,178 of record NC_041393.1, read on the forward strand.
CGTAACTGACATGTGGCCTGTTGGGCCCACGTGTCAATCAACCAACTGCACCAGCAGTTAAGTAGAAGCAACATTCTTCTCCAGCGCAGCTCTCCGACTCCACGTCGCTGCCAAGAAGCTAACCGACCATCAATGGTTAACCCGCCTAGCTTGGCTTCAACCGGAGGATAGCAATGGTGGCCTTACTTGGACCCGAGCGGCGGCGACCTACCGTGTTCTACTCTTCCTCGTTCCTGTGTGGCGCGGCCTCGTTGGCAGCGGGGTGGGGCCTCGGCGGAGCCGGCGATGTCCTCTGTCTCATTGCCGGCGGGCGGCACCTCAGCAGAGCGGTGGAAATCCTCCCCCACGTTGCCGGCAGGGTGGGGCGTCTACTGAGCCGGCGATGTCCTCTACCTCGTTGTTGGCGCCGCAGGGCCTCGGCAGAGCTAGCAGTGTCCTCTGCCTCGATGTTGGTGCCACGGGGCATCGTCAACGCCAGCGGAGCGGGGACTCGTCGGAGCCGGCATTGTCCTCTGCCTCATCCTCGGTCTCACCAAACAGCGCCTCGCCCGCTTCATCGCCCTCTTTGCTAGCCTCTTTGTAGGCGGTCGCAGCCTTCGCCACCCGCATGCGGTACCGCCAGCGCTCGAGGCAGCCCTTGCGGGCGGAGCAGTACGAGTCGAGCAGCGCCTCCTGCTCCGCCCGCTCCGCAGTGATCTGCTCCTCTGCCTGCAGGTGCTCCTGGAGGAGATGGTGGTTGTAGGCGGCGTCGGCCTGCGCCTCCCAAAACTGCTCCTCACGCATCTGCCTCACCCTGTCCATATATTGGGCACGGGCCTCACCGATGGTCATGGTGCAATGCACCGGCGAGGATGGCGCGGAGGAGGGGGTTGGCGCCGGATCGTCGACTACCATGTTCTCCATTGGGACATCGTCGTCCTCCGGCTGCCTGCCGGTCGGCAGCAATGGCTGCTATCTCCTTGTGGTCCGTCGTCCGCCCGCCGCGAAGAGTGCTGGAGCGCGAGGAAGCCATGGTGGGCAGTAGTGATGTGGACAGGAGAAAGGCAACGGATGCGGATGACTGCGGCTGTGGCCGGTGTAGCAGTTTATATAGCAATGGTGGGCGGGCGGAGGGACGGACGTGTGACGCCAGAGTAGCCGCCTCGGCAACCGCGTAGCATTAATGTGTGCAGGAGATGGATGGACGGACGGCACTTGTGTCGTTTGAAGGCGGAGCAATAGCCTGCACTGGGAAGCGGGGCGGCCGGCGCTGACTATTTCGGGCGGAAAGCGCGCGCGGGCGAGGAGATCACTTTACTTGGATAGGATGACAATGGGGACCCACCAGGTCCATAGCCTCACGTACGCAAGTGCCTCCTTATTATATATATATATATAACTATAATTTCTTTTGCTTCCTCCTGGTTTCCTGACATCACGGTCCCACACCATTGTCTACCTATGTACTCCCTCCTTTCCGGTTTATAGGGCTTATCTCAAAATTTTAGTTTTTCCATTTTATAGGGCTCAATTTGGTTGTTTTCCATCACATGTACAGATTTCAAGGTGCATTAAATCATTGCATGCAAGTATTAAGAGAAAATTGACCAATGCATGTACTTTATGCATGCATGCATTGCAATTAATGCATTGATAAACATAATTTTTTGAGGATAACAAGAGCATTAATTAGGTGCTTTTGCAAAACTAGAAAAAGTATTCCACCACTCGCCATCTACCTTGATTGGTGAGATTTTTGAATTGAGCATTATAAACCGGAAAGGAGGGAGTAGTCAATAAACAAGAGAATTGCACAAGAAGCGACCGACAGCTGGGACCAAGCAGCTCGAGCAGTATTTGTGTTTTTGAGGTGTGAGCACTGCAGAGTTTTTCGATATTTACCCCAGATATTAATTTTTCTCCTCTGAACAACAACGAAAACATCGCTGTAGGTATTAACTGGGCGGGCTGTGGCCCGTCTAGCCCAGGCCAGATATCCAGCCCAGATATTATTTTTTTTCAAGCTGAAAATGGCTAGCCCAGCTATACTTGTTTTAGGAATACCCAGGCAAGGTCAAGTTGTTATTCTCCGCCCCGCTGGGCTGCAAATCTTTCCTAGGAGAGATGCATTAGGCTTAACAAGAAAATGGGCTTTAAGGAATAATAAATGGGATGTAATTATAAAAACTGGGTAGTAACTATAAAAAAATGCACCAAACAGTGATTACTTTATAAAATATTATTTTGGAATATTGAAAATTTTAATTTCATTAATTGTTGCGAGCGGAATGTTTTGTTGGATTTTTACGCAATATAAATTCATATTGAAATTGTATTTAATCTGACTAAAATTTCGGGATAAAAATATTCGGATCCCATCAAAATGTGGGAAATTTTATTGAATTCTGTTTTGAACGGTTGGTTGAAATGGGTTGTACTTTTAACAAACTGTAAATGGGCTGTAGTAAATTCCATTAGAATTCAAAAATGGGCTACACATTCTTACAAATCTCAAATGGGCTATAAGTTCTCTGCCACACACTACTGGCCTTACTAAGTTGATGCGTCCCCTAAAAAAACAGAGTTGACGGGTATGCAAGGCTTTGTCAACTTATAATCAACACACGGTTCTAGCAGCAGTGGCCGTTGGATGTCCATCCAATGGATGCCGTGCTTATTCTTCAATCTCGGATATTCTAGCTTCACCCGCCCAAAAAATGATTCACCCCCCTGACATCTGGGGTGCACCGTTTCGGAAGCTGACCTGTGTGTTGGGGAACATTGCAGAAAATTAAAATTTTTTCCTACGGTTTCACCAAGATCCATCTATGAGTTCATCTAAGCAACAAGTCAAGGGAGTGAGTTTGCATCTACATACCACTTGTAGATCGAGTGCGGAAGCGTTCAAGAGGATGGTGATGATGGAGTCGTACTCGACGTGATTCGGATCACCGATGACCAAGTGCTGAACGGACAGCACCTCCGCGTTCAACACACGTATGGTACGGGCGATGTCTCCTCCGTCTTGATCCAGCAAGGAGGAAGGAGAGGTTGAGGAAGACAGCTCCAACGGCAGCACGACGGCGTGGTGTTGTTGGTGCAGCAGTACTCCGACAGGGCTTCGCCAAGCACGTACGGAGGAGGAGAGGTGTTGGGGAGGGGAGGGGCTGCGCCTTGAGTTGTGTTGTTGCTGCCCTCCCCTCACCCCTCTATATATAGGAGGAGAGGGGCAAGGGGGCCGGCCCTCTAGGGGAAACCCTAGAGGGGGGCGGCGGCCAAAGGGAGAGGGAAAAAAGGGTGGCTTGCCCCCCAAGCTAGGGGGGCGCCCCCTTTAGGGTTTCCCCTCCCCTTGCCCTAGCCGCATGGGCCTAGGTGGGGAGGCGCGCCCAGCCCACTAGGGGCTGGCTCCCTCTCCCACACAGCCCATGTTGCCCCCCCGGGAGGGGTGGCCCCACCCGGTGGACCCCCGGAACCCTTCCGGTGGCCCCGGTACAATACCGGTATGCCACCGAAACTTTCCGGTGTCCGTTTAACCACTTTCCTTATATAAATCTTTACCTCCGGACCATTCCGGAACTCCTCGTGACGTCCGGGATCTCATCCGGGACTCCGAACAACATTCGGTAATCACATACTTGTCTTCCTGATAACCCTAGCGTCACCGAACCTTAAGTGTGTAGACCCTACGGGTTCGGGAGACATGCAGACATGACCGAGACGACCTCAGGTCAATAACCAATAGCGGGATCTGGATACCCATGTTGGCTCCCACATGCTCCTCGATGTTGTCATCGGATGAACCATGATGTCAAGGGTTCAAGCAACCCCGTATACTATTCCCTTTGTCAGACGGTATGTTACTTGCCCGAGACTCGATCGTCGGTATCCCAATACCTCGTTCAGTCTCGTTACCGGAAAGTCACTTTACTCGTACCGTAATGCATGATCCCTGTCAGGACCCCGACTCAATGCCACATCGATCTAGCATGTAACACCTCATATCACTTTGCGGCCTCACGCGCGGTATTCCCACGGGTGTCGCCTTACCTTTGCCCGGGACCGTTTGCGCCTTTTGGCACACGTATATGACAGTGTCACTAGCATCCATATGATAAGGAGTCCGGGATGACATGGCTAGTCGTAAACCCAAAGTGGCACTAACTTACAGGGACAGGCATCCATGACCCAGCATCGAACGTGTCGGTCATCAGCGAGTGAATCTAGGCTGTAGCACTGGGCTAGCAGGACTCCGGTGAACCGGGCTGTAGCGGGCTAACAGGACTCCGGTATTCATCGCGTGACATTTCCCCAAAGGGACAGACACAGGAACGAAGAAGGACACATGCCGGCCAGCCTAAGTGTTCCGGAGCAGTAGCAAGCTACCATGGCTCAGTGGAAACACTAGGAGCCATTTCCCGGTAAGATAGGCTACTAAGGATAAACAACTAGATAGCCAGATCCCACACATACCAAGCATTTCAATAACATACACACAATATGCTCGATATGTGCAAATACAACATGGCATCACAACATGACTCTACGACTCAAGTATTTATTCAATAGGCTCCGAGGAGCGAGATATTACAAACAGGGGTCTCATGACCCAACATTCAGAGCATACAAGTCAAAGCACAAGCGGAAGCTATCATGTCTGAGTACAGACATCTATAAATGAAAAAGGCTGAGAAGCCTGACTATCTACCAGATCCAGCCGAGTGCACAAGATCGTAGCTGAGGTAACAAGCTAAACGTCGAAGTCCACGTGGAACTACTAGTGAGACTGAAGTCTCTCTGCAAAAAACATAAATTAAGCAACGTGAGTACAAATGTACCCAGCAAGACTTACATCAGATCTAACTACATATGCATCATTATCAACAAGGGGATGGTGGAGTTTAACTGCAGCAAGCCAGCTTTGACTCGGTGGCTATCCTGAACTACGACTGCAAGTAACTCTTTTGAGGTGGCACACACGAGTCCACAGATTCACCATATCAATACACCACTATGGATCCGCTCTCGTTTCCCTACAAGAACGCCATCCATAGCACTCACGCTTATCTTGCGTATTTTAGAGTATCCACTTTCGCTTGTCTATGAACTATGCAAGGGGTCCAAGTTTCCATATCCGAGGAATCCGGCTATTCGAATAGATAATGATAACCCTGCAGGGGTGTACTTCTTCACACACGCTTTCGCCACTTATCGCCCTGTACACGTCATGTACCTCGGCTACCTTCAAGCGGAAGCCGGGCGAGGGAGTCGGCCACGACCTGACTAACCGAACAAGTCTCTAGTCCAGGTTTATCGCCTATTCGGGTTCCATCCGCAAGGAGATCCGGCCGGGGTGTCGCTTACGGCCCCAAACGATGAGAGCAGGGTTCCCAAGCCCACCTCAACGAGTGGATCTACGCTTGGTACACCGTGCCACTGTGCCTAGTCTGTCCCAAGCCCACCTGTACCGGGTGCCACTTGGTAGACTACTAACACTACCTACAAACACCAGAAACTAGTTGCAACTCCTGGACAGAGATCGAGTTGATTAATAAGTCGAGAGAGCTTGGAGCGCCCGGAGCCCAATGTGTGGTAGTAACTGATCATGGATCACAAACACAGAACTCAGTTCCTGAGGACGGCTGCAATGAGACAACCCACCATGTACTCCTACATGGCCTCTCACCGCTACCTTTACCAAATCGTGTTCACACACTTAGCTCACACCCAGTAGGACATGTTCACACGCCTCTGATTCATCCCCGATGAATCAGACCTGACTCAACTCTAAGCAGTAACAGGAAAGACAAACAAGCATGAATGAGTAGGCACATCAGGGCTCAAACAACTCCTACTCATGCTAGTGGGTTTCATCTATTTACTGTGGCAATGACAGGTCATGCAGAGGATAAAGGGGTTCAACTACCGCAGCATGTAACAGTTGAATCGGTGTTGTCCTAAGGCAGTAAAAGAGAGCAGGAGCGAGAGAGTGGGATTTTATCGGAATGAACAAGGGGGTTTTGCTTGCCTGGCACTTCCGAAGATAATATAGCTCTTCATCAGTGTCATCGATCTCATCGTCGAAACCACGTCTATCGAGAGGGAACAACCACCGACAAACAAGAAGAAACACAATCAATGCAATGCAACAATATGATGCATGATAATGACATGGCAATATGCTGGTGTTTTGAGCTAATGCACCTAGCTATGATTTAAATGAAGTTGGTTTGAATACATGATTCAAACTCCAACTCCATATATGATTATTTAAATGCCCTTTATTTGTTTTGTCCAAAACAGAGGACAAGCATTTCTCAAACATGCATGAAAATGGTACAGATGGATTCCTTGAATTTTTCTGATAATTTTTCATATATAAATTATTTCATTTGGAGTTACGGTTGAATTTCTATGATTTTTACAAGTTTAGGACATTTTCTGAAATTTCCTGAATTAGAATAAATTCAGAAAATCAATTACTACGTCAGCCTGACGTCGGTGTGACATCAGCGGGTCAACGGGACACGGTCCGGGTCAAACCTGACAGTGGGTCCCGCGTGTCAGTGTAATTAGTTAAACTAAAATTAATTTAAACTAATCTTAAATAGTTAACAGGGCTGGGCCGCATAGGAGCTGCGCCGGCTGGGCTGCCAGGTGAGCGCTAGGTAGTTTATGCTCTTTTTTTATATTTCTATTCTGTTTTCTTTTATTTAATCTTTTGCCACTGTTTTGAATTTAAAAAATAATTCAAACAATGCCAAAAACTCCTCTGAATATTTTTATTTTGCTAGATGGACTTTTCCAAAAGCTCATAAAATATTTCATGGGTATTTGAAATTATATTCTAGTTATATGAATATAATTCAAATTCAAATAGCTAATGATTTAAATTCAAAGTCCCCAAAATAAATCCTTTTAAAATGTTCATTATTTTTGGTTTGGATCGAAACCCTTGCCAAAAATATTAAACATCTAAGAAGAGCATTTTGGAACAATGAATGAGATTTTAGGGTTTTTGCCCTTCTTTTATTTAGGGTTTTGAGGCTTCCAAATTTCCTCAGTTCAAGTTTCAAAAATTTAAACATGATGCACACATGGAAGCAAGCATAGGTCAGGCCAGAACTAGGGATGTGACAACTCACCCCCACTAAACAAGAATCTCGACCCAAGATTCAAGTGTAGGGTAAGACGATGGGGAACGCAACCTAACACAATCTTCACGATCCAGGTTGCCCTTCATAAGAACATTGATTCGATCACCATCATTGTCTTGATGTCTTGCTCCGAGAACGCCAACCGTCATGACAACGAGAGGGGAAAGAAAACTCTAGAAGGATCGAACTTCTCGAAGGTCGAACAACTCAGGATTAACTCACGGAATGAGACATAGCAACATCTCTCGAGCTGAGAGGAAAAACATGCATCAGGAGCAACAGAAGAAACAATTTGACGAGGGTTTCAAAGTAGCAAGGGAAATTGCCATGATTCCAAAACGGGGCACCTCAGGGAAGGTGACTTGTAGATATATCCCCTTAGGTGGCAAAAAGAATTACTTTTGATTCAGAGATCATTGAACTCTTTATACCAGCCTAAGGCAATTCTTGAGTGATCGTTTGGGGGGGTTCGGTAGAATGGTATACTTGGACCAGAATGGATGACGTGGATTACCTTGTTGAAAACAACATAGTGGATGAATTTTCTTACCACCGGAAATGGAAGAGACCCATGGTAGAATGGCGCATTGGTGGTGCAAGCTGGGGACAAAATGCAAATGCTGGGAATGATTCTGGTAACTGGGAAGGAACCCAATAGTAGAGAGTGAATTCACTGTTTGAAAAGGTCATAGCATTGCCGAGGAAACTGAGAGGAATCCCAGTTAGTGCCGATGATAACACGTAGCGCTTGTGCGTGCTCTCAAGAACTTGAGCATTTCCACAATCATCAAGGTTTTACCAACATCCGTGTCAAGGATCCTGGCCACACAACATACTACCATGATGGCTAATGATGGATGATGCAGATGCAAAGGAAAATAACACCTTCTCAGATTTCACCTTAGCGAGGCCAAGGGATCAAAATCTGGATGATCGACCGAGAGACATTTAGCACTCCGCTTTTAATGTTCTCCTTGATGTGCTAGTGCAACCCATTAATTAAAAATGTTTGGTACCCAAAACATCAAGTAAGAGGTCGGACTTTGGGAGCACAAGAATCCATAAGGAATAACTATGGAGTAAATCCTACGAAATCCTCATGGGGAGGTGGCCAACTTCTTCAATCAAGATACTACAATAATAGGTCCTTCGGCTGGGTGGTGCTGGCCACGACATCCACTTTACCAGTTATCGAGGGACCAATATTATAGTTCTTGGGAAATGTTCCAACTATCATATCTGCCTGAGATTCAGATCTGGTTGGTGTCAGAATAATCCTGACTCATCGAGTCTAGGACGAAAAATGAAAATTTGCAACACAAATCGATGAGATGACGTTGCGAGATTCTCGGAAAATAAACTACGATAGCAAGCTCCAAAACATGAGCTGGTTCTGCTACACACATGTGAACACGCTGTCCCAGACAAACATGATCACATGGTAGTCTTACAATAAAACACTACCGAGTTCTGGTTCGGAACCATCATCGTGGATAACGAAGTCCTTGCATAAGTCATATGATTAGCTCTTATGAGGGAACTTCTTCTCCTTGAACAAATCAATCAGTGGCTTGGTGTGCTCGGGACACATATGGAATGAAGGTTGCAAGTCTCCAGACCACAGAATACTTCGCACGTGTGTATGACTGACTTGCGATGATTCCAGAGGAAGCAAAACTAACTTTCTCAAATTCATGGCGGCAACTTTCACCAAATGCACGTGTATAAGAGGAAGTCACTCCTTTCATCAAACAAATACTTCATGAGCTAGCATGAAGAAAATGCTTCAAAAGTTTCCAACACTAACTTATTGTCCAACAAGATCTTGGAGAAGATAAAATGATGTTGATGGGCTCAACAACAATTCATCGAGATTTCCATGAAGATGGAATTCCCTAATTATGTGAACAGGTGATAGCATTGGTCAGACCCATAAGATATAATGGTGTATGCTCGAGGAGTCAACCACGAGTAAGACAACATTACGAACATCGTTGGTTCTGATTTGATTTGAGAATAGCCCACACTCAAATCAAAGTTTTAACAAGATAATAGGTCCAACAACTGATCACAGGGACCAATCGATGAAGACATCATCTTTCTTCAACATACATACAAGATATCCCTTAATATGAACTAAGTCGGAGAAGCCTTTATCTTCCAGCTCTCCAAGTTGTTGTTTAGCTTAACCAACTAGCTCAGGGGTATCCAACACGGATTCTTGGAGAAAGGGTGGTTTACAGGAATAAACCAACTTGATCACGAACTCAACATAGCGGTCAGGTGACAACCTGGTAATACTTCCGAGAAGATATACGGAAAATCACGAACCACCGATATGTTACTAAGCTCGAGAACAATCTTGCTTTTCAGGGCAAGATGATATGATCAAATGAGCGAGGACTTGACAAAATCCTAACTCATCAATCAAAGAGTGCACCAGGAAATAAGGACTAGGTAGCACAATCTATCTTAGAATGATGATTCAAAAACCAACACGCTAAGAATGAAATTATTGTCCTTTAACTACCAAGCAACGAGGTTGCTAGGAGTATTGATTTCACACATCACAATTCATTTGTCGGTATTCCGGTTGCATCAACACGAAGACCGAGGAATGACTAATGATGGTGAGAAGTATTACTACGTCAAAATTCATGAGAGTTGGTGTAGTTCTCATGACAATTCTGACATAAAGGGGGTAATACTCCAAGGTAGAACAGATCCAAAAGCTGGATTGGCATTTGATCTGCGGAATACAACTGCTTTGACCCAACCCAGGATATGGGTCAGGTTCTGGAGTTTGTTTCTCCTAGTCATTCCAGAATAGAATGGCTTGACAGACCACAAGAGTAATAGGCATCGATGAGCGAATGCATACACACTCTTGACTATCAATTGATATACGACGGTCAGAAGACAACTAAAGGGGGGGGACAACTCAAAGGAACATATGTTTTTCTGAGTTGTGGATGCATAGATTAGTATGTCGAACCAAGTTCAACATGTTTCTTCCGGATAACCCATGCAGAGAGGTAGAACTGGCAGATTCACAATATGGAATGGAGAACTCATCAAAAGCACTCTAGTTGTGATCTTTTGGTTCAAAAGAACTCCTGCCAAGAATTGTTCATGGTATTTGGAAGAACGATATACCACGGACCTCGAGGACTATCGCAAAGGTTACTAATATCCTAAAGGCACTAGCAATTACTATCAACATGAAGTAAGTAGGGTGAATCTTGGGCTCAGAAACCCAGGAGTAGAATACCTACTACTAAGTGGCATCACGGGATGCTTTCGAGAATGATAGCCAGAATCATCACACTGGGAACACAAGGCATGACTGGATTACTAGGTGGTACTCTAGACACCTAGGGTCATAATAATAACTCCAACATATATGTCAAGGCAACAGAGTACCTCAACTCACCGATTAGTGTGGTTAATCTGGCCCAAAGGAACATCGAAACGGGAGGAAGGAATTTGCAAATGCATCAGACTGTTTAGAAACCTGGGATGACTCGGACAGCATAACGGCTGTAAATGCTCAAAAAGATTGGAGACATGCTACAAAAATGGTGGCATAACCACTCAGTAGCACAATATCAAGGTTTCGAGATCAACAGATAACATACAGAAGTAGTAGGAACCGAACTCAAGCTTAGAACCATCAATCCTACAAGTCTGCAGATTAGTAACACGTGATCCTGATAGAAAGAAGAGATAGCATAGTTCCTTAACCCCGTAGGAAAGATAAGATGACTCAGATCGGAAGGGCATGAGGTAAAGGAGTAAAAAGAGCCTTACGTTCCATCCCACAATCAATTCCCTTATATAACTAAAGAATTTCTAGACTCAACTTCGACCAGTTTGGCTTGGTAATCCTACAGGCAGTCAAGCTCTGATACCAACGCTGTCAGGACCCCGACTCAATGCCACATCGATCTAGCATGTAACACCTCATATCACTTTGCGGCCTCACGCGCGGTATTCCCACGGGTGTCGCCTTACCTTTGCCTGGGACCGTTTGCGCCTTTTGGCACACGTATATGACAGTGTCGCTAGCATCCATATGATAAGGAGTCTGGGCTGACATGGCTAGTCATAAACCCAAAGTGGCACTAACTTACAGGGACATGCATCCATGACCCAGCATCGAACGTGTCGGTCATCAGCGAGTGAATCCAGGCTGTAGCACTGGGCTAGCAGGACTCCGGTGAACCGGGCTGTAGCGGGCTAACAGGACTCCGGTATTCATCGCGTGACATTTCCCCGAAGGGACAGACACAGGAACGAAGAAGGACACATGCCGGCCAGCCTAAGTGTTCCGGAGCAGTAGCAAGCTACCATGGCTCAGTGGAAACACTAGGAGCCATTTCCCGGTAAGAGAGGCTACTAAGGATAAACAACTAGATAGCCAGATCCGACACATACCAAGCATTTCAATAACATACACACAATATGCTCGATATGTGCAAATACAACATGGCATCACAACATGACTCTACGACTCAAGTATTTATTCAATAGGCTCCGAGGAGCGAGATATTACAAACAGGGGTCTCATGACCCAACATTCAGAGCATACAAGTCAAAGCACAAGCGGAAGCTATCATGTCTGAGTACAGACATCTATAAATGAAAAAGGCTGAGAAGCCTGACTATCTACCAGATCCTGCCGAGGGCACAAGATCGTAGCTGAGGTAACAAGCTAAACGTCGAAGTCCACGTGGAACTACTAGTGAGACTGAAGTCTCTCTGCAAAAAACATAAATTAAGCAACGTGAGTACAAATGTACCCAGCAAGACTTACATCAGATCTAACTACATATGCATCATTATCAACAAGGGGATGGTGGAGTTTAACTGCAGCAAGCCAGCTTTGACTCGGTGGCTATCCTGAACTACGACTGCAAGTAACTCTTTTGAGGTGGCACACACGAGTCCACAGATTCACCATATCAATACACCACTATGGATCCGCTCTCGTTTCCCTACAAGAACGCCATCCATAGGACTCACGCTTATCTTGCGTATTTTGGAGTATCCACTTTCGCTTGTCTATGAACTATGCAAGGGGTCCAAGTTTCCATATCCGAGGAATCCGGCTATTCGAATAGATAATGATAACCCTGCAGGGGGGTACTTCTTCACACACGCTTTCGCCACTTATCGCCCTGTACACGTCATGTACCTCGGCTACCTTCAAGCGGAAGCCGGGCGAGGGAGTCGGCCACGACTTGACTAACCGAACAAGTCTCTAGTTCAGGTTTATCGCCTATTCGGGTTCCATCTGCAAGGAGATCCGGCCGGGGTGTCGCTTACGGCCCCAAACGATGTGAGAAGGGTTCCCAATCCCACCTCGACGAGTGGATCTATGCTTGGTACACCGTGCCACTGTGCCTAGTCTGTCCCAAGCCCACCTGTACCGGGTGCCACTTGGTAGACTACTAACACTACCTACAAACACCAGAAACTAGTTGCAACTCCTGGACAGAGATCGAGTTGATCAATAAGTCGAGAGAGCTTGGAGCGCCCAGAGCCCAATGTGTGGTAGTAACTGATCATGGATCACAAACACAGAACTCAGTTCCTGAGGACGGCTGCAATGAGACAACCCACCATGTACTCCTACATGGCCTCTCACCGCTACCTTTACCAAATCGTGTTCACACACTTAGCTCACACACAGTAGGACATGTTCACACGCCTCTGATTCATCCTCGATGAATCAGACCTGACTCAACTCTAAGCAGTAGCAGGCAAGACAAACAAGCATAAATGAGTAGGCACATCAGGGCTCAAACAACTCCTACTCATGCTAGTGGGTTTCATCTATTTACTGTGGCAATGACAGGTGATGCAGAGGATAAAGGGGTTCAACTACCGCAGCATGTAACAGTTGAATCGGTGTTGTCCTAATGCAGTAAAAGAGAGCAGGAGCGAGAGAGTGGGATTTTATTGGAATGAACAAGGGGGTTTTGCTTGCCTGGCACTTCCGAAGATAATATAGCTCTTCATCAGTGTCATCGATCTCATCGTCGAAACCACGTCTATCGAGAGGGAACAACCACCGACAAACAAGAAGAAACACAATCAATGCAATGCAACAATATGATGCATGATAATGACATGGCAATATGCTGGTGTTTTGAGCTAATGCACCTATCTATGATTTAAATGAAGTTGGTTTGAATACATGATTCAAACTCCAACTCCATATATGATTATTTAAATGCCCTTTATTTGTTTTGTCCAAAACAGAGGACAAGCATTGTTCAAACATGCATGAAAATGGTACAGATGGATTCCTTGAATTTTTCTGATAATTTTTTTATATATAAATTATTTCATTTGGAGTTACGGTTGAATTTCTATGATTTTTACAAGTTTAGGAAATTTTCTGAAATTTCCTGAATTAGAATAAATTCAGAAAATCAATTACTGCATCAGCCTGACGTCGGTGTGACATCAGCGGGTCAACGAGACACGTTCTGGGTCGAACCTGACAGTGGGTCCCGCGTGTCAGTGTAATTAGTTAAACTAAAATTAATTTAAACTAATCTTAAATAGTTAACAGGGCTGGGCCGCATAGGAGCTGGGCCGGCTGGGCTGCCAGGTGAGCGCCAGGTAGTTTCTGCTCTTTTTTTATATTTCTGTTCTGTTTTCTTTTATTTAATCTTTTGCCACTGTTTTGAATTTAAAAAATAATTCAAACAATGCCAAAAACTCCTCTGAATATTTTTATTTTGCTAGATGGACTTTTCCAAAAGCTCATAAAATATTTCAGGGGTATTTGAAATTATATTCTAGTTATATGAATATAATCCAAATTCAAATAGCTAATGATTTAAATTCAAAGTCCCAAAAATAAATCCTTTTAAAATGTTCATTATTTTTAGTTTGGATCGAAACCCTTGCCAAAAATATTAAACATCTAAGAAGAGCATTTTGGAACAATGAATGAGATTTTAGGGTTTTGCCCTTCTTTTATTTAGGGTTTTGAGGCTTCCAAATTTCCTCAGTTCAAGTTTCAAAAATTTAAACATGATGCACACATGGAAGCAAGCATAGGTCAGGCCAGAACTAGGGATGTGACAATCCCATGACCAGACACTTGGCCACCTTGAGCTCATTATGATGATGCACTACCGAGTGGGCCCAGTGATACCTCTCCGCAACACGGAGTGACAAATCCCAGTCTCGATCCGTGTCAACCCAACAAACACTTTCAGAGATACCTGTAATGCACCTTTATAGTCACCCAGTTACGTTGTGACGTTTGGTACACCCAAAGTACTCTTACGGTATCCGGGAGTTACACGATCTCATGGTCTAAGGAAGAGATACTTGACATTGAAAAAGCTCTAGCAAAACGAACTACACGATCTTGTGCTATGCTTAGGATTGGGTCTTGTCCATCACATCATTCTCCTAATGATGTGATCCCGTTATCAACGACATCCAATGTCCATAGCCAGGAAACCATGACTATCTGTTGATCACAACGAGCTAGTCAACTAGAGGCTCACTAGGGACATGTTGTGGTCTATGTATTCACACATGTATTACGATTTCAGGATAATACAATTATAGCATGAATAAAAGACAATTATCATGAACAAAGAAATATAATAATAATCCTTTTATTATTGCCTCTAGGGCATATTTCCAACAGTCTCCCACTTGCACTAGAGTCAATAATCTAGTTACATTGTGATGAATCGAACACCCATAGAGTTCTGGTGCTGATCATGTTTTGCTCGCGAGAGAGGTTTAGTCAACGGATCTGCGACATTCAGATCCGTATGTACTTTGCAAATTTCTATGTCTCCATCTTGAACATTTTCACGGATGGAGTTGAAACGACGCTTGATGTGCCTGGTCTTCTTGTGAAACCTGGGCTCCTTGGCAAGGGCAATAGCTCCAGTGTTGTCACAGAAGAGTTTGATCGGCCCCGACGCATTGGGTATGACTCCTAGGTCGGTGATGAACTCCTTCACCCAAATAGCTTCATGCGCTGCCTCCGAGGCTGCCATGTACTCCGCTTCACATGTAGATCCCGCCACCACGTTCTGCTTGCAGCTGCACCAGCTTACTGCTCCACCATTCAACATATACACGTATCCGGTTTGTGACTTAGATTCATCCAGATGTGTGTCGAAGCTAGCGTCGACGTAACCCTTTACGACGAGCTCTTCGTCACCTCCATAAACGAGAAACATGTCCTTTGTCCTTTTCAGGTACTTCAGGATATTCTTGACCGCTGTCTAGTGTTCCTTGCCGGGATTACTTTGGTACCTTCCTACCAAACTTACGGCAAGGTTTACATCAGGTCTGGTACACAGCATGGCATACATAATAGATCCTATGGCTGAAGCATAGGGGATGACACTCATCTCTTCTATATCTTTTGCCGTGGTCGGGCATTGAGCCGAGCTCAATCTCACACCTTGCAATACACGCAAGAACCCCTTCTTGGATTGATCCATTTTGAACTTCTTCAAAATTTTATCAAGGTATGTGCTTTGTGAAAGACCTATGAGGCGTCTCGATCTATTTCTATAGATCTTGATGCCTAATATATAAGCAGCTTCTCCAAGGTCCTTCATTGAAAAACACTTATTCAAGTAGGCCTTAATGCTGTCCAAGAATTCTATATCATTTCCCATCAAAAGTATGTCATCTACATATAATATGAGAAATGCTACAGAGCTCCCACTCACTTCCTTGTAAACGCAGGCTTCTCCATAAGTCTGCATAAACCCAAACGCTTTGATCATCTCATCAAAGCGAATGTTCCAACTCTGAGATGCTTGCACCAGCCCATAAATGGATCGCTGGAGCTTGCATACTTTGTTAGCGTTCTTAGGATCGACAAAACCTTCCGGCTGCATCATATACAGTTCTTCCTTAAGATAACCGTTAAGGAATGCCGTTTTGACGTCCATCTGCCATATCCCATAATCATAGTATGCGGCAATTGCTAACATGATTCGGACGGACTTAAGCTTCGCTACGGGAGAGAAAGTCTCATCGTAGTCAATCCCTTGAACTTGCCGATAACCCTTAGCGACAAGTCGAGCTTTATAGATGGTAACATTACCATCCGCGTCCGTCTTCTTCTTAAAGATCCATTTGTTTTCTATCGCTCGCCGATCATCGGGCAAGTCAGTCAAAGTCCATACTTTGTTTTCATACATGGATTCTATCTCGGATTTCATGGCTTCTAACCATTTGTTGGAATCTGGACCCGCCATAGCTTCTTCATAGTTCGAAGGTTCACCGTTGTCTAACAACATGATTTCCAGGACAGGGTTGCCGTACCACTCTGGTGCGGAATGTGTCCTTGTGGACCTACGAAGTTCAGTAGCAACTTGATCTGAAGTACCTTGATCATCATTATTTTCCTCTTCAGTTGGTATAGGCATCACAGGAACACTTTCCTGGGCTGCACTACTTTCCGGTTCAAGAGGTAGTACTTCATCGAGTTCTACTTTCCTCCCACTTACTCCTTTCGAGAGAAACTCTTTTTCCAGAAAGGATCCGTTCTTGGCAACAAATATCTTGCCCTCGGATCTTAAGTAGAAGGTATACCCAATGGTTTCCTTAGGGTATCCTATGAAGACGCATTTTTCCGACTTGGGTTCGAGCTTTTCAGGTTGAAGTTTCTTGACATAAGCATCGCATCCCCAAACTTTTAGAAACGACAACTTAGGTTTCTTCCCAAACCATAATTCATACGGTGTCGTCTCAACGGATTTAGACGGTGCCCTATTTAAAGTGAATGTAGCTGTCTCTAGAGCGTATCCCCAAAATGATAGTGGTAAATCGGTAAGAGACATCATAGACCGCACCATATCTAATAGAGTGCGATTACGATGTTCGGACACACCGTTACGCTGAGGTGTTCCAGGCGGCGTGAGTTGTGAAACAATTCCACATTTCCTTAAGTGTGTACCAAATTCATGACTTAAGTATTATCCTCCACGATCTGATCGTAGGAATTTTATCTTTCGGTCACGTTGATTCTCTACCTCATTCTGATATTCCTTGAACTTTTCAAAGGTCTCAGACTTGTGTTTCATTAAGTAGACATACCCATATCTACTCAAGTCATCAGTGAGAGTGAGAACATAATGATATCCTCCGCGAGCCTCAACACTCATTGGACCGCACACATCGGTATGTATGATTTCCAACAAGTTGGTTGCTCGCTCCATTGTTCCGGAGAACGGAGTCTTGGTCATCTTGCCCATGAGGCATGGTTCGCATGTGTCAAATGATTCATAATCAAGAGACTCTAAAAGTCCATCAGCATGGAGCTTCTTCATGCGCTTGACACCAATGTGACCAAGGCGGCAGTGCCACAAGTATGTGGGACTATCGTTATCAACTTTACATATTTTGATATTCACGCTATGAATATGTGTAGTATTACGCTCGAGATTCATTAAGAATAAACCATTGACCATCGGAGCATGACCATAAAACATATCTCTCATATAAATCGAACAACCATTATTCTCAGACTTAAATGAGTAGCCATCTCGTATTAAACGAGATCCAGATACAATGTTCATGATCAAACTTGGCACTAAATAACAATTATTAAGGTTCCAAACTAATCCCGTGGGTAAATGTAGAGGTAGCGTGCCGACGGCGATCACATCGACTCTGGAACCATTCTCGACGCGCATCGTCACCTCGTCCTTCGCCAGTCTCCGCTTATTCCGCAGCTCCTGTTGTGAGTTACAAATATGAGCAACGGCACCGGTATCAAATACCCAGGAGTTACTACGAGTACTGGTAAGGTACACATCAATTACATGTATATCAAATATACCTTTAGAGTTGCCGGCCTTCTTATCCGCTAAGTATTTGGGGCAGTTCCGCTTCCAGTGACCCTTCCCTTTGCAATAAAAGCACTCAGTCTCAGGCTTGGGTCCATTCTTTGACTTCTTCCTGGCAACTGGCTTACCGGGAGCGGCAACCTCCTTGCTGTCCTTCTTGAAGTTCTTCTTACACTTGCCCTTCTTGAACTTAGTGGTCTTATTGACCATCAACACTTGATGTTCTTTCTTGATTTCAACCTCTGCTGACTTCAGCATAGAAAATACTTCAGGAATGGTCTTTACCATCCCCTGCATATTGTAGTTCATCACAAAGCTCTTGTAGCTTGGTGGGAGCGACTGAAGGATTCTGTCAATGACTGCCTCATTAGGGAGGTTAATATTCAGCTGGGTCATACGGTTGTGCAACCCAGACATCTTGAGTATGTGCTCACTGACAGAACTATTTTCCTCCATCTTACAACTATAGAACTTGTCGGAGATGTCATATCTCTCGACCCGGGCGTGAGCTTGGAAAACTAGTTTCAGCTCCTCGAACATCTCATATGCTCCGTGATGCTCAAAACGCTTTTGGAGCCCCGGTTCTAAGCTGTAAAGCATGCCGCACTGAACGAGGGAGTAATCATCAGCACGAGATGGCCAAGCATTCATAATGTCTTGGTTCTCTGGGACGGGAGCGTCACCTAGCGGTCCTTCTAGGACATATTGTTTCCTGGCAGCTATGAGGATGATCCTCAAGTTCCGGACCCAGTCCGTATAGTTGCTGCCATCATCTTTCAGCTTGGTTTTCTCTAGGAATGCGTTGAAGTTCATATTGACATGAGCATTGGCCATTTGATCTACAAGACATATTATGCAAAAGGTTTTAGACTAAGTTCATGATAATTTAGTTCATCCAATCAAATTATTTTAATGAACTCCCACTCAGATTAGACATCCCTCTAGTCATCTAAGTGTTACACGATCCAAGTCGACTAGGCCGTGTCCGATCATCACGTGAGACGGACTAGTCATCGTCGGTGAACATTCTCATGTTGATCGTATCTTCCATACGACTCGTGTTCGACCTTTCAGTCTCCGTGTTCCGAGGCCATGTCTGTACATGCTAGGCTCGTCAAGTTAACCCTAAGTGTTTTTGCATGTGTAAAACTGTCTTACACCCGTTGTATGTGAACGTAAGGATCTATCACACCCGATCATCACGTGGTGCTTCGAAACGACAAGCTTTAGCAACGGTGCACAGTTAGGGGGAACACTTTCTTGAAATTGTTATAAGGGATCATCTTATTTACTACCGTCATTCTAAGTAAACAAGATGCATAAACATAATAAACATCACATGAAATTATATAAAGTAGTGACATGATATGGCCAATATCATATAGCTCCTTTGATCTTCATCTTCGGGGCTCCATGATCATCTTGTCACCGGCATGACACCATGATCTCCATCATCATGATCTCCATCATCGTGTCTTCATGAAGTTGTCACGCCAACGACTACTTCTACTTTTATGACTAACGCGTTTAGCAATAAAGTAAAGTAGTTTACATGGCGTTCTTCAATGACACGCAGGTCATACAAAATAAAGACAACTCCTATGGCTCCTGCCGGTTGTCATACTCATCGACATGCAAGTCGTGATTCCTATTACAAGAACATGATCTCATACATCACAATATATCATTCATCATTCATCACAACTTCTGGCCATATCACATCACATGACAATTGCTGCAAAAACAAGTTAGACGTCCTCTAATTGTTGTTGCATCTTTTACGTGGCTGCAATTGGGTTCTAACAAGAACGTTTTCTTACCTACGAATAACCACAACGTGATCTTGCCAACTTCTATTTACCCTTCATAAGGACCCTTTTCGTTGAATCCACTTCAACTAAAGTGGGAGAGACAGACACCCGCCAGCCACCTTATGCAACTAGTGCATGTCAGTCGGTGGAACCGGTCTCACGTAAGCGTACGTGTAAGGTTGGTCCAGGCCGCTTCATCCCACAATACCGTTGAAGCAAGATAAGACTAGTAGCGGCAAGCAAGTTGAAAAGATCCACGCCCACAACAAAATTGTGTTCTACTCGTGCAAAGAGAACTACGCATAGACCTAGCTCATGATGCCACTGTTGGGGAATGTTGCAGAAAATTAAATTTTTTTCCTACGGTTTCACCAAGATCCATCTATGAGTTCATCTAAGCAACGAGTCAAGGGAGTGAGTTTGCATCTACATACCACTTGTAGATCGAGTGCAGAAGCGTTCAAGGGGATGGTGATGATGGAGTCGTACTCGACGTGATTCGGATCACCGATGACCAAGTGCTGAACGGAAAGCACCTCCGTGTTCAACACACGTACGGTACGGGCGACGTCTCCTCCATCTTGATCCAGCAAGGAGGAAGGAGAGGTTGAGGAAGATAGCTCCAACGGCAGCACGACGGCGTGGTGTTGTTGGTGCAGCAGTACTCCGACAGGGCTTCGCCAAGCACGTACGGAGGAGGAGAGGTGTTGGGGAGGGGAGGGGCTGCGCCTTGAGTTGTCTTGTTGCTGCCCTCCCCTCACCCCTCTATATATAGGAGGAGAGGGGCAAGGGGGCCGGCCCTCTAGGGGAAACCCTAGAGGGGGGCGATGGCCAAAGGGAGAGGGAAAAAAGCGTGGCTTGATCCCCCCAAGCTAGGGGGGCGCCCCCTTTAGGGTTTCCCCTCCCCTTGCCCTAGCCGCATGAGCCTAGGTGGGGAGGCGCGCCCAACCCACTAGGGGCTGGCTCCCTCTCCCACACAGCCCATGTGGCCCCCCGGGGAGGGGTGGCCCCACCCCGTGACCCCCGGAACCCTTCCGGTGGCCCCGGTACAATACTGGTATGCCACCGAAACTTTCTGGTGTCCGTTTAACCACTTTCCTTATATAAATCTTTACCTCCGGACCATTCCGGAACTCCCCGTGACGTCCGGGATCTCATCCGGGACTCCGAACAACATTCGGTAATCACATACTTTTCTTCCTGATAACCCTAGCGTCACCGAACCTTAAGTGTGTAGACCCTACGGGTTCGGGAGACATGCAGACATGACCAAGACGAGCTCAGGTCAATAACCAACAGCGGGATCTGGATACCCATGTTGGCTCCCACATGCTCCTCGATGTTGTCATCGGATGAACCACGATGTCAAGGGTTCAAGCAACCCCGTATACTATTCCCTTTGTCAGACGGTATGTTACTTGCCCGACACTCGATCGTCGGTATCCCAATACCTCGTTCAGTCTCGTTACCGGCAAGTCACTTTACTCGTACCGTAATGCATGATCCCGTGACCAGACACTTGGCCACCTTGAGCTAATTATTATGATGCACTACCGAGTGGGCCCAGTGATACCTCTGCGCAACACGGAGTGACAAATCCCAGTCTCGATCCGTGTCAACCCAACAGACACTTTCGAAGATACCTGTAATGCACCTTTATAGTCACCCAGTTACGTTGTAACATTTGGTACACCCAAAGTACTCTTACGGTATCCGGGAGTTACACGATCTCATGGTCTAAGGAAGAGATACTTGACATTGAAAAAGCTCTAGCAAAACGAACTACACGATCTTGTGCTATGCTTAGGATTGGGTCTTGTCCATCACATCATTCTCCTAATGATGTGATCCCGTTATCAATGACATCCAATGTCCATAGCCAGGAAACCATGACTATCTATTGATCACAACGAGGTAGTCAACTAGAGGCTCATTAGGGACATGTTGTGGTCTATGTATTCACACATGTATTACGATTTTCGGATAATACAATTATAGCATGAATAAAAGACAACTATCATGAACAAAGAAATATAATAATAATCCTTTTATTATTGCCGCTAGGGCATATTTCCAACACTGTGGGCCTACTAAGTTGACATACCAAGGGCTTTGTCAA
Source organism: Triticum dicoccoides (assembly GCF_002162155.2). NCBI lineage: Eukaryota > Viridiplantae > Streptophyta > Magnoliopsida > Poales > Poaceae > Triticum > Triticum dicoccoides. Next base: position 100,320,097 of record NC_041393.1, read on the forward strand.
CTTAGTCAATATAAACAATTCTAGCTGCAGTGACCGTACGATGTCCATCCAACAGCCGTCATCCTTCTTCAACCTCTGGTCTACTTGCTCCAGCCGCCCAAAGCAGCGCCGGTCGTGTCGCCTGCTCCTGCCTCCCATGGTCGGCTGTGTTGCCGCGGAGGCCTCACCGCCCCCTACTACTCCCACCGCTGGCCAGGCCATCCCTCCACTCACCCACTGACCCACACCCCCTGTTATTCTGTGGCAACGGCAACGCAGCCAAACCAGTGAACCCTCGTACTCCTCTCCGCGTGTGCATCCACTGCCGCATTTTCCCCGGCTCCATGTCGTCCCCTTCCTAGGCCTCGCCGTCATCCACCGCTGTGGTGCTCTCGGCGCGGCGTGGTCAACGTGGTCAAGGAACAACTTCCATCGGACATGGACTGTACGTGGAGAGGCTAACAGCTGGGTCCACGGTAGCCGCAAGGAAGTGCCTCCTTATTATGCGCAAAATAATTATTCCTCCACCTGACAGTGGGGACCCACCGGACGGGCCACCGTATTTCACGAAAAAAATGATTCGCCCCCTGACTGCTGGGACCCACGAGCTACATCTTCGCAGGCAAGGAAGTGCGTCCGAAAAAAAACGATTCGCCCCCCTGACTGCTGGGACCCACCAACTACATCTTCGCACGCAAGGAAGTGCGTTCGAAAAAAATGATTCGCCCCCCGACTGCTGGGACCCACCAGCTACACCTTCGCACGCAAGGAAGTGCGTCCGAAAAAAAACGATTCGCCCCCCTGACTGTTGGGACCCAGCAGCTACACCTTCGCACGCAAGGAAGTGCGTCCGGGCAAAAAAAAATGATTCGCCCCCCCTGACTGCTGGGACCCAGCAGCTACACCTTCGCACGCAAGGAAGTGCGTCTGAAAAAAACGATTAGCCCCCTGACTGCTGGGACCCACCAGCTACATCTTCGCAGGCAAGGAAGTGCCTGACAGTCGGGACCCACCTGGTCGAAGCGTATGTAGCATTATCATCCTGGTCGCGAACGTGTACGTACATACTGGTCGATGTAGAGGCGCGCACGTTTCGTAGTAGAGGCACGCACATAGCATGTACACGTACGTACATCGGCGAGGGTGCAAGAAAGAAAATACGGCCACGTACGTACATACGGGCAGGGTCTCTAACTCCTACTCGTGCATACATACATGGCTGGATCAGAACGGAGAAACAACGTTGTCGTCGTGTTCATGGGGAGCCAACCGGCTGGGTCGGAACGAAATGCATGGTCGTGTTCATCGGGAGGGCTTGGACGGAACAGGCGATGGAAACGAGGCATGGCGTACCGCACAACGGAGGAAACGGCCTTGTGTTCGACCGGCCACGTTCGAAACGGGGTCCTGTTGATCGGGAGGGGCCTGGCGTACCGCAAAACGGAGGAAACGGACCTCCTACAGTCGAAACGGGGGTCCTGTTGATCAGGAGCGGTGTGGCGTACCGCAAAACGGATGAAACGGACTTATGTTGGAGCTCTACGGTCGAAACG
>NC_041393.1:100321832-100331238 GCF_002162155.2 Triticum dicoccoides
CTCCACGGGATACTGTTCATCTCCACCGTCAACCTCCTCCAGCCTCCATGGGCTACCGTCGACCTCCTCCAGCCTCCACAGGCTCCTGTTCATCCAGCCTCCACCGTGCGCTACTCCACCGGCTACTCTTCAACCAACCCTCCACGGGCACCCATCCACCGTCTACTGTTCATCCAGCCCTCCACACCACGGGGTCCTGTTCAACCACCCCTCCACGACCACCCCTCCATCGTCTACTGTTCATCCAGTCCTCCACACCATGGGTTCCTGTTCATCCAGAGGCAACGCCACCACTCACTATTCATCCAACCCCCCCCCACCCCGCAATGCTCACTGTTCATCCAATCGATCGGCTTCAGTTAGCAGCAGTAGCGAAGGAATCGCTCCATCGGGTTCTGTTAACATCCATCGATCGATCGCTCGGGTTCAGTAACGCGTAGCCTGCAGTGCAATCGCTCGGGTTCAGTTAGAGCCCAACGCCTCTCTCGGCTTCAGTTAGAGCCAACGCCTCGCATGCACGCGCGTACGTGTACGAGAGAAATGCGCATCGCTCGGCCCCCGACCACCCACTGTAACCGGGAACTCCCCGAAATTTTCCTCACCCTCGCTTCTACCATGGTTTTTTCCGTCATGGACGGCCCAAAGAATGTCATGCAGCTGCGTCTCCGGCCCGCCTAGGACGAAAAGCCCATTTTCTATCATGATTTTTTGTCATAGAAGTAGGAGCCCACCACATCTATGATGATACCGGGTTTTGTCACAATTATCGTCATAGAAGTGTCATATGTATGATAGAAAATTTTTTTGTTTGGCCCAAAATGTCACGGATGTGTCTTTTTTTCGTAGTGCAGGAGCCATATGGTTGTTGCTTTATTGTACGCAATGCAATCGCCATGTAATTGTTTTACTTTATCACTAAGCGGTAGTGATAGTCGTAGTAACAATAGTTGGCGAGACGACAATGATGCTACGATGGAGATCAAGGTGTCGCGCCGGTGATGATGGAGATCATGATGATGCTTCGGTGATGGAGATCATGAGCACAAGATGATGATGGCCATATCATGTCACAGATTTTGATTGCATGTGATGTTTATCTTTTATGCATCTTATTTTGTTTAGTACGGCGGTAGCATTATAAGATGATCCCTTACTAAATTTCAAGGTATAAGTGTTCTCCGTGAGTATGCACCGTTGCGACAGTTCGTCGTGCCGAGACACCACATGATGATCGGGTGTGATAAGCTCTACGTTCAAATACAACGGGTGCAAGCCAGTTTTTGCACACGCAAAATACTCGGGTTAAACTTGACGAGCCTAGCATATGCAGATATGTCCTCGAAACACTGAGACCGAAAGGTCAAGCGTGAATCATAAGTAGATATGATCAACATAGTGATATTCACCATTGAAAAACTACTCCATCTCACGTGATGATCGGACATGGTTTAGTTGATATGGATCACGTAATCATTTAGATGACTAGAGGGATGTCTATCTAAGTGGGAGTTCTTAAGTAATATGATTAATTGAACTTTAATTGATCATGAACTTAGTCCTGATAGTATTTTGCAAATTATGTTGTAGATCAATAGCTCGCATTGTAGCTTCCCTATGTTTTTTATATGTTCCTAGAGAAAACTAAGTTGAAAGATGATAATAGCAATGAAGCGGACTGGGTCCGTGATCTGAGGTTTATCCTCATTGCTGCACAGAAGAATCATGTCCTTGATGCACCGCTAGGTGACAGACCTATTGCAGGAGCAGATGCATACATTATGAACGTTTGGCTAGCTCAATATGATGACTACATGATAGTTTAGTGCACCATGCTTAACGGCTTAGAATCAGGACTTCAAAGACGTTTTTGAACGTATGGAAATTATAAGATGTTCCAGGAGTTGAAGTTAATATTTCAAGCAAATACCCGAGTTGAGAGATATGAAGTCTCTAACAAGTTCTAAAGCTAAAAGATGGAGGAGAATAGCTCAAGCAGTGAGCATGTGCTCAGATTGTCTGGGTACTACAATTGCTTGAATCAAGTGGGAGATAATCTTTTAGATAAGATAGTGACTGAAAGAGTTCTCTAGTCACCATCAACAAGTTACTGGAACTTCGTGATGAACTATAATATGCAAGGGATGATGAAAGAAATTCCCAGCTCTTCGTGATGCTGAAAATCAACGAAGGTAGAAATCAAGAAAGAACATCAAGTGTTGATGATTGACAAGACCACTAGTTTAAAGAAAAGGGCAAAGAGAAAGAAAGGGAACTTCAAGTAGAATGGCAAGCAAGTTGTCACTCCCGTGAAGAAGCCCAAAGCTGGACCTAAGCCTGAAACCTAGTGCTTCTACTTTAAAGGAAATGGTCACTAGAAGCGGAACTACCCCAAATATTTGGCGGATAAGAAGGATGGTAAAGTGAACAAAGGTATATTTGATATACAGATTATTGATGTGTACTTTACTAGTGTTCATAGCAACCCCTGGGTATTTGATACCGGTTTAGTTGCTAAAATTAGTAACTCGGAACAGGAGTTGCAGAATAAATAGAGACTAGTTGAGGATGAAGTGACGATGTGTGTTGGAAGTGGTTCCAAGATTGATATGATCATCATCGAGCACTCCCTATACTTTCGGGATTAGTGTTGAACCTAATTAAATGTTATTTGGTGTTTGCGTTGAGCATGAATATGATTAGATCATGTTAATTGCAATACGATTATCCATTTAAGACAGAGAATAATTGTTGTTCTGTTTACATGAATAAAACCTTCTATGGTCATATACCCAATTTTGATGGTTTATTGAATCTCGATCATGGTAATTAATACACATATTCATAGTATTGATGCCAAAAGATTCAAAGTTAATAATGATAGTGCAACTTATTTGTGGCACTTTCGTTTGGGTCATATCGGTGTAAAGCGCATAAAGAAACTCCATAAAGATGGACTTTTGGAATCACTTGACTATGAATCATTTGATGCTCGCGAACCGTGTCTTATGGGCAAGATGACTAAAACTCCGTTCTCTGGAAGAATGGAATGTGCTAGTGACTTATTGGAAATAATACATACTGATGTATGCGGTCCAATGAGTGTTGATGCTCGTGGCAGGTATCGTCATTTCCTGACCTTCACAAATGATTTGAGCAGGTATGGGTATATCTAATGAAACACAAGTCTGAAACATTTGAAAAGTTTAATGAATTTCAGAGTGAAGTGGAGAATCATCGTAACAAGAAAATAAAGTTTCTAAGAGCTGATCATGGAGGAGAATATTTGAGTTACGAGTTTGGCCCTCATTTAAAACAATGTGGAATAGTTTCATAGCTCAGGCCACCTGGAACACCACAGCGTAATGGTGTGTCCGAACGTCGTAACCACACTTTATTAGATATGGTGTGATCTATGATGTCTCTTACCGATTTACCACTATTTTTGGGGAATATGCATTAGAGACAGCTGCATTCACGTTAAACAGGGGACCATTAAAATCCATTGAGACAACGCCTTATGAACTGTGGTTTGGCAAGAAACCGAAGTTGTTGTTTCTTAAAATTTGGGGTTGTGATGCTTATGTGAAAAAGCTTCAACCTGATAAGATCAAACCCAAATCGGAAAAATGTGTCTTCATAGGATACCCAAAAGAAATTGTTCAGTACACCTTCTATCACAGATCCGGAGGCAAGATATTCGTTGCTAAGAACAGATCCTATCTAGAGAAGGAGTTTCTCTCGAAAGAAGTGAGTGGGAGGAAAGTAGAACTTGATGAGGTAATTATACCTTCTCCCGAATTGGAAAGTAGTTCATCACAGAAATCAGTTCCAGTGATTCCTACACCAATTAGTGAGGAAGCTAATGATGATGATCATGAAACCTCAGATCAAGTTACTACGGAACCTCGTAGGTCAACCAGAGTATGATCTGCACCAGAATGGTACGATAATCCTATTCTGGAAGTCATGTTACTAGACCATGATGAACCTACGAACTATGAGGAAGTGATGATGAGCCCAGATTCCGCGAAATGGCTTGAAGCCATGAAATGTGAGATGGGATCCATGTATGAGAACAAAGTGTGGACTTTGGTGGACTTGCCCGATGATCGACAAGACATAGAAAATAAATGGATCTTTAAGAAGAAGACTGATGCAGACGGTAATATTACTGTCTACAAAACTCAATTTGTCGCAAAAGGTTTTTGACAAGTTCAAGGAGTTGACTACAATGAGACTATCTCACCCGTAGTGATGCTTAAGTCTGTCCGAATCATGTTAGCAATTGCTGCATTTTATGATTATGAAATATGGCAGATGGATGTCAACACTGCATTCCTGAATAGATTTCTGGAAGAAGAGTTGTATATGATGCAAACAGAAGGTTTTGTCGATCCAAAGGGTGCTAACAAAGTGTGCAAGCTCCAGCAATCCATTTATGGACTGGTGCAAGCCTCTCGGAGTTGGAATAAATGCTTTGATAGTGTGATCAAAGCATATGGTTTTATACAGACTTTTGGAGAAGACTGTATTTACAAGAAAGTGAGTGGGAGCTCTGTAGGATTTCTAATATTATATGTGGATGACATATTGTTGATTGGAAATGATATAGAATTTCTGGATAGCTTAAAGGGATACTTGAATAAGAGTTTTTCAATGAAAGACCTTGGTGAAGTTGCTTACATATTGGGCATCAAGATCTATAGAGATAGATCAAGACGCTTGATAAGATTTTTCAATGAGTAAATACCTTGACAAGTTTTTGAAAGATTTCAAAATGGATCGGTCAAAAAAGGAGTTCTTGTCTGTATTACAAGGTGTAAAGTTGAGTAAGACTCAAAGCCCGACCACGGTAGAAAATAGTAAGAGAATGAAACTCATTCTCTATGCCACAGTCATAGGTTCTATAAAGTATGTTGTGCTGTGTACCAGACCTATTGTGTACCTTGCCATGAGTTTGGCAAGGGGGTACAATAGTGATCTAAGAGTAGATCACTGGACAGCGGTCAAAATTATCCTTAGTGAGGACTAAGGAAATGTTTCTCGGTGATGGGGGTGATAAAGAGTTCGTTGTAAAGAGTGACGTCGATGCAAGATTTTACACCGATCCAGATGACTCTAAGTCTCAATCTGGATACATATTGAAAGTGGGAGCAATTAGCTAGACTAGCTCTATGCAGAGCATTGTAGACATATAATATTTGCAAAATACATATGACTCTGATTGTGACAGACCCGTTGACTAAACTTCTCTCATGAGAAAAACATAATCACAACTTAGTAATCTTTGGGTGTTAATCACATAGCAATGTGAACTAGATTATTGACTCTAGTAAACCCTTTGGTTGTTGGTCACATGGTGATGTGAGCTATGGGTGTTAATCTCATACATATGTGAACTATTGATGTTAGATCACATGATGATGTGAACTGGATTATTGACTCTAGTGCAAGTGGGAGACTGAAGGAAATATGCCCTAGAGGCAATAATAAAGTTATTATTTTTTTCCTTATTTCATGATAAATATTTATTATTCATGCTAGAATTGTATTAACCGGAAACTTAGTACATGTGTGAATACATAGACAAAACATATTGTCCCTAGTATGCCTCTACTTGACTAGCTCGTTAATCAAAGATGGTTATGTTTCCTAACCATAGACATGTGTTGTCGTTTGATGAACGGGATCACATCATTAGGAGAATGGTGTGATGGACATGACCCATCCGTTAGCTTAGCATTGTGATCGTTATAGTTTCATTGCTACTGCTTTCTTCATGACTTATACATGTTCCTCAGACTATGAGATTATGCAACTCCCGAATACCGGAAGAACACCTTGTGTGTTATCAAACGTCACAACGTAAAATGGGTGATTATAAAGATGCTCTACAGGTGTCTCCGAAGGTGTTTTCTACATGCAATTGAAGGTCGGACGTCTTGCACTAGAGATCTTGAACTTCACCGAGAGGAGCACGTGAACTTCTTGCAACAACCGTTTCATGCTTTTAGTTTTGTATTCTTTTATTCTCACTTGAAACGCATCCCATGTAGCAGTTGAACTTCTCATTGTTTTCACTTTGAACTTCTGTCACATATTTTTATTTGTAATTCCTCACCCGTTTTGCCAGAGTTGCACAAATGATATACCATTTAAAACCTATTGAAAAGACGCAACTTTGTCTAATACGGTTAAACTCTTGTTTCGAACAACATACACCAATTTCTGTTAACCATTCATTCTAGAATAGGGCCTACAGTATACCCTTTGGAGAGATGTTGAATAGGAGGAACGATTTTTGTGCAGCGCATTTTGTTTCAGCTTTTATAACACATCGAGATAATTGTTTTAAAATACCAAAAATAACATAATTTTGTGTTTCGAACATGTAAATACAAGTTGAATCTCTCTCACAACAATTTTTTAACTTCCTGGGCCGAGCACATGAACTTCTAGCAACCATGTTTTTATACTTTGTCTTTTTATTCCTTTTTCTCATATGAAACACATACACCATGTAGTACGTCAACTTCTTGCCATTATCACTTTGGACTTCTCTCTGTTTCTCTTTAGTAAGATAATAAATCAGAGTTTTTTATAGGCGTTGAACCGCTCTAAAAAATTTATTCTCATCTGAAACACATTCTGTGTAGTAGTCGAACTACCCGCTGTTTTCACTTTGAACTTCTGTCACATATTTTTTTCGCAATTCCTCGGCCGTTTCGTTGGAGTTGCACAAATGATATACCATTAGAAACATGAGTTTTTTATTACTTTCGATCTTCTCTAATATTTTAATTTGAAATTCTTAGTTTTATTGTTACAAAAATATGGTTTTTAAGTAAGCATCGAACAAATTTTTAAAGTTGAACTTCATACTTTTTTTTAAATTGAACTTCATACTTTTCTTTCCCGTATACATCGAACTACTTCTTTACTTTAATATGAACTTCATGAATTTAGGTGATGGTAGGGGATGATGTGGTTTTTTATTATTAATTTCACTTCTAGGTTTTATTCTTTAGTAACGAGGAAACTTCAAGTTTTTTATACACGGTGAACTACTTCATTTTTATTTGAACTTCTAGGTGTTATTCATTTGTAACCGGAAAAGTCTTAATTTTGTAATAAACATCGAACCTTTCCAATTTAAGTTTGAACTTCTATGTTTTTTTGAAACATGGGAAATTCATCTTTTTACAAACCTTTTGAACTGCTCTATTTTATTAATTTGACCTTCTTGGGTTTGTAACAAACATTGAACGTCTTTGTTATTTAAATTTGAACCTTAAGGTTGTTTCTAGAAACAAGGAAAATCCAATTTTCTCTATAATTTTTGTACTGCTAAGGAATATTTCTGCCATAAGAAACATTTTTTTAATTTGTAGAGAGCATCTCATGTTCAACTTCGAGGGTTAGGCGATGTCCCTGTGAACCTAACTTGCTTATATGAACTTTGGGATTTTGGTTCATCGACCTTTATGGGTTTCCCTAGTTGAACTTATGATTATTTTAGATTTTTTTAATTTTGCCAAAATGATCATTTTGCTTTTACATCTGCTGCTTTTGTGTATGCATGAGTTTTACCGTCATCGGTGGTTGGGCGTGGGGCAGCGACGACGGCGTCACCCGGTTAGGCGTGGTGTTGCGGCATCATCGCAAGTTGGGCCGAGGGTGGATAGTGCGGGAGGTGGGGTGCATGATCGGTTGGGTCGTATGGTGGGTTTGGGTAGTTTAAGATTGGGTCTTTTTTGTTTTCAACGAGTTTGGGAGGATCTCAGCTAATGATTCTAGTTTTTAAATATCAGATTTTTTTAATTTCAAATACTTTTCTTTTCCCTTTTTTGAAACGGTAAAACCATGTACTTGAAAAAACATTGAAGCAATGTGTTATGCTTATTTGAAGTTCTTGCTTTTCTTTAGCGACAAAAATTTCTTATGTTTTTATAAACATTGACCTGCTATGTATTTTCAAATTGGACTTCTTGGTTTACTTTCAAAGATGGGAAAATGTGTGTATTGTTTTGTCTTTTAACTTATTGTTTTGTTTTGTTTTGTGAACCTCTAGAGTTTATTTTTTGGGGCAAACTCTTTTTTTGGTAAAATGATTTTGGCTTGTTTTTAATGTCAATTTTTCTTCTCTCTTTTTCCCAACCCTTTTTTTAATCTTTTTTCCAACCTTCAACCACTTTGTATAAGTGAACTTTTTTGGAACATAATGTTTGAATTTCCTTGAAGGTATTTCTCCTCAACCATTCATTTTTGTGTATTAAAATTAACAGGCACGGCCATGGAGGGTCAAATTTTGTTAACCGCGAATTGGATGGACCTTGTCCAATGCAACAGTTGGACTTCAGTTAACTTCGACTGGATCCGTGCGTGCAGGCGCTAGAGGCGACTTGCATCGGGTGGTGGCACTCGGGGGAGACTTGCATCTGGCGCATAGTTGCCATGTTTCCGGTACGGTGGGAACCAGGAACGGGAACGAGGGACGAGAGTCGCTGGTTGAAAAAAATAGGGTACAACAAGGCTATACATCTCTTGAACGATTTTTTTATAGCGTGGACGCGATCCAATCCATTTGGGTACGATGAACCCAGTACGGTACCATGGATCGAGGAACGCAATTCCTGAAGAACCACGACTCCCTGACGGTCAACATTCCTTGCTGTTATTGGATCCCTTGCTATTAATGGACCGGGGGAAGAATGAGGAGTCCTTGAGAAAAGAAACGACGGCGTGAGTAAATTATGCCTCGCGTTTTGGCTGTTGGATCCTGAAACCTGAATCGAGGAGCAGGCTACAAGGACGCCGAATCTTCATCGAATCGTACCAAATCCGACCTTGGTCCCGAATCCGATTCCGGGTCGATAAATCGGGATCGAGGGACGGCCTACCGTTCCCCGTTTCCGGCTACTATGATCTGGCGGGCGATGCTCAGGGTGTGTGGGCATGGCGCGTGGCTGCTGTGGGGCGCATGATGGCCGGGGCGTGGGATGTGCGCTGGGCTGGGCGCGGCGGTTCACCGCTTCTTCCTCCCACCTCCTACCGTGCTCGACGGCGCCCAAATCCCTCACCTTCTTATCCAGCTGACCCCCTCAACCTCCCGGGCCGCCACGCTCTGAGCGCCAGGCCGCCGCTAGCCCTACTCCCGACCGAAGCAAACCACACCTCCTGAACATATCTTCCTCCCAGTCAACCCCACCCCGCACCCTCCCACTCCCATTCCCACCTTCATCTTCGCCCGCCTTGCCGCCGTGCCCACCCCCTCCACCTTCTTACCTCCCTCTCCACCACCCACGACAGAGCTCCCTCAGCCACCGGGGAGCCCACCCACCTCCCTCCCCTGCACCGCCACGCCACCTCCCTCCATCGCGCTGCACCACCACCTCCCTCCCACCGC
>NC_041393.1:100331390-100339193 GCF_002162155.2 Triticum dicoccoides
TCTGCCGTGGTCGGCCCTTCCCAGGCCACCGTCGCGCCGCCCCTGCCGTGACCATCGTGCATGTCGACCACCTCCTGCTACACCACCCACCACCGCCCGCCAACTCCCGCATCCCACACTTTCACTCACCCCGTCCAGATGCGAGAACCGTCCGCCCGCCCCCATTCCACTGCCTATCGGCATCCCATGCCGTACACTACGGTCCACGGCGACGCCAGATCCATGCGCCGGTGAGACCAGCAACGTCTGCCCATGCCTGTTCCTTCTTTCCCTGCTCCCTGAGTTAATTGCATGGAACTACCACACTTCGGCACATCGTAACAAATCAATACCATTAGTCATTTTTTTGCCATGCAGTACCAACTCTAAGCCTAAGTGTTGCAAAAAGGTCTGACAGCCGTATAAACACGTATCTGACTGAGTGGCCCCACCTGTCGGACGACACATGGCATATGTTTTTTTTAGGAAGCCCCTCGCGCTATACTTAATCACATACACGCCCTTCATGAAAATCTAAAAAGATAGCGCGCGGGTGGGATTCGAACCGGCGACCTGCCGCGTCACGCGCACGCACCCGACCAGTACGCCAGCCTCGGTGACATATTCAAAGTACGATACCATGCTTATATTGTTATATGTCTGAACAAATAAAATAAACGAAAAAATTGATAATGCATCAGGATGCGATATATTTGTTACAGTTACTGCATATATTTGTTGTATTTTTTTAATGCATAGTTACTCACAAAATGATAACATGTACTAAAAATTATTGTGTAATCGTAATAAATTTTATAATGCACGATGAACATTTTATAAAATACATTTCAAATTTTAAATACGCGTTCAACTTTTCCCAAAAATGTTCTGAACATTTTTTTTAAATGCACAAACACTTTATTTACCTTTCAGAGTAATTTTAAAATTTTGAACGTCAACCCAGAAACAATGTAGAGACCAGCAGGTTTATTCTTCACACCGACCGTAGTGTGCGTAACGTATATTGAAAAAAATCATACACATGTATATATATACATCATATATTATAAAATGTTCAATATATATATGATAAACTTTTTATAATATGATATCGTACATTTAAACTTTTTAGAATATGCAATATATATACATATTAAACGATGCGACGAACATTTCTTTAATCATATGACGCGATGAACATATAATAATTTTTAATATCATATAAAAACCAGAACGGCTCGGAGTTTAAAGACGTATACGCGTATTAGTTGACACATAGGATGGCATGGGGCAGAGGCAGCAAGCGCGCACGGCGAGCGACTCGGCGAGGTCGATTTCCGGCGGACGGTCGCGCAACTTTCTATTTTGTAAAAAAACGAAAGGTACAAAGTATATATAACGTTACGCGTGGCTTTTGACGTGAAAGCAGCAGCAGCGCAACGGCAGCGAGCTTTCCCCTTGCACGGCACGGTGCGGGTTCGAGTCCCGGCGGTACGCGCGTGTGTTGGTATCCTTCCAAATGGGATAAGAGTTTTCTTATTAGTCTCTTTCTATCTCTCAATTGAAGAAATAATTGAAAAATAAAACAGCAAATACAAAAATGAGTAATAAACCCCAGTATAGGCTGGTGCGATTCAATTCAACATTTTGTTCATTCGGGTTTGATTGTGTCATAGTTCTATAGTTGGAATTTGGTTTATCGTTGGATGAACTGCATTGCTGATATTGATCCCAAGAAAAAAAAACAGTAGGTACAGCTAGTCCGTGAATAGCCAGCCATTGCACTGTAAAAATAGGATAGGTTCGATCTATGGTCATTGAGGGCCTCCTAAAAGGATCTATATCTTTTTTACTATTCTTCTTTCCCCAGGGAGGGGTATTTAAAAAGAAAAAATGGATAAAGGGTTAATTCGTTCTTGATAACCATTTCCTTAACAAGTGAATGGGAACATACTCTGGATCGGAATCCGAAGAAAGTACTACTTGATAATTTCTACAAATTGCAAGTCCTTATTATGATTCCTTTTATGGGCAAAAATCTCTAATGTTTTAGATTTTCCATTACTAATCCTTTATGTACCTTAGTGTTCCTAACCCTTCACTAACTTTTGGTGGATTCTTCTTATGGATTAATAAGTTATAGTAATATAATAACTAGGAATATTCTAGTAATGGAATTCCATATCGTGAATCTTTTATTCTTGGCCGCTTCAAGATATGATGACTAATTAAAAAATATCAACCTTGGGATAAAGAGTTTACACTGCTTATGTTTACTTCCACTTTTTTCTTGTACGTAGGAAATGAGATTTTTTCTTTTTACTACAAATTTATAAGCTGTTTTGTTTCACTCATATAGCTATCTAGTTTAACTTACCAACCCAAATACTAAATAAGAAAAGGAATATAAATAGTTAATGGATTTTATAGGAAAAAGATCCATTTTAACGAACCACACGTAGAGATATTGCTAGCACACAAAAAGTTAATGGTATTTCATAACTAATGGATTGAGCAACAGCTCGTAGACCGCCTGAAAAAGAATATTTATTATTTGAGCTATACCCTGCCATAAGAAGACCAATAGGAGCTATACTTGAAATGGCAATCCATAAAAAAACACCAATACTAAGATTGGCTAAACCAAAATGATATCCCAAAGGGACAACTAAAAAACTTAATAAAACTGATATGACTGCTATAGAGGGTCCAATGCTAAATAAAGAAATATCTCCTCGGGATGGCAGAATATCTTCTTTAAAAAGTAGCTTAGTCCCATCTGCTATAGCTTGAAGCAGGCCCAAGGGGCCAGCATATTCATGATCAATACGTTGTTGTATCGACGCAGATATTTCTCTTTCTAACCACACAATTACGAGTACCTCTATTATTATTCCCAAAAGGAGGGTCAAAATGGGTAGAATCGATATCTGTCCATAGACTTCTTTTAATAATTCCAATTTCCAAAAAGAATTGATAGTTTCTACCTCTACCCTATCTATTATCATTTCAACGATCAACTTCCCCCATAATGATATCTATACTACCTAATATCGTCATGATATCAGGCAATTTCATTTTTTTAACTAGCTGAGGAAGAATTTGCAAATTAATAAACCCGGGTGGACGGATTTTCCATCTCCAGGGGAAAAGGCTATCATCTCCTACTAGATAAATCCCTAATTCACCTTTTGGCGCTTCTACTCTTACATAAACCTCTTGTCTTGACAATTCAAAATTGGGCGAAGGTTTTTTACCAAGAAATTTATACTCAAAATCATTCCATTCAGAATTCTTTTCTTTCTTAAAGCGCCGGACTTCTAAATTCTCATAAGGTCCTCCAGGAATTTTTTCTATAGCTTGTTGAATTATTTTGATGGATTCCCTCATTTCACCAACTCGTACAAATTAGCGAGCTAATGAATCCCCTTCTTTTTGCCATTGGACTTTCCAATCAAATTGGTTGTAAGACTCATAAGGATCTACTGTACGAAGATCCGATTGTATTCCAGAAGCTCGTAACATCGGTCCCGATAAGCCCCAATTTACTGCTTCTTCTCCGCTAATAAAACCTACTCCTTCAACTCGCTCTAAAAAAATTGGATTCTATGTAATAAGTTGTTGATATTCAACAACTCCGCGTAAAAAATAATCACAGAAATCTAAACATTTCTCGATCCATCCATAAGGTAGATTGGCGGCTACTCCTCCGATGCGAAAGTAATTGTGCATCATTCGCATACCTGTAGCAGCTTCAAATAGATCATATATTAATTCTCTCTCTCTAAAAATATAGAAAAAAGGAGTCTGTGCGCCGAGATCCGCCATAAAAGGTCCTAGCCATAGCAAGTGAGAAGCTATCCGGCTTAATTCTAACATAATTACCCTAATATAGCTGGCTCTTTGTGGTATTTGAATATTCTCCAAGAATTTTGGTGCATTTACTGTTATTGCTTATGTAAACATAGTAGCTAAATAATCCCACCTTGTTACATAAGGTAAGTATTGTATAATAGTTCGGTTTTCCGTGATTTTTTCCATTCCTCTGTGTAAATAGCCTAATATGGGTTCACAATCAATAACATCCTCACCATCGAGAGTAACGATCAGTCGAAGAACACCATGCATTGATGGGTGTTGAGGGCCCATATTGACTATCATCAGATCTTTTCTTGTAAGCGGTAGACTCATATCCTTTCTTCCTTAATTCATTATTCCATGAAAATGGATTATTCCTTGAATTCCTCAAAGCGAGGCTCATCAAAATGAAAAATCTAAGACTACTATAAGACTACTTAAAAAATAATAAAACAAGAAAAAAATTGAACGATTAAATTACTGCTCCCGAATATTCGACTGACCGATTAATTTCTTATAACGTACTCTATTTTTCTTTGCCAAATAAGCCAGCAAACGTCGACGTTTTCCCAAAAGTCTTCGTAGACCTCTTTCCGATGAAAAATATTTTTTGTGTAATTCCAAATGTGAAGCAAGTCTCCGTATCTTATTGGTGAAACTGAATACTTGAAATTCAACAGAACCCCTATTTTCTTCTTTTTTTCTTCTTTAATCATAAATCCAAAAAAAATTCTACCTCCTTTCTTTTTCATGTATTTTTCTGATCAGGAAAAATACAAAATTATGTCAGTTATTTTGAAGTTATTCTAATTTCGTACACACACAAATTTGCAATTATTCATCTACTACTGGAATTTGGATTTATTTTATCGATGCAAATTGGATTTGGATAGAAAGGTACATTCTTTCTAATATTTTAGATAGATGAAACATTTCTTCTATCTAAAATATTAGAAATAATTTTGCTGATTTATTTATTGCTATATGCAGTTTATGGAATTGATACACCATTTAATTGATATCATTTAGCAAAATTAAACACAGCATATGCATCCATCTTTTGGCTAGAGAATTTCGCGAGATAGAGATATGGTATTTAAAATAACAACACTTAGACTTAGAGTTGGTACTGCATGGCAAAAAAATGACTAATGGTACTGATTCGTTACAACGTGCCGAAGTGTGGTAGTTTCTTGCAATTAACTCCTGCTCCCTCCTCTCCTGCTCAACCCTTTCCTCTGTCTTTCTCTGTGTCGCAGCAGGGACGCAGCCATGGCCGCCATTGCTCAAAACTTGCCGGACCTGACGACTTCTCCATGGCCGTGCAGTTCGAGCGACTGCGTGTGTGTAGTGCGTCCAACGAGTGCATGCGGTTCGACGGGGCAGCACACCGGGTCGCTGCCATGTTCTCTTTGCTCCTGCTTTGCCCGCTGACAACCGTGGCTTCTCCCCTCCCACTCCAGTAGGCTGTAGCGCGCAAAGTGTTGTGCCTCCGTCAATCCCTGCCGGCGCTGCCGCTGGATTCCGGACAGCTCGTGTGAGCATGCAGCTCCATGGTGAGCACCATGACCACTGCTGTGGGCGACCTCGCCTCCACTCCGGCGAGCACCATGGCGACCACGCCGTCCAGTACCTGGAGCACATCATACGACCGCAACGTCCTTACCTCCTCCTTCCAACAACGACGTCAGTCCAGTTCGGCAGGGGTGCCATTTCAGCTCAGTGGTATTTGGTTTCAGACTAGCGCTGCAGTGCACGCTTGCACTTTAACTTGTCTGTGTAGGGTACATTTTGCCTATCAGCTTGGTTGTGTGTGTGTTGTGATGTTTGGTGTTGGGTTTGCTTCGTTGCAGGGCACGCCCGTTTCAGTCAAAAATGCAATGATGTGTGATGCGGCAAGGCCGTCAACTAGGCTCCCTGAAGCAGTACAGAAGCTTCTTCTTTTTTGCATTTTCAGAATTTGGATGTATAGTTTGGTTGTATTTCAGTGCAGTACGGATACAAAAATGGCATTGGCATGCAAATGCAGTGCACTTTGGCCTTGCATAAAAGTCCACTATGAAGGACTTTCCAGTACACTTCATTTAAAACAAAATTCATTTAAAAAACCATGCAAATGCCAGTGCACTTTGGTCTTGCATAAAAGTCCACTATGAAGGACTTTCCAGTACACCTCATTTAAAACAAAATGTATTTCAAAAACCATGCAAATGCGGTGCACTTTGGTCTAAAGGAAATTACAGTATGGAGGAGGACTCTTCAGTACACTCCATTTAGGACAAAAGTCCACTACGAAGGACTTTTCGTGCACTCAATTTAAAACAAGATGCATTTAAAAAAATGCAAATTCAGTGCACTTTGGTCTTACAATAAGTCCGCAGACATGCAAATTCAGTGCACTTTGGTCTTACAAAAAGTACGCTACGAAGGAATTCCCACTTAAAAACAAAATGCATTTAAAAAAATATGCGAATGCGATGCACTTTGATCTAAAAGAAGTGCACTACGAAGGACTCTTCAGTACACTCCATTTAGTACAAAATTCATTTAAAAATATATGCAAATTCAATGCACTTTGATCTTACAGAAAGTCCACTACGAAGGACATTTCAGTACACTCCATTTAAACCAAAATGCATTTAAAAAACATCCAAATGTGATGCACTTTGGTCTTAGAAAAGTCGACTACGAAGGACTCTTCGGTACACTCCATTTAAAACAAAATGCAATTAAAAAAATGCAATTCACTTGACCGTTTGATGCAGTGCAATTTTCAGTCTATAGCAGTGCGGTTTTTTGTCTGATGCAGTACATACAACGATTTTGGTGTCGCGAAAAAACAGTGTTCGCATTTTGTTAAAATTGAAATTGTTGTTAAACTGTAAGGTAATTAGAGAGCGTGTTCTACATGAAAAAGTTTTTCTTGTCGTTATCTTTCTAACTATGTACCAGTTGTATCTTTCCAACCAGCGGTTTGCCAAAATTCACAAAAATACGCTCGCTGCCGCTCATCGTCAGCCGCACGATTTTCAATATTAACTTAAAACCATAAGGAATCTTAAAAACATTTGGACATATGAAAGTTGCGCATTGTCCGTAGCTTTCCAATTGCGTATAACACGCCTCGTTTCGACAAACGGTTGAAAAACTGGAGCGAAAACATTATTGAAAAATTTAAAAAAAAATAAAAAACTAAATTCCGTGAATTAGAAAATTTGAAACTGCTCTTAAACCGTAACGAATTAGAGAAAATAATAGATATTAAAAAGATGCGCCTCGATGATATCTTTCCAAGGGGATATCATTTGCTTCATTTCGACAAGCGATTTAGAAGAAAACACGAAAAAATGCTCGTTGACATTCATCGTGAGCCGCACAATTTTTAAAACTTCTCTTAAACTATAATGAATCTCGAAAAGTGTTCAACATGGCGAAGTCGCGCCTAATCTATAGCTTCTCAACGGTATATTACACGTGTTGTTCCGACAAACGGTTAAAAAACTAGAGCAAAAACAGTACCAAAAAACAATGCGTGCAGTTTTTTCCGACACGAAGTTTACTGGTCTCTGTATTGTAGTACCTTTGCTACAGAAAGTGCAGTGCTCTCGCGTTGAGCGTGCAGTGCAGAAGTGTTATCAGAATAACTATTCTGCTAATATTAGTAGAATAGACCGGCTATATATATTGATTTTACGCGTTGGTTCAACATTTATAGGTGTGTTGGTTCAACATTTTTTTCAGGATTTTTGAGAACTTTTACTTCGTCGAAAGCCTTAACTAGTTCTGTGGCAAACTATTGTAGAAAATCCTATATATATTGATTCTGCGCGCATGGAGCCAGGCCGGCGGCGGGCATGTGGTCGGGGCGGCGGCGCGCACGTGGTCGTGGCGACATCACTCAGGGAGCCAGGCGGTGGTGCGCGGGTGGTCGGGGCAGCGACGCGCAGGGAGCCAGGCAGCGGTGGG
>NC_041393.1:100339484-100342779 GCF_002162155.2 Triticum dicoccoides
GTGTGGGGGGGGGTCGCCGGTTGGGGATCGAGGCGAGCGAGGTGGGATCGAGGCACGGGAGGTACGGGACACACGGTGGTTTTTTTTCGATGGAGTTCGGGAGCACCACCGCGGCTCCTATCTAGGGCGTTGTGATCCAAATAACTATTCTAATCCTAGAATTAGAATAGTGTTGTCCTATATATATATATATATATATATATATATATATATATATATATATATATATATATATATATATAACACAAGTGCACTGCATCTTCTTGACGACGAGCACTCCAATATAGACTAGTGAACTTCGCGTCGGAAAAAATTGCACGCGGTGTTTTTCTGGTACTGTTTTCGCTCTAATTTTTTGATTGTTTATCGGAATGAGGCGTATAATATACCGTTGAAAAGCTATGGATTAGGCGCAACTTCGACATGTTGAACAGTTTTCGATATTCCACACGGTTTAAGAGCAGTTTTGAAAATGGTGCGGCGGATGACGAGTGGCAGCGAGCGTTCTTTCGCGTTTTTTTCTAAACCGCTTGTCGGAATGAAGCAAATGATACACCGTTGGATAGATATCATCGAGGTGCATCGTTTTCATATAGAAATGTTTCTCTAATTCCTTACGGTTTAAGAGCAGTTTCAAATTTACTAAACCGTGGAATTCTGTTTTTCAAAAAAATTCAAATTTTCGGTACTGTTTTCGCTCCAGTTTTTGAACCATTTGTCGAAACGAGGCATGTGATACGCCGTTGGAAAGCTATTAACGAGGCGCAACTTTCATATGTTGAAATATTTTTGAAATTCCTTATGGTTTTAAGTTAATTGTATAAATCGTGCGGCGGACGACGAGTGGCAGCGGCCGTTTTTGGCGAAATTTTTGCAAACCGCTGGTCGGAATGATTCAAACGATATGCCGTTGGAAAGATATCGACGATACGCAACTCTTTCATGTAGAACACTCTCTCTAATTCCTTACGGTTTAAGAGCAGTTTTAAAATTAGCGAAAAGCTTAAACTCTGTTTTTTCGCGACACCAAAATCGTCGTCGGACAGAAGAACGCACTGCTTCAAACTGAAAACCGCACTGCAACAGACAGTCAAGTGAACTTCATGATTTCTTTTTGTCGGACGTAAACTTTCTCACACAAGTTTCTGTTGTCTGTTTTTCAACTTTTTTTTCAACGAGTGGACCGCAACACTCCCGAAAGTGAACCGCAACGCCACCAAAAGTGAACCTCATGAGTTTTTGTTGTCTTTTTTTTCATACTTACTAATTTTTTACATGCGTTGACCAAGCGAGTGGACCACAGGAACTGAGCGAGTGAACTACATCTAATATAGAAGCGAGCTTCTTTTGAGATGTTTTTGTTTTGTGTTTACCAAGTGGACATCAGAGGAGTTTTATAGCAAACCGTGTCAGAGAACAAAGTGAGCTTCAAAAGATACACATCTATCTGATTGTTTTACACAGCTCCACACATAATCTGTACTCTCTACCATCCAAACCACGGTAAAGAACTGCAGTTTTTACAATGAGCTAATGAGTGCAGCTTTTAACAACAACAAAATTAAGTAATGGGGCATCCAATGGAACTGCATCACTTCATCTTTCCTGCAAAATTGAGTAAAATGAACCTCAATAGCAAACCATAGCAGACTTCATTTGCACTTTCTTTTATCTTCAGAAATCACAAAAATCAATGAAGTGCAGAAGAGCACTATCGAATCGCACGGCACGCCCAGTTGTACTACATAGTGGAGGCCAGCAGCACGCTATACCGCGGGCACATGCATTTTAGAAACATGCATACATCCCCACGAGCAGAACAAAATAGTTGCATCCAGCTTATTGCACACCCGTGACCGTGCCAAATTGCACCACACGGCATTCCTAGTTTTTATATTGAAGTGCAGTTTTCAATATTATTTTTTGAGTAACAGGGCATCAGGGCATTGAACCAAAATGCACTACCTATCCTTAGGAAAATACAAAAAACAATGAACCTCCTATATTTTGTTTTTCCAAGATTTGCAGTCCGCGCAAAGACATTTTATCTGGCAAAAAATGAAAAAAAGTATTGCACTTTTGTGCACAAACCGAGCTGCACTGGTGGCCCACCAGGGACTGCAACGCTCCATGCAGAGCACCTCCTCTCTCCCTCCGGCGATCTGCAAAGGGCAGTGCACCTCCTCTCTCCCTCCGGCAATCAGCAAAGGGCAGTGTGGCCAACCACATAGGAAGCTACCGTTGGCACATGCACCGCACCGAGCCGAGAGGGGAACTGCAGACAAGAAAAATCTGAAGAAAAAGAAGGTCTCGAACTGCAATACAAAGCAAACAGGTTTTGACGCAGTAGAATCAAACTGCAGGCTCGGGGGTACCGTACTGCACGCAAGGGAAAATCCAAAAAAAGAGCCATTACAGAGATGAAATGCAGTTTGCTCCTTTTCTCCCTCGGCGAGGTTCAGCAGCAACAATAAAGCAAACTGCTTAGCAGCGACAATAGCGGTGATGCAGTTCATCGAGGGGGAGGGAGATGGTCGACGACTGATGCTACGAAACAAACACAGGACCGCGGTGGATTTGGCTGCATCGACCAGCAGGAGGTCGAGGCCGAGCCAGAGTGGAGGAAGGGGGAGCTCCCACCGTGAGGAGCGGCTGCGGGCACCGCCGCTTGGACGCTCCGGCTGTGGGCAAGGGGCGCCGTCACCGAGGGAGATGAGGGAGAGGGTGGAGCTTGGCGCTGGTGCTGGCCGTCGGTGGAGAAGAAGGCCGCCGCCCCGTAGAGACACACCTCCTAGCACCCCCCCTCGTGCGGATCTCACCGGATCCGGCGCCGGGCTGCGCGAGCGAGGGGGTTCCGCGCTGAGGGTTGGCGGCGACCAGATCCATCTTTCTGGCCGCACCAATGGTCGTGGTGGCCAGACCCGACGGCTGAGGCTGCATCGGGGGCTGAGTTGGGCCGGATCCCGGCATGACCGCTGGATGGCGCGGGAGAAAGAGGAGTGCGGCGACCGGCATAGAAGGTGGTTCCCGCGGGACGCTGTCGGAGGTGGTGGTGGGTTGTGCCGCTGGAGAAGGTGGGGAGGGTAGGGGTGCGCGGGGAGGAAAGTGGGGCGCGACGCAGAAGGTGGCTGGCTGGAAGGGGAGCAGGGAGTTGACGGTGGTCGTGGGGAGACTGAGCGGGTAGTTTATTTGTTGGCCCGTGCAGTTCGGTCTGTTTCTTTTGCGGGGTTAGTTTGTAGCTACCAGTCGCACGAAACTGTTAGCAGAATAAGCGTTTTGGTGTGCAGAATAAGGT
>NC_041393.1:100343055-100353321 GCF_002162155.2 Triticum dicoccoides
CCCCGCCCCACCGCCGCCTGGCTCCCTGATTGATGTCGCCACGCTAAGATTCAAGCTGGAGGTACGCTACCTGTCAGCGTCTGATCTCTCGTGCTCCTCCCCCCGAGTTCTTCTCTTCCCGTGTCGCCAGAAGCCAGCCATGGTGAGCATCGTCCCTCCCCATCAACTCTCTCCGACATTCCTTGTCAACTCTCTCTGACCTTCTCGCACCTCTCCTAGCTGCAGCGCACGGTGCTTCATGGCATCCCAGGTTCCTCTCCGAAAATAGGCGTGAGTAGTGCTCCCATGAAAATCGTCTCGTGTGTGCAAAGCTATGCCATCCAACTAATATGGATAAATTTGTTTAGCAGTCTTTTCTCTTTGAACTAGCTGACGTACATGCTCCAACATATGGATGTGTTGCTCATGTGAAAAATGTGTTAACTGAACTTCACAATCTTGACCGAAGATGTTTAAAAAAATGTGTTAACCACTGCTCCCACACATCAGCGACTATCCATCTCCAATACTCGCACGCACGCCGTAGCACTTGCATTTCGATGCTCCAAGGCCTTACTGGCACTTCCTGCATCTTTGTCCTACAAAAAACTATAGCAGTCTTTAATTCTTCTGATTTCTTGCAGCAGTTCAATATATATTACACAAGAAGAAGAAACTAACAGAATGTTGCCGATGTTCTCTTTTGTGATTGTCGTAGACTTCCAACTATTTAGATGTGGGCAAGTCAAACAGAGTTCTCTTTGCTTCTGCTGATCTTCTTAGGTCATCAGGATTGTACACATTGGCAGGTCAAACAGAGTTCTCGTGGCAGGTCGAACAAAGATGCCCGTGGAGTCATTTCTGCTAGTTGCCATTCCCTTGTTATGTCCACTAGGACTTCGGATGTCGAGGTGCAAGTGAGGAGCTCGAGCTACAGGAAGAAAGCGGCGGTGGGGGCGTCATCTCACCACCACAACCATGGCAGCAAGGCGCACTACGTCCATGGCGGGAGACTGGCACCAAAGGTGGCCTGCCAGGGTCATGGACGGGTTCAGGAAGATGCTAGTGGGCCTATTCGCCTTCCCACCGCAGCCTCCCAAGGTCACCTTCTCCGCCAACTCCAGGGTCGGTGGTGAGGACGCCATGGCTGTGGCGCCCAAGAGGCCATCGTGCATCAGCTCCAACCTGCAGCCGGTGAACAACGCACACTACGACGAGGCCATCTCCGACTGTGTCAAGTTCTTCCACCGGTCCGCCAGGGTGGATGTCAGGTCACGGCCGTCGTCGTCGTCCCACTTCTGAATTCCCATCGTCGTCAACTTTGTGCTAGTTTCAAGCGTATCCCACTGTGTGTGTGTGTGGGCATGTGTATGTGTGTCTGTTATGTTACTGTGTTTTTTCTTTTGACATCTGTCATGTTAGTATGTTATTGTGTTAGTAAAATGGACAGCGAGCCAACTGTTGTAGGTCAATGGTAACAAAGTATCAAAGCGTTTTGGACGTGAGGATGTTGCAAAGTCCTAGTGGGCTAGCAATAACTGTGTTATAACTTTATGGTAGTTTTAAACCGATCATAGCTTGGGTTAGTGTATTTCATTTCATAGCTTGGATTTTGTAACTTGTTAAGTTTATTGTGCAGAACCTTCAGAAAAGATACCAAAAAAGTATGTTATGGACCTTGTAACTCCTTCCCCTTTTTCCATTCATAGCTTGGATTTGATGTATGGAAGTTTGTGTAAACCATATTGTTTACATACACCTAAAGGAGTATGTATTTTTTAAAGTAATCTGTAAGTTCAAATATTATTGCATAAAGACTTCAATCATTGTATTTTAGGAAGAATGCATCTTACTGTTAAAAATGCCTAGAGAAAAAGCATTCATCAAAAAAAAGTTAGCAACCCATTTTTTGGGAGGTTCAAAATGTTAAAATTGCACAAAAAAAGAGTGTAGAAAAAGATGGGCGCCGCAAAAAATGATACTAAACAAACAAACAATTTGAAATACAAATTCGTGGAGTTGGGTAGTTCAATAAATGAAAAATACAAAACAAAAGACTAGTCTGTAGGTTGCTCAGGCCCATGACAAGCTCGTAAATTTAAAAATTGTTTTTTATGGTGGAAAATATCCTTTGATTTCCATTTTTACATAGAGAAAAAGTGAGCAAAAAAGACCACAATAAAAAATGATGTCATTTTCCATGATTTTACCCGTTTTATGTAGAGAAAAAGTTAGCAAAAAAGACTAGTCTGGAGGTTGTTCAACATAAGGTTATTATTCACCAATGCACCGCTTTCTCTTTGGGAGCAGAAAAAGAGAGAAGTTCATCCTGGCAACCCAATGTGGTTCAATTTGTATATTAAAAGAAGACCCTAGAAGTTCAAAATTAAATAACAATGCGGTTCAATTTTTATTTAGTAAGAAACGATTTCCCTTTAGACTAAATAATCAAGCCACCAAGTTCACACTAATAATAACAAAGTTGTTCATATATACGAAAAACTCAAGTTCTTCCTATTTTCTAGAAAAAGAAAAGTACGAAGTTCAATTTAAAAACTAAAAGTACAAAACGATTTTCACCATTTCTAAATAAAAAACTCTCGAAGTTCAAGTAAAATAATGGAGCGGTTCGATGTTTAAAAAAGTAATAGGATATTTTCCATTACGAAAAAAACAAGAAGTCCAAATTTTAAAAATGGAGAAGTTCGATGTGAAGGAAAAACTTAGATTTTTTTCTCGTTGCTAAAGAATAAAATGTAGAAGTTCAAATTAAAATAATGGAACATATGAAAAAGGTTTATGAAAATGATTTCCCAATTTTCAAAAAATACCCGAGAAGCCCATATTAAAACAACATCATGGCTCTATCTTTAAGAAAAATAGAGCGCTTCAAAATTTTATAAAAAAGATTAAGAAAAAAACCAGGAAGTCCATCTTAAAAAGATGGAGAAGTTCGATGATTATAAAAAACACAGATTTCCTCGTTAGTAAAGAATGGAAATAAGAAGTTCAAAAAGAAAAAACAAGAAGTTCAACTTTTGAAAATAGAGCGCTTCAAAATTTCATAAAAAAGGATTAAGAAATAAAACCAGAAAGTTCATATTAAAAAGATGGAGAAGTTCGATGGTTATAGTGAACTTGGATTTTCCTCGTTATTAAAGAATGGAAGCAAAAAGTAAAAAAAACAAGAAGTTCAACTTTTAAAAATAGAGCGCTTCAAAATTCATAAAAAAGAAGAAAATGAGATTAAAAATTCATAAAAAACTCAGATATTCTCCTGTAACGAGAGAAGTTCAGATTGATAACTAACAAAAGTGCACGTACTACACGGTGTGCATTTGTATTAAAAAAGGAATGAAAATGCAAAGCTTAAAGGTTTGTTGCTAGAAGTTTAAGTTCTCGACTCGAGAAAGTTCAAAAATTCTTATGAGATAGCTTGAACAAAAATATGTGACAGAAGTCCAAGGTGAAAACAACAAGAAGTTCAACTACTGGTAAGGAATGCATTTCAGGTGAGAATAAAAGTATAGAAAAATAAAAGCTTAAAGGTTTTTTTGAAAGAAGTTCAAGTGTTCCATCCGGAAAAGTTCAAAAATTCTTACGAGAGAGGTTCACCTTGTATTTCCATGTTCGATTTTTTCGGTATAAAAATCAAATACAATTCTTTACTCAAAATATAAAAAGGTGAAGTTCAAATTGAAATAATAGAGAAAAGGCAAAGTCCAAAACATAAATCACATGTGTGTTTTATATGAGAAAAAAAAGAATAAAAGGCAAAGTCCAATTTTTTTGTTGTTATAAGTTCAAGTCCTCGGTCGGAGAAAGTTAAAAAAATTATTGTGAGAAGGGTTTGTACAAAAGGAATATCATTTGTGTAACACTAACGAATGGATGAGAAAAATTACAAACAAAA
Source organism: Triticum dicoccoides (assembly GCF_002162155.2). Classification (NCBI taxonomy): domain Eukaryota; kingdom Viridiplantae; phylum Streptophyta; class Magnoliopsida; order Poales; family Poaceae; genus Triticum; species Triticum dicoccoides. Next base: position 100,346,948 of record NC_041393.1, read on the forward strand.
ATACGTCACAGAAGTTGAACGTGAAAACAACATGAAGTTCAACTACTACACTGAATGAATTTCACATGAAAAACTTTTAAAACCGTCGCGAGTATGAAAAAAGGATCAACAGGGGAAAGTTGTGTGTCTATAGTAGCTTTCCGTCCGTAGATCCCTTGCTCAATTACGATGAGTGGATGGACAGATACGAGCAGTGGATGGAGATCTATGAGCAAACAAAAGCACGTGAAAAACAGAGTGAAGATCAAGTAGACATGCCGAGAAGTTCAAGTTCTTCACGTGGTGCATTTTCGAAGAATCTGTTTTGCGATAAAGGCAGAACAAATGATCTCACCGTTTTCAAAATTAATTGAAAACGGCTAGGAATCAAAGAAAACCAACAACATGAAAAAGTTTCGCATTTTCCTTAGCTTTTCAGCAATATATTATTTGCGCCATTCCGATAAAGTTTGTAGAAAATACGGTGAAAATACGTTTTTTGCCATTTTCGAAACTGACTTAAAACCGTAATGAATTGAGAGAAACAACACATAACAAAAAGTTTCGTATTTTCTCAAGGTTTTCAACGCCATATCATTTCTTGCATCCGGACGTACAATTGTAAAATGAGCTCGAAAATACAAACTCGGTAGGACTTGTACCGTTTTCTAAATTACTATTAAACCGTTCAAAATTAGGAAAAAGTTTCAAAATAAAAAGTAGCGCATTTTCATAAGCTTTCCAACGCCATATCATATGCCTCAATTGGATTAGCTGTTTAGAAATGGCATCAAAAATACAAACTCGACTGTTCGGTTTGCGAAATTTTACGTTTTTTTCAAATTACTTTTTTACCATAGGGAATTAGAGAAAACTTTCAACATGTGGAAGGAGCGGTTTTGCAGCAGGTTTCGAACGCCATATTATATGCCTCATTACGATAAACGGTTTATAAATGTGATCGAAAATATGATTCACGTTTTTTTGTGAAGAAAAAACGGTTTTCAAAACTGCTCTTAAACCGCTTACATTTTGCCACAAACTCACCTTGGGTGTAGTCGTGTCCATGGCTTTCCAACCATATATCGCAAGCCCCATTTGGACAGTTTTTACCAGAAGTTCAATCTAGTACTTGGTGAAGATCAACGCCAACCCCTGTGTCCCTGCTTCCATGCGCCGTCGACTCCGCCCCCTGCTTCTACCCGCCGCCGGACGCGCCCCTATGCTTTCACCACGCCATCAGCCTGCCTCACTACTAGGGAAAAGCCTAGCAGCGGTGCGGGTTTTAGGCCTACCAGTAGCGCGGGACGATGCGCTACTGATAAGGCGCTACAGCTAACGTGTAGTAGTAGCGCCTGCCGTCCCACGCTACTGCCATACATGGATAGCTGTAGCGGCTTCAGTGAAGAGCGCTTCTTATATTATCTGCAACGCTTTTTACAGGGCAGCGCTACTGGTAAGGCGGAGCTACTGCTAACTTTTCCCCCCATCGCTACTACTAGTTTTATTAGTTTTTTTCTGCATATTTTGTTTTGTATTTGAATAGTCTTTATACAATAATCTTTAGCATATCATACACATACAAATGTAATCATAGCATATACATACAACTAGTCTCATCAAATCATGTCATCATCATAATCAGCATCCAACACAAAGTGGTCTCTCGTCATCATCTGGAAAATAGTGATACAAGTCTCGATTACTTGCAAATACATCGTCATCCATCTAAACAATAATATACGCGAGAAGAGCTATCACTTTGAGTGAGAGCGGAACTATGCAGTACATGAGTTCGTATCCCTCTCTCACATTAGCATGAACCTAAACTAACTACTACCTATTGCTCGGAAACCGAAAACCGGTACACCTGTGCCTGACACTCCGGCCACTCGTCGTATATATACTCCTGGCGTAGCACTTCTTCACCATCAATGATCTATGCACCTGCATCGTCACATGAGTCGATGATATGCAACATATATAGTTGAGCAATAGAAAGAGACAGACTTAGCAAAAATAGAAACAACATATCATAAGCATAAATAACAAAGTTCATCGTACCCAAAATGCCCTAACTAGAGTGATCTTCGCTAGTCGAGGAGGAGGACAGTTTAATTACATCACAACTAAAGTTTCACCGCGCATAACTCAAAGTTTTGTCATACATAAAGTACGGACTAAACGGACACATTGTCATATATCGACAATCACTCCAACATGTCGTGCCATCCATCGATGTCAGGGAGATAGTCCCCGAGCTTAGTGAAAGGCTTCATGTCGAGACGCTGAGAGGCTATCCATGTTTGGACGTCTTCTCGCTACATTTGTCCTTCTTCGTAGAACATCCATGTTTTTCCGACGACCTCCTTCATGATGATTTGGGCAAGTTCGCGTTGGATGTGATAGAACTCAGCTCGAAGTCGATGATCCTCGATATCTCCTACGTTCTTTGCCCATTGCCGAATATGGGCATCGCCGGATGTGGGTGACATGCGAAGGTTCTGGTGATCCCGTCTGTACTCCAGCATGTGGTGTAGGACATAGAATCCATCATTAAGAGAATCACTCGGTTGCTGGATGCAACAGAAGTCGGTCTTATGGCCGAAGGCGAGCCTGCCGCCCCTTCTCTTCTTGTCCCTGACCTCTCCACCCAGTGATTGGTATTAAAACATAGCACTGTCGAGAACATCCTTGATGTGGGTGTAATCCTTTTGGTGAACGTTCTTCGACGAGTCCAAGTAAAGAGCGTGGGAGTATTGGGGGTAGAGGATGATGAGGATGGCGCGCCCGCCGCTACGCAAAATAAGTACACCTCAAATTAATTAGCCTCCACCGTGCAAATGAATGATTGAAATCGAAGGAAGGATATCCGCGCGTATGACTTACACGGGATGATAAGGCACGAGAATCGCCTCCTTGTCCTTATTGGCGAGCATGAAACTGACGATGTATTCCCTCGCGTATTCACGGTGCTTTGTGCAGACTCCCAAGAAGTCCTCGTGCATGTAGTACGGGTCAGCGACACAGATATAAGGTATCTGCTCAACCCCGATGATGTAGTTCGTGTGCAAGGCATAAAGGCGAACAAATGTAAAATCCAGCTTCTTCACATGAAACATGTCGAATATGTAATCGAATCGAAGGAAGAACTTATTCGCGGGGAAGCAGTCGACGTACGACAATTGCCGCGGAACTTTAACCACGTAGAGTGGGTATCCTGGATCTTTCGAGGCGATGAGGCCTTTCTCTATCTGCAGCACATCGTCATGAAGTCTGCTTATATCAACAAATCTGGCCCCTAGCGCTCTTGCAGGTAGGATTGGTTGACCAGGGATATGCCATTTATCCGCATCGGGGATATCTATACGGTCCTAAAGTCGAGGCTGCTGAGGCAGCTGGATCATAGAATTAGCTTTTTTGCCTTTCCTCGCTCTCTTCCTAGACTTCTTTACTACCGAAAGGTCGTCCATAATACGTTCAGTCTCCGGAGACGGCAATTCAGGCACCGACTCATGACGCTCAAACCCTGAGTAGGCGCCAGTATAGACATACTGTTGAGTGCCATCGTCATCCTCATCCTCATCCATGGCGATGTCATCAGCGACTAATGGATCCTCTTCCTTACCCCATCCGCTATCACCCAACACGACACCCAACGCTAATTGGGTAGGTGGGGTGTTGATATTCATACCTTGCTGAGGCTGTGTGCTCGTGGGTGTGCTCCCGGCCGCCTCCAGACGAAGTAGACTCATTAGCCACAAGAGGACCCACCCATTGCAACAATCACCAAGCCTCCGCGGGGTCTCGTCGTCATCCACCACTAGTATCAGAGGAGGAAAATTCTCGTGGCCCGGTTTGACACTGGCCACAGAAACCTTGAAGACATTCGGGGGATCAGCCGGCTGTGGAACAATGGTTCCTTCGGCTCGATTGTCGTCGCCTTCCCCACGTCCACCTTCTCGTCGCCGATGGTGTACAATATGGCGCATGGGGTTTTGTCGGCCTGCAAAGAAAAGTCTGCGACGTGAGACATCCGAAAGGCAACGAAAACGGGAGATTATACATTTATTGAAGGGGGCCGGTGTGACAGATATCGTGAGGGCGTCGAGCTCAGCCAAACACGAAGCACCGTCGAGCATGTCCGGTGCTGGAGCCGGTGCCGGAGCATGTGCGGGAGCCGGTGCGGGAGTCGGTGCGGGAGCCGGTGAGGGAGCAGGTGCGGGAGCCGGTGCGGGAGCAGGTGTTGGTGCAATGTTCCCCAAGAAGTCAGCAAGGGGAAAGTCTGCTGCATTTTTTTCTGGATTTTGCCTGGTCCAATTGAAAACGGCTGGAACCAAGGAAGTAGACATATCTACAACCACCTGTTTTGCGGTAGCTACCGCTATTGTGTCTGTGAGATGATTTCTTCTCAACCGCAATCTCAACCCTATTGTCGATGTTTTCTTCAGTTAACCTCCGTCTTTCCTTTCTCTCCTCCGTGGTCTCACGGTAGTACTTCTTCCATGTGGCGCCGTCTCTGACACCATGCACGCGTCCATACGACAGTCGAGTCTCCATCGGGAGTCGTTTCAATATGTTTAACGCCCAGTTGAATGGAGTGTACCACTTGGGCCTCGCCAATGCCTCAGACAGCAAGTCGCTTTCGGCCGCAATCTTGTGCTTCTCTCTCTGCAAAAGGCACAAGGATCTTTTACAAATATGACTAACGTGTGTAGTGGAATTGATCAGAAACTAAAATTACCAGAAGTCTAATGAACTCTGTCGTGACCGCATTTGTCTCGTAAACCTTCTTCACTGGGTCCCAACGGTGCCGGGCCCTGAGGACGTCACGCTCCTACGGGATGGTGAACTCCGCCAAGGGGTCTGGGATTGCCAGACTCGCGGCTTCCGCATCCTCCTTGGCCCATTTGGACCTCTTCCCGCCGTAACCACGGCTTCCGAGGTGGTGGCTCCCAATGTTCCTCTCTTGAAGCCCCTTCATGTACTTAGACTTTTTTTGGGCAGCTTCGCCCTTGCAAGTCGCCTTGAATATTTGAAACTGCTCTTTCGTGATTGTCGGATTATCCTTTACAATCTCGGAGTAGGGTTCCTTCTTGTGGATGATCCTTGCTTTCACCCTTGTTTTCCAGGCGGCCAACGCGTCGCTAAACTTGGTCATGGTGTGTTTGTTTATCTTCTTCATTGTCGGGTCCTTATCTGGATCTTTATTATCCTTTTCATTCCGGCCCGGGAACAAGAATATCTGGTGAAACTTCTTTAGGAGGGAGGGCCTCATATTATCTAGCTTTTGTAGTTTCTCATCGTTGATGGTGGCGGTTGTCACTATGATGCAGCCTACTTGATTTCCGTAGCACGCGCGCGCTTCCTCGGGCGCTTTTGGCTCAAAATTGCCGTCGTCCACCTCCGTGACCACCAGTCTAGTAGTCCTAAGTTTGTTAGGAAGCCTTTGCCTCTTTGCTTTCGGTTCTACACCAGCTCCGCTACTTGAGGCAGCGCCGGTCTCAGTCTTAGTGCCGGTCTCGATGCCGGTCTGAGTCTCAGCGCCGGTCTCAGTCTCAGCACCAATCTGGGTGTCAGTCTTAGTCCCCAATGCCAACGGTGGGCCCAACAACAACATTGGTTGATCGTCAGCAAGGCTCAAAAATTCGTCTGTAGCCTGGTAGACGTCGTCGCAATCACCAGAACCCCGTCCTTCATCGTTGCTATCCATGTTTCCTACGATTAAATCTAGTCAATTAATTCTAGACCTAATAAAATGAATAATGATATAAAAAAGGCCTATTGTTTTACAGGAAAATTGACTCCTTCTCGGTGCGGCAAATCCTGGGCACTCGATATGTCCTAGTTTGTAGCACAAGTCATGCCGAAATTCACGGAAAATTTCGGCATGACCTTTGCTAAAAAGTGGACAAATCGAGAACCTAAAATTTATTGGAACGGAAATGAATCAACATTCCAGCAAAACATAGGCCACTCGGCTTCATTCCCTGGAAACAACAAAAGGCCACTTGGGCACAATCGAAACATGCATGTGCCAACACAATTGAGGAATTTGCATATATCCTGACCACTTCAAATTTGCATGTCCTAGCGTTCCCTACTGCCCTAAACTAAATATAGATTACATTTAGTTAACAACTAAACTAAATTACTTTACTCTAAACTAAATTCCCTACTGCCCTAATTAACATCTAGTTAAACAAACTCAATTTTAAAACTAAACCCTACTAAACTAATTAACATCAACATTATCTACAACTTAACATCTATTATTACCCTAACTAAAAAACATCTACTATTAACCATACTACTACTACTAAAAATCATTATGTATGAACCCTAGTACTAATTAACATCTACTACTACTGCTAATTAACATGGCAGAGGAAGAA
>NC_041393.1:100353536-100359344 GCF_002162155.2 Triticum dicoccoides
GCGGAGAGGTCGAGGGCGGCAACGGTGAGGTCGAGGGCGGCCTGAGAGGCGGCGGCGGTGAGGCTGGGCGGCCTCGGGCAGAGGCGGTGAGGCTGGGTGGCCTCGAGCGGAGGCGGTGAGGATGAACGCGGCGTCCATGCCGGCAGGAGATGGCGGGGAAGTGGGGGCGATGGCAACGTGGGGGAGACGACAGCAAAGAGTGGGGCGAGGGATTTGGGGGAGAAGTGGTGGCCGGGGGAAACCATTTTTTTGGGTTAAGTCAAAAATAACGGTAGCGCGTTAGGGAAAACGCGCTATAGCTAAGTTAGCTATAGCGCGCTTCCGCAAACGCGCTACTGCTATTCCTTCATCCTTTTTCCCTTTTTCGTTTATTTTTCTTTCCATTTTATATTTTTCCTTTCTCCTTTTTCTATTTCATTCATTTTCATTTACTTTTCTATTTGTTTTTCATTTTATATTCTTTTTGTTAGCAGTAGCGCTCTACGCGTAAATGCGCTGCTATAAGAATATTAGCAGTAGCGCGGTTTCTGAAGGATCGCTACTACTATGTGTAGCCCATCGGCTTAGTGGTCGAAATTTTAGTAGTAGCGAGTTTTCAGAGAGACACGCTACTGCTATATATGCATCTGCAGCACGCTTATTTGTCAAGCGCTACTGCTGCCTAGTAGTAGTGAGCTTTTTTAACAATCGCTACTGCTAAAGTTCTGTGTATAACGTTTTCCATAGTAGTGCCTCCCCACTGCTTCCACCAGAGCGCCGCCCCTGCTTCCACCGTGCCGCCCGCCCACCTCCCCGCTGCTTTCACCGCGCCACCAGCTCGCCTCCCCGCTGCTCCCACCGGAGTGTCGCCCCCCTGCTTCCACCATGCCGCCGGCCAACCTGGCATCACAGCAAAAACCTCCCCACACCTGCCTTCGTGGCCACACCCATCGCCATCATCGGTGACCCGCCCCACCGCCGCCTCGGCCACCTACCCCCACCTGCTCCGCAACCCTGGCCTCGTGTTATCCGATCCCACGACAAAAGGCCAGGATACTGCCGCTGCTGCTAGTGCGTCTCCGGCCACATCTCGACGCCATCCCGAGGCACTGCCATCGTCCACCGACCCATCTTCCCCTTCCCGCCACCATCCATGGCCTCTCTCTCTCTGGTCATGAGCTTTGACCAGTGCACACAATGTGCTCGTCCAAATGCATCAGCGCCTGAAGTGCTTGTCCTGTGTTCTTCTCGTGGATCTTCTCAAATATAGATGTATCTTTGAGACTGACACCGATGGAATGAAATACAAAAAGAGTTCAATTGTTCTAATTCGTGTAGTTCCAATTAGAAAATTTTGACAGTTCAGGTTGCTAATTCCTACTGTGTATAGTTTTTTTGCAGTAGTTATGTCTATATTCGACAAGAAAAAATATCAAGGTTTGCTCCGATCTTCACCAAAATAGTTCAACCACTAAGCACACACAACAAGTACACCATCACTTTGTTTGCACATTCCCTTCTGAAGTTCTGATGCATGCTCAGTACATCAATTGATGCTGCTCAGTTAAAATTCTTATCTCATTGTTGCTCTGGGGGACTCTATATTTTTGTTTTCTATATTGCTACATTGTTAGTCAATGTTTGGATAAAAAGATGGAGTTTTGGGTGCGTAGATGATGTGGTGTGTGGCTGGTCAGAGGTTTACTCTAGCACCAATACTCTTTCACAAAGAAAAAAGCTCTTATCACTGATAGAATTATGTGTGTGCTGATGCTCACGACGAACCATGGAATGGTTGGCTTTTGCATGGTGCAGTACCTGACCACCCGCTACCCTGCTCGTCGTTCCTTCTCCTACCTGTAGCTCTTCCACTTGCATTCATGTGAGCTTTGCTCTGATGAAACCTGAATTGTTGAACTGTTCATGCAGATTTGGTAGTGGGTATTGTCAGTTCAATTCTCCCCTACACGACAATAGTACAATGATAAAAAAATTAGTTCAAAAAAATACGCTGGAGGTTTGTCAAAATGACAGAAAATGTTAGTCCAAATTTTCTGCACCATCAGCTTTATTGCTTAATGTTGTAGTCACTTGTTTTCTTGATGCCATCAGGTGTTTTTTTGAATACTTCAGTTCAACAAAAATCTCCAGAAAACCTTGGAGTGATAAGCTCCATGTTGTTTCTTCGGCTACAACATGTACATGCATCCCCCATGTTGCATGCTGTTACCGCAGGCTCTACATTTTTCTTCTTGGAGCCAAGCTATTGTTCCTAATGCGTTTGGATTTGGACAAAGAAGATAGAGAATAAAAGGGACGGGTGAAGAGAGAGCAAGTAGATGAGAAAAATTATGGGAGCCAGGCTTCCTGAAGCATTGCGTCTGAGTTGATTCTGGATGCCTCATGAGTTAATAACTAACTTATTTTTGTGTTATTAGCAACATCTTTTTTCTTATGTTATTAGCAACTACTTTTTTTGTGCATAAGCAACTGTTTGTTTGCTGCAGTCATGCATAAGTATCTTGATTCTTGTTTAACCCTTATTGCAGGATGATTCCATTCTCTACAAAGTCCATTAGACAAGCGGTCTAGATCCCAAGATCGGGGAACAATATGGAGCTCCATTTGAGGAAGAGGAATTGAATGGATATGAAGAGTATATGTTTACTTTTCTTGTAAGTAAACCTACCTCCGATCCTCAACTGCTCCATTAATGCCCCCTAGCATGTACAAATCCCATTGTTATACTCTTTATTTATTCCACCTCCAATTTTTTCCGAGTTCTATTTTTTGTCATAGGTTCACTGCTATTACCTCGATGCAAAAAAGTGTCAAAAAGTTCAGTTCATACTATAATAAATGTCCATATTGTAGATAATATTTGTGCTATCATAAATTTCTGGAAACAAGCTTCTGTACAAGAAAAATGGGCCAGTCAGTTCATCCATATGCAAACCCCCGTAACAAAATGTATCTCCAATCCAATTAGGTGAGGATGTGCAACATATGTTTAAGTAAAACATTTATACCATTTACAAAAGTAACTTCCCCTGTTCCATAGAAGATTGAGTGAATTTTTTAAATATATTTTGGAAAATAAGTGTACACAAAGTAGCGCTCTCTCTTTCTATTACTCTGTCTCATGTGATGTTACTGCTCCTAGTATGTGAAATTTCCTGCCATATTGACAAAATGAGTGAAATCTTATGGTGTTCTCTGTGAAATGGAGATGCCCAGTCTAACAAGAGTTCAAGTATAGAAAATGTGACAGTGGCAATTTTCAAAACCTTTAACCGTTGAAGTAAAAAAGAAACACAAAGTCCATTGTGCAAAAACAACAGTAGACGCGATGTTGAATTTTGCTAAATTATGCAAGTGGTAATTCATATGGGTTTCCTTTGTGGTGAAGATTTCATCAGTACTAATAGCTTAACTTATTATGTTAATTCTAGTGCGGCACTAGCGGAGGTAGAAATGTACTGAATATTCACACCTTTAATCTTTTTCATTTTATGACTGCGCATCAGTTCAGTATGAAAAAGGAACATAATAAGTTAACTTTGCAAGTGAATCGGTTCACCGTGAATAAAATAAAGAAGTGCACCATCAAGTTTTCCATCAGTTCACTTATAAAAAAACAGGAAGTTGGTTGTGTAAAGAAAATTGGAGAACCAATGTCAGGCTAGAAGTTCACTGGGGAACTCCACGCAAGTGCACTCGTTAGAAAATTTTGGGTTTACTATATTCCATAAACTGCAAAAATTTTGAAATTACTATTTTGAAATTTTCGTTGTCATTATCCAAAGTTGTACGCTGGACTAAAAATTGCCTTTTTTGATCTTTAGTTCTGACCCTTTTTCTGAACTTACTATTCTGTTTGTGTACATTATCGTTTCATCAATTTTGTGATTTTAGACTAAGTTTCAGCCCTCGAGCAAGAGCTCGTCCACCACGGGTGCTTGTATCCGTCCAAGTTGAGGGTTGACGCTGGTCCAAGTAGAATCGCACCCACCATCTTCACTAGCACTGTGCAACCGGCCAAATCGAGCACACACACAAGGAGAACACCATTGCCTTTGCTTTGCACATTGCTTGGTGGTGCATGATCACTGATGGATTCAGCAAGTATTTTATTAGTTTAAACTCCACACAATGTTCTAGTCCGTACTGTCCACATGTGCTGCAAGTTCAATTGTTTCAGTTTGAACATTTGCTACCCTAGTCATTTGTTTGTTGCTAAAAATGTTGGAGTCGTACTTCTCATTCTTGCATGAAGTTTTTCTATACCATCGTGTTTATTTCTAAATGTCAGTCACTTTTTTGTCATCAGTTGTTTGCTTAAATGCCTAAACAAAGATCTATTTTAGTCCAGTTCAAATTCTAGTTTTAGTTCAGTGCAAATCTTATTTTAAGTAAAGTTCAATTTCTTATTTTAATTCACCTTTATGTCTTTTTTCAGATCATCTTACATGTCATGCACCAAACCGACACCGCGGCTTCTGCTGCTGGTGCTAGTGTGGATGTTTAGCAAGTTCAACTACCAGTCTACACCGAGTTCAGGTACATTGTCGTGGACGACCAAGTTCAGGGATGCCTCTGTGCCTAAGGCAAGTTGACGCACTGTAACTAGTTCTTTGTAATAGTCCTATTTATTGCTTCGATCTTGTACAACAAGCTGAGAACATATTTATTGATCTTACATGTTAATTAGGGATTTAGTTTTCTCTTGTTCTTCTAGGATTTGTCGCCACATGATTTAAGCTTGGGCGGTCCCGCCATATGTTCATTATATTGATGCAGTAGGATTTTAGATTTTTCGTTCTACCATGGATGCACTGAATACCTGACATGTTGTGAAATAATTAACTACGGAATTCAGAGGCTGTATGATCAAATAACAACATGAATTGCATTTTTTAATCCTACTGGGTGTTGAGCATGGCTAGATTATATTTGGCATTAGCACCATCGGCGTGTATGCAAAATCCTCTTTTCTCAATTATGGTTAATGCTATTGTATGATACAAAGAAATTGGGATATGAGGGCACTCTTGCTGTATACACATGGTATGCCTATTATGAAAATTTTAAAATTATAAAAGCAAATAAATTCACGGGTTCACCGGTGGAAGTTTGAGGAATAAAAATATCAAAGAAAAGGAGAGTTCAGATAATGGTAGTACTGTGTGCTGTTGGCTGATGTCTCTTGTTGCCTGAAGCCCCTACTGCTTTGTAACACCCCAAATTTTTGATTTGGCATGTTATACATTAGATCATCATTGCATATCATATTTTATTGCATTTTGGCTTGATCCTAGAAATTCTACGCAACTCAAGGACCCACGGAGAGAGTTGGGGATTTCATTATTTTCATATTTGAGTTTTCTCAAGTTTTTGAAAAGAGGATTGTTTGATTTTAATTATTTTCTCTTCGAATATTTATTCTATAAAAATAAAAGAGAGGGGTTAAAATGACTTCCCCAAAATAAAGAAATATTGGAGATTTAATATTAAAATCAAATAAGAATTGTATTCGGTGTTTTATCGCTATTTTATTTGAATTAGGAAAAATATGTATTTTTCAAAATTGCATTAGAGGCCCAAATAAATGTTCGCTCGGTCCGTCTTATTTTTAGAGGACGGGGAAAATTTATTTCAAGATTTTTGGAGTCCATTTAGTGTTTCTTTTATTTGTTTTACTGTCGCGGAATTACTTAAAAAAAATACGAAACCGACTTAATGGGCCGTAACCGGCTAGGACTCTCCCCAGCCGGCCTCTTATAAGCCGCCCGAGCCAGATCCCCAGCCCACCTCAGCCCAGCGCCACCC
>NC_041393.1:100359896-100401356 GCF_002162155.2 Triticum dicoccoides
GCCACCCGCCGCCGACCACCACCGCTACTCTGCTGGACCCGCCACCGCCCTCGCCGGACCCGCCGGAGGTAGCCGCCCGCCGCCGCGGTTTTCATTAAGAAAATCGTCGATTTTCTTTTAAGAACCCTCGGTTTATTTTTTTAATAGATCGGTTTTTTTTTCTGGTTTTTAGTTATTTAGTGAACACCCGCTTGTTCTTTCGTTTTAACGAACGGTTTTCACCGTTTAGCCGCAGACAGCGAACGTTCGTTCGTTAGCCTGTTTGTTAGTTTTTGTTTTTTCCAGGGTTTTTCCGCGATTATTTTCGATCGTGATTTCAGCCCGAATCTTAGTTTTAGTTTATCTTTTCGCTCGTTTGTCAGAATCAGGCGATTCAAGCGGCTAGATCTTCGTGTCGAAGCCCTCTTTATGTTTATCCAACTTGAACAAGATTTTGGTAGTGTAAAATTTGACTTACGTCCAGATTAGTAATCGGATCTTGTTTCTTTCGCAGTTTGAGTTTCGTTGCTTTGTTTGATTTGATTCTTTTTGCAAACCGGAGTTCTTAAGTTGAACTTTCTGGTTAGATCTCTTATTTGAGTCTGACCCGTGCTTTAGATTGATTTCTTATTGCATACTTGTTTGTTTGCAATAGAGTACCCGGAGTGCGAAGCATGCTACTACGAGTCTCTAGGTTTCATGGATCATCAGCAAGGCAATTAACACTTTGATCATACCTCTTTACTACCCAGTTTTAATGCATTAGATCAATCCTCACTCATTTAATGATTAGGATATGATTAATATGTGGGTTTTGGGAAGTAGATGAGGTAGTACCTATTCACCTGTTTATTATCAAACCTTTGGGAGTTACTTCTACATACTACTTATATTGCTATGCTATGCTAGTAGACGTGGATTGGGTGAGTGTATCCATGACAGATGTGAGTTTTGTTAATTAATGGTTAACTTAAGGTGGCAACTTTAATACACATCTAGGTGGATTGAGGCACCTGGAGAACCCAGTGTTGTCTGTTTTTCTGGAAACCCCGGGGTAACGCGTGATTCTCCGATGGACCGCCACCCAGGCTCAAAGGGATCATAAGATTATTCATGCTAGAAACTTCCGTGTGCAGCCACAATCTATTATGGGCTCTAGCATAGTTGATTAAGTTGCAAGACCTCTTTCAGTGGTGGGCTAGCAGATGTAGGGGAAAGTAGGTGTAACTGTCCATCCAGAGTAAAGAGTTATTGTTTCTGAAAGACTGTGTCTCAGTCATCCGTTTCTCAAACACCATGTCGTGCGAGAAATCCAATGGAGGCGATCGAGTCTTGTGGGGGAAAGTGTGCAAACCTCTGCAGAGTGTACAAGCTAATCATGGTTAGCCGTGTCCCCGGTTATGGACATCTTGAGTATCTGGTTCTTGGATTATCATGTTGATCTCCTCACTTTACTTAAATAATATTGATTGGGTTTAATGATGATGCTTAATTGGTATTGAGTTGGAGGAACCTTCTCAATGTTTAACAACCACCATGATAGTTAAATAAATTTATTCCTTTGTTGTAGCGAAAAAACAGCTTTATGCAAAACTGTAACCATAGCGCTTTACACCAGCCATATTGCATGTAGTGATATCAATTATCTGTTCATTACTCTATGTGTTACATTGCCAGCATATTCCATGTGCTGACCCGTTTTTGGGCTGCAACGTTCATGTTGCAGACTTTTCAGACGACGAGTAAGGTGCCTTAGGTCGTGATCTTTCACTCAGCTATGCGGTTGGAGTTGATGGACTCACTTTAGCTTCCAAGCCTTCCGCTGTTACCGTTTTTACATGGGCTTAAGCCATATTATTGTATTAAGTTCTCTTTTGAGACATTCGATGTAATAAGTGTGTGATTGCTGCTCTATTATAAATCCTTCAAGTATTGTGCGTGTCAGCATTACCGATCCAGGGATGACACTGATGCACAGAGATCAGACTGTTTGAGTTCTAGTCGCTACAAGATGGTATCAGGGCCAGGTTGACTATAGGACACAACCACTAAGCTAAGACCATAGTGCACTACTCTCTTCTCATTTCTGACTCCTCTCGCTTTTCTACTCTTGAGGATGGCAGATGCAAGGAACAAGTTCATGCAACCGGATGAAGATACACCTTTTGGACAACACTTGAAGGAAGTCACTAGGTACCTGAGCATAGGAATACCAAGCTTCACCGGGACCTACATCGCCACTTTACCAGAAGAGGAGTGTTGGATGATTCAAGTTCAAGTTCCAGGAAGGACGTTCATGCCAATCACTGAGCCCATAGAGTTTTCTTTTGATGCACCAACCTGGAGTCTAGAAAGGAGCATGGCAGCCCACATTGCCATGGGACGCATTGGAGAAGTATACCACAAGGATCTCAAGGATACTATCTACCAGATTTGTGGGCACTGAGATGAGCAATGGGAGATGATCAGAACCAGGAAGGACAGGTCCATTGCAGCTTTTATCCAGGAGTTAAACCAGCACATTCGTCGCTAGGAGAACCAGATGTGCAAAGGCATGATAGATCTGAAGAAGGCCATGACCAGGATCATGGAACTGGAGGAAGAACTCAAGTCTACACACGATGGATATGAGGAGGAAATGTCGATACTTGTGGAGAAGAATGACGATTTAACAAGGAAGCTAGGAGTGTTCATGGGAGACACCGCGCCAAGAGGAGAAGATGATGATTCCACTTGTCCGGAGAACTACATGATCATCGACGACACCGGCTTGGACCCCTATGATAGCAATGATGACCATGTTGATGAAGCTAGAGCAGATATCATGGAGTCTCCCACTGGTCAAAATTTCTAGTCGACCACCATATCAGTAGTAGTATTTCCCCCTTGTATATAGTATAGTCCGAGCACTTTTGTAATGATAGTTAGACCGATTGTATGCCCCTGTTTGAATTGATTGAAGTGAAATTCATTGTGTTTGTCTCATGAGCATATGGGTATTGTCTTCCCTCTATACCTCATTCTATTCTGTTTTCTCATCTTTTCTAAACCTATCAGATGCCTCCGAGACGCGACAATGGATTTGCTTTCCCACCGGAGCTCAACCAGTTGATCCAGCAACAGAATACCCTAATGCAACTATTAGTCCAGAATCAGAACCAGGGGAACAACAACAACATCCCACCACCACCACCTGTTGATCACTTAGCCCGTTTCCTAAGGCTGCATCTGCCGGTGTATTCCAGTAGCACCGAGCCGATTGTCGCAGATGATTGGCTCCACAGGATTGGAAGGGAGCTGACGATAGTAGGATGCACTGATGCAGAGAGAGTGCGTTTTGCCACACACCAGCTTGATGGACCCGCAGCATCATGGTGGGAGAATTTCACAGCCACTTACCCCATCGACACTGTCACATGGGATCAGTTTCAGCAGGCATTTCACACTGCCCATGTTTCAGCCGAAGCTATGGCCATGAAGAAGCGCGAGTTTTGCAACTTGTGCCAAGGAGGATAGACAGTTGGCCAGTATGTAGATGATTTTAGTAAGCTAGCATGTTATGCCCCAGATGACGTTGCTACGGATGCAACAAAGCAGGAGAAGTTTCTGGAAGGACTGAATGATGAGCTGAGTATGCAGTTGATGGTGGCAAACTTCAACAACTACCAGCAGTTGCTAGATAGAGCGCTCATGATTGAAGGGAAGCAGCAGCAGATAGACAGCCGCAAGAGGAAGTATGGACAAGGGAAGTACAACTCGGGAGCTCATCAGAAACCCCGTTTTACCCCGAACTCGGGAGGGCACATTCACCATAACCATGGAGGCCATAATGGAAATGGAGGGATTCTGCATAACCATAGTGGCCCCAAGAATGGGAATGGGAATGGAGGAAGCAACGGTCAGAACCGTTCCAACCCAGCAACGCCCGCCAAGAAGGATCTAAGTCACATTACTTGTTACAAGTGCGGGAAGAATGGACATTATGCCACGGAGTGCCCTGAAGCTAAGAATGGAAATGTAAATGGAAGCTCTGGAAAGAAACCCAACCCTTTCAACAGGGGACAAGTGAACCACGTTAGCATGGAGGAGGTTGAAGCACAGCCAGATGCAGTAATAGGTAAGTTTTTGGTTAAGTCATTTACTGCAATCGTTATTTTTGATAATGGTGCATCGCATTCATACATATCAAGGGGATTTGTGGATAAGTATAAGTTTCCCACCAAGGTTCTTAGAACACCTATGTTAGTAAGCTCACCAGGAGCGGAACATATGGCAAGTCAAGGATGTTTTCAGATGCTAGTGACCATAGGTAGGCATGTTTTCCCTTTGGATATGATAATTCTGGAGTCGCAAGGATTGGATGTGATTCTAGGTATGGATTGGCTATCGATGTATGGAGGAAACATTGATTGTGCCAGTAAGTCAATTTTCCTCACCACCCTAGAAGGAAGAAGGATTAGGTATGTATCCAAATATATGCCTAAGAGGACTCAAGTGAATTCCTTATCAGGAGTTGTACAGGAGGAAGTACCAGTGGTGAAGGATTTCCCTGACGTTTTTCCCGAGGAGTTGCCTGGTATGCCACCGGATAGAGACATCGAGTTTTTGATTGAACTTTTGCCAGGCACAGGGCCAATATCTAAGAGACCGTATAGGATGGCCGCAAAGGATTTGGAGGAAATTAAGAAGCAGATTAAGGAGTTACTGGATAAAGGTTATATTCGCCCAAGTTCATCACCTTGGGGGTCACCAGTGCTTCTAGTGGAGAAGAAGGATGGATTGTTGAGGATGGTTGTTGATTATCGAGGATTGAATGAAGTAACAATAAAGAACAAGTACCCACTACCAATGATCAATGATCTATTTGACCCATTGCAAGGAGCTAAAGTATTTTCCAAGATCGATCTGCGATTAGGATACCACCAGCTGAAGATTTGAGAGCATGATATACCTAAGACAGCTTTTACCACAAGGTACGGGCTATATGAGTATACCGTTATGTCATTTGGTCTGACTAACGCGCCTGCATATTTCATGAACATGATGAACAAAGTATTTATGGAGTTTTTGGATAAGTTCGTCGTGGTGTTCATTGATGACATATTAGTCTACTCGAAGAATGAAGAAGAACATAAGGAGCATTTGTGTTTGGTACTTGGGAAGCTCAGAGAACATCAACTATATGCCATGTTCAGCAAGTGTGAATTTTGGTTGAAGGAAGTTGGATTCCTCGGACATGTTATATCCGGAGAAGGTATAGCAGTAGACCCCACCAAGGTTATCACCGTGACAAATTGGGAAGCACCCACGACGGTTGGATAAATCCGGAGTTTTCTTGGACTCGCAGGATACCATAGGAGGTTCATTGAGAATTTCTCCAAGATCGCAAAGCCCATGACAGAGTTGTTGAAGAAGGATACCAAGTTCAATTGGACCGAGGAATGCGAGGCCAGTTTTCAGGAGTTGAAGAAACGCCTGGTTACAGCTCCAGTGTTGATTCTTCCAGATCAACGGAAGGATTATCATGTGTATTGCGACGCTTCTCGTCGAGGACTTGGAGCCGTGCTTATGCAGGATGGAAGAGTTGTCTCATATGCCTCACGACAGCTTAAACCACATGACCTAAATTATGCTACGCACGATTTGGAGTTAGCAGCCGTAGTGCATGCGTTGAAGACATGGAGAAATTTTTCTCATCGGAAATCACTGTGAGGTGTACACGGATCACAAGAGTTTAAATTATATCTTCACGCAGAAGGAGTTGAATCAAAGGCAAAGGAGATGGTTGGAGCTCATCAAAGATTATGATATGAAGCTGCATTATCACCTCAGAAAGGCTAACGTCGTAGCTGATGCGTTGAGTCGCAAGAGCCATGTTAATACACTCTTGACCGGAGAGTTACCCAAGGAGTTAGCAGGAGATCTTCGTGAACTATGTTTGGAGATAGTTCCGAAAGGCTATGTAGCAGCATTGGAAGTTCAGTCTACTTTAATGACTAAGATCAGAGAAGCTCAGAAGGCGGACAAGGAGATTGCCGAGATAAAGGAAAGAATGTGCAAAGGAAAAGCTAAGGGATTTCGTGAGGACTAACATGATACCCTATGGTTTGAGGACCGCGTTTATGTGCCCAATGATCCGGAGATCAGGAAGTTGATACTGCAAGAGGCCCATGATTCTCCATGCTCGATTCACCCAGGAAACACCAAGATGTATTTGGATTTGAAGGATAGTTTCTGGTGGACCGGAATGAAGAAATATATTGCTGAGTACGTAGCAACTTGTGATGTTTGTCAGAGAGTGAAGGCAGAGCATTAGAAGCCAACATGATTGTTGCAGCCATTGCCGATACCCGAATGGAAGTGGGACAACTTAGGCATGGATTTTATCACGGGATTGCCCAGGACTCGTTCAAGCTATACCTCGATTTGGGTTGTAGTCGATCGATTGACGAAGTTAGCCCATTTCATTACAGTGAAGACCACTTACATCAGTGCTAAGTTGGCCTAGATATATATGACCAGGATCATATGTTTGCATGGAGTTCCGAGGACCATTGTATCAGACGGAGGAAGCCAATTTACCTCAAAGTTCTGGAATCAGTTGCACGAAACTTTGTGTACCAGGGTAGAGTTCAGTACAGCCTTTTACCCGCAGACGGGTGGACAGACTGAGAGAGTAAATCAGATTCTGGAGGACATGTTGAGAGCTTGTGCGCTAGACTATGGATCTAGTTGGGACCACAACCTACCATATGTAGAGTTCTCCTACAATAACAGCTACCAAGCTAGTTTGAAGATGGCCCCTTTCGAAGCCTTGTATGGAAGGAGGTGCAGGACCCCGTTGCTGTGGGATGAAGTTGGAGACCGTCAGTTGGTTGGACCAGATTTGATTAAAGAGTCTGAATAGAAGGTGAAGTTCATTCGCAATAGACTCAAGGTAACCCAGTCCAAGCAAAAGAGCTATGCAGATTCAAAATGCAAGGAGATAGTTTACGAAGTCGGAGAAAGAGTTTGTCTTCGAGTGTCCCCACTTCGAGGAGTTAAGCATTTTGGAGTCAAGGGAAAGTTAGCGCCACGTTTTATGGGACCATACAAAGTCTTGGAACGTACGGGAGAAGTTGCTTACAACTTGGAGCTGCCCAAAGGATTGTCAGGAGTTCACGACGTGTTCCACGTTTCCCAGTAGAAGAACTGCCACTCAGAGATGGCCGATATTCCTTTGAGAGATACAATGACACTGGAAGCGATTCAGCTCGATAGCGATTTGACCTACGAGGAGAAACCAGTCAAGATTCTCGAGTTTGCCAGCCGAGTCACACGCAGCAAAGTTATCAGGTTCTGTAAAGTTCAGTGGAGCCACCATACTAAAGATGAAACCACCTGGGAACGAGAGGAAGACCTGCGGAAGGATCACCCTCACCTATTTTCTAGCCAACCCGAATCTCGAGGGCGAGATTCATCATAAGGGTGGTAGGTTTGTAACATCCCAAATTTTCAATTTGGCATGTTATACACTAGATCATCATTGCATATCACATTTTATTGCATTTTGGTTTGATCCTAGAAATTCTACACAACTCAAGGACCCGCGGAGAGAGTTTGGGATTTTGTTATTTTCATATTTGAGTTTTCTCAAATTTTTGAAAAGAGGATCGTTTGATTTTAATTATTTTCTCTTCGAATATTTCTTCTATAAAAATAAAAGAGAGAGGATAAAATGACTTCCCCAAAATAAAGAAATATTGGAGATTTAAGATTAAATCAAATAAGAATTTTATTCAGAGTTTTATCGCTATTTTATTTGAATTAGGAAAAAATATGTGTTTTTTGAAATTACATTAGAGGCCCAAATAAATGTTCACCCGGTTCGCCTTATTTTTAGAGGACGGGAAAATATATTTCAGGATTTTTGGAGTCTGTTTAGTGTTTCTTTTATTTGTTTTTCTATCGCGGAATTATAAAAAAAACCGAAACCAACTTAACGGGCCGTAACCGGCTAGGACTCTCCCCAGCCGGCCTCTTATAAGCCGCCCGACCCAGACCCCTAGCCCGCCTCAGCCCGCCGCCACCCGCGCCCCAAACCCTAGTGTCACATCCCTGGTCCTGTTATGCACTAGGCTAGACCCTCATGTGAGCATCATGTTTTAATTCAAATGAAATTTGAATTGAGGGATTTTCAAAGCCTCAGAAACCTTCTAAAAATGATCAACATTAAAATCTTCTCAAAGAAGTCCAAGAAAATGTTCCTCTTAGTCTCTGAAAATATTGCAAAGAGGTAAAACTCAAAACAATATTTTTGGTATCTCAGAGTTAATTATTTTGGGCCTTTGAATTAAATAAATAACTATTTGCATTGGATATATATTTGATATATAAATAATATATGTCCAATACTACTGGAACATTTTATGTGGTTTGGTATATTTTAGTTCTAGCCACATAACTATTTTCAGGATTTTATAAAATGGTTTAGTATTTTACTAAACTAAAACAACACAGAACAAAATACAAAAAAAGAACAGAAATAGGAAAAGAGAGAGAGAACCCACCTGGACTTACCTGGCGCTCACCTCTCAGCCCAGCCGACCCAGCTCCTGTGCGGCCCAGCCCGCCACCGCTACCCCCCCGTCGCCTTCCTCCTCTGCCAGGAGGATGGGCACGCGCCCGGCGCGCGCGGCCACGCGCCCCGGCCACCTCCTCCCTCCCAGCCTGCTTGGCTCCTCCTCCATGCCCCGGCGACGCCACGCGGCCCCCTCGACCCTCTCTCACTCTCTCGTGTCTCCCCCTCCGTCCCTATCCTCTTCTGCTCCCTCTCCCTCTCGAGCCCGAGCGCAGCCGCAGCCGCGCCACCGTAACGCCGCGGCCACCGCCTCCCCCTCGACCCCTCGCTGTGCCTGCGAGCTCCGTCTCGACGTCCCCGACCTCCTCGACAAGCCACGACGCCACGGACGCGCTGCAACGCCGCCATCGCCACTGTCTTCATCGCCATGGCCGGAGAATCGCCGCCGCTCGATTCGCAGCAACGAGGACGCCCCCGAGCTCACCAACCCCTTCGTTCGATCCACTGTGAGCTGCTGCGTCGATCCCCTCCCTTCCCTGGCACTTATTCTCCCGCTAACGCCAATATCCACCGGAGCCGAGAGATCTTCGCCGCCGGCCATGTCGCTGCCGTAGCCACCATTGCCTAGAGCTACAACCGAGCACGCGGCCGTGCTCAGTGCAACCCCAGGAGGTCGTAACACCCCTCTTTGCCTCCTGTCGTGCTCCCTAACCCAGAAACCCAGTTCACCCGAACGCCGGCGCCGCCGTGAGCTTCATTCCGGTGAGCTCCGGCTACCCCAGCTCACCCCGGTTGCACCATTGGATGCGCGGGATCGCCAGCTTTCTGTAGAGCCCAACGGCACCTCGAATGGTTCCCTGTATCGCAATCCCGAGCCGCCCCGCCGTTTCTGTCGTCGCCGGCGACGAGTCGCCGGCAGGTTTGACCTGATGGACCTGGGGTTTGATCCCCCAGGGTCGCTGGCTAGTGGGGCCAGGCCCTGCTAACTTTAGTTAAATATTAACTAAACCTAATTAGCCACTAACACTGACCAGTGGGCCCCGACCCCCCTAATCCTTTAATTAAGCAGATAACCCCCTGTTAACTAACTGTGACACTGACATATGGGTCCCACAGGTCAGATTTGACCTGGACAACGCCCGTTGACTTGCTGACGTCACCGTGAAGTCATGCTGACGTAGTAATAGGTTTTCTGGATTTATTTTTATTCAGAAAATTCCAGAAAATTGTATAAACTTCTAGAATTCTTAGAAATTCAACCCTAACTCCAAATTAAACAAATTATATATGAAAAATTATCAGAAAAATTCAAGGATTCCATATGTACCATTTTCATACATGTTAGAACAACTTATAGCTGCTGTTTAGCACAAATCAATTAAATGGCATTTGAATAATCACATACGGAGTTTGAATTTGAATCTTGTATTCAAACCAACTTCATTTAATCTGTTGCTAGTTGCATTAGCTCAAAACACATTCATATTGCCATGTCATGAGCATGCATCATATTGTGCATTGCATTATTGTATTTCTTCTTTGTTGCCGGTATCTGTTCCCTCCCGGTAGACGATGTTCCGACGTTGTGACCGTTGACACTGATGAAGAGTCAATGTTATCTTCAGAGGTGCCAGGCAAGCAAAACCCCCTTGTTCATTCCGATACAATCCTACTCTCTCGCTCCTGCCCTCTTTTACTGCATTAGGACAACAACGACATATTTGTTACTTGCTGCGGTAGCTGAACCCCTTTATCCTTTGCATGACCTGTCATTGCCACAGTAAATAGATGAAACACACTAGCATGAGTAGGAGTTGTTTGAGCCCTGATGTGCCTACTCATTCATGCTTGTTTGTCATGCCTGCTACTGCTTAGAGTTGAGTCAGGTCTGATTCATCGAGGATGAATCAGAGGCGTGTGAACATGTCCTACTGTGTGTGAGCTAAGTGTGTGAACACGATTTGGTAAAGGTAGCGGTGAGAGGCCATGTAGGAGTACATGGTGGGTTGTCTCATTGCAGCCGTCCTCAGGAACTGAGTTCTGTGTTTGTGATCCATGATTCAGCTACTACCATGCATTGGGCCCGAAACCAATGGACCCTCTCGACTTCTTGATCACCCTTGTCCTCTGTCTAGGAGTTGCAAGTAGTTTCTGGTGTTTGTAGTATGCTGGAGGCCGTGCGCAGCGCTGACCGAAGGGGTGGGCTGTGATGCGGTAGGCACGTGGCATGGTGTACCGGGCGCCCGTTTGGTGTCTCGGGAACCCTGTTCACATCGTTTGGGGCTGTGAGCGAAACTCCGGCCGGATCTCCTCATGGATGGAACCCGAATAGGCGATAAACCTGGACTAGAGACTTGAGTGTTTAGGCAGGCCGTGGCCGACACCCACGTTGGGCTTCCGCTTGAAGGTTGCCGAGTACATGTCGTGTAAACGGCGGTAAGTGGTGAGAGCGTGTGTGAAGAAGTACACCCCTGCAGGGTTAACATCATCTATTCGAATAGCCGTGTCCGCGGATAAGGACTTCTGGGTTGCTTATATCAGTTCATAGACAAGTGAAAGTGGATACTCTAAAATACGCAAGATAAGCGTGAGTGCTATGGATGGCGTTCTCGTAGGGAGACGGGTGCTGACCATAGTGGTGTATTGATATCGTGAATATGTGGACTCGTGTGCGCCACCTCAAAAGAGTTACTTGCAGTCGTAGTTTAGGATAGCCACCGAGTCAAAGCTGGCTTGCTGCAGTTAAACCCCACCATCCCCTTTGTTGATAATGATGCATATGTAGTTAGTTCTGATGTAAGTCTTGCTGGGTACATTTGTACTCACGTTTGCCTATTTTATGTTTTTGCAGAGAGACTTCGGTCTCGCTAGTAGTTCCGCGTGGACTTCGACGTTTAGCTTGTTACCTCAGCTACGATCTTGTGCCCTCGGCAGGATCTGATAGATAGTCAGGCTCCTCAGCCTTTTTCATTTATAGATGTCTGTACTCAGACATGATAGCTTCCGCTTGTGCTTTGACTTGTATGCTCTGATTGTTGGGTCATGAGACCCATGTTTGTAATATCTCGCTCCTCGGAGCCTATTGGATAAATACTTGAGTTGTAGAGTCATGTTGTGATGCCATGTTGTATTTGCACATATCGAGCATATTGTGTGTATGTTATTGAAATGCTTGGTATGTGTGGGATCTGACCATCTAGTTGTTTATCCTTAGTAGCCTCTCTTACCGGGAAATGTCTCCTAGTGTTTCCACTGAGCCAGGGTAGCTTGCTACTGCTCCGGAACACTTAGGCTGGCCGGCATGTGTCCTTCTTCGTTCCTGTGTCTGTCCCTTCGGGGAAATGTCACGCGATGAATACCGGAGTCCTGTTAGCCCGCTACAGCCCGGTTCACCGGAGTCCTGCTAGCCCAGTGCTACAGCCTGGATTCACTCGCTGATGACCGACACGTTCGTTGCTGGGTCATGTATGCCTGTCCCTGTAAGTTAGTGCCACTTTGGGTTTACGACTAGCCATGTCAGCCCGGGCTCCTTATCATATGGATGCTAGCAACACTATCATATACGTGTGCGAAAAGACGCAAACGGTCCCGGGCAAAGGTAAGGCGACACCTGTGGAAATACCGTGCGTGAGGCCGCAAAGTGATATGAGGTGTTACATGCTAGATCGATGTGGCATTGAGTCGGGGTCCTGACAGCATTGGTATCAGAGCTTGACTGCCTGTAGGTTTACCAAGCCAAACTGGTCGAAGTTGAGTCTAGAAATTCTTTAGTTATATAAGGGAATTGATTGTGGGATGGAACGTCAGGCTCTTTTTACTCCTTATACCTTATGCCCTTCTGATCTGAGTCATCTTATCTTTCCTGCGGGTTAAGAAACTAGACTTTCTCTTCTTTCTATCAGGATCACGTGTTACTAGTCCGTAGACTTATAGAACTGTTGGACTTAAGCCTCGTTTCAGTTCCTATTACTTCTGTATGTTAACTGATGATCTCGAAACCTTGATATTGTGCTTCTGAGTGGTTATGCCACCATTTTTGTGATTGTCTCAAATCTTTTTGAGCATTTACAGCCGTTATGTTGTCCGAGTCATCCCAGGTTTCTAAATAGTCTGAAGCATTTGCAAAATCCCTTCCTCCCGTTCTGATGTTCCTTTATGCCAGCTCAATCACACTAATTGTTGAGTTGAGGTATTCTATTGCCTTGACATTTAAGTTGGAGTTATTGTTATGACCCTAAGTGCTTGGGGGATCATCTAGTGGTCTAGCCATGATCTGTGTTTCCAGTGTGATGATTCTGGCCGTCATTATCGAAAGCATCCCGTGATGCCATTTAGTTAGTAGGTATTCTATTCCTGGGTTCTTGAACCCGAGATTCACTCTACTTACTTCATGTTGATAGTGTTTGCTAGTTCCTTTAGGTTATTAGTAACCTTTGCGATAGTCCTCGAGGTTCATGGTACATCCTTCTTCCAATTACCATGAACCATTCTTGGCAGGAGTTCTTCTGAACCAAAAGATGACAACAAGAGTGCTCTCGATGAGTTCTCCATGCTATATTGTGACTCTGCCAGTCCTACCTCTCTGCATGGCTTATCCGGAAGAAACATGTTGAACTTGGTTCGACATACTAATCTATGCATCCACAACTCAGAAAATTATATGTTCCTTTGAGTTGTTCTCTTTAGTTGCATTCTGACCCTCGTCTATCAATTGATAGTCAAGAGTATGCGTGCATTCGTTTATCGAGGCCTATTACTCTTGTGGTCCGTCAATCCATTCTATTCCGGAATAACTAGGAGAAACAAACTCCAGTACCTCTTCCATATCCAGGATTGGGTCAAAGAAGTTGTGCTCCGCAGAACAAATTGCTAATCTAGCTTTTGCTCTGTTCTACCTTGGAGTATTACCATCTTTTATATCGGGATTGTTATAGGAATTGCACACCATCCTATGAACTCTTGGTACAGTGATACTTCTCGCCATCATTACTCATTCCTCGGTTCCATGTGGTTATACCCGGAATGTTGACAAGTGAATCGTGATGTGTGAAATCAATACTCCTAGCAACCTTGTTGCTTGGTAGTTAAATGGACAATAACCTCATTCTTAACGTGTTTGTTCTTGAATCATCATTCTAAGATTGATCGTGCTACCTTGTCCATCTTCCTGGTGCACATTTCGATTGATGAGTTAGGATTTTGTCAAGTCCTCGCTCATTTGATCATATCGTCTTGCCCTGAAAGGCAAGATTGTTCTCGAGCTTAGTAACATACCGGTGGTTCGTGACTTTCCAAATATCTTCTTGGAAGCGCTACCGGGTTATTTCCTAACTGTTATGTTGGGCTCGTGATCAAGTTGGTTTCTTGTGAACCACCCTTTCTCCAAGAATCTGTGTTGGATATCCCGGAGCTAGTTGGTTAAGCTAGACAACAACTTGGAGAGTTGGAAGATAAAATCTTGCCTGACTTAGTTCGTTCCAAAGGGATATTCTGGTGTAGTGTGTGTTGAAGAAAGATGATATCTTCATTGATTGGTCCCTATGATCAGTTGCTGGACCTATTGTCTTATCAACCCTTTGATTTGAGTGTGGGCTATCGTCAAATGAAATCAGTACCAACGATGCTCGTAATGTTGTCTTACTCGTGGTTGATCCCTCGAGCGTACACCATTACATCTTTGGTCTGACCAATGCTATCACCGTGTTCACATGATGGTGGAAGTCCAGTGATATGGAAATTCCGATGAGTTGTTGTTGAGCCCATCAGTAGCATTTTGTCTCCCCCCATGAATCATGTTGAACATCAACCTAGTGTTGGAAACTTGTGTAAGCATTTCTTCGTGTTTCGTTCATGAAGCCTATGTTTGGATGAAAGTAGTGACTTCCTCTAATTCATGTGCATCTGATGTAAGTTGCCGCCATGAATTCGAGGAAGATTGTTTTGTTTCCTTTGGAATCATCCCAAATCAGTCATGCACACGTGCGAAGTATTCTGTAGTCTGGAGGCTTGCAACCTTCATTCTATATGTGTCCCTAGCACACTAAGCCACTGATTGACTTGTTCAAGGAAAAGAAATCTATGCTTGGGATCTAATCCATGGACTTGCGTAAAGACTTCGATATCCTCGATTATGGTTCCCCACCTGAACTCGGTAGTGTTTAATTATAAGACTACTACATGGCCATGCTTGTCTGGGACAACGTGTTCATATGTTTGTAGCAGAACCAGCTCATGTTTTGGAGCTTACTATCGTAGTTCATTCCCCGAGAATCTCGCAACGTCATCTCGTCGATTTGTGTTGCAAACTTTCGTTTTTCTTCCTAGACTCGATGAGTCTGGAATATCCTGACACCAACCAGATCTGAATCTCAGGCAGATATGATGGTTTGGAGCATTTCCCAAAAACTATAATATCGGTCCCTCGGAAACCGGTAAAGTGGATGTCGTGGCCAACACACCCAGCCGGAAGACCTGTTATTATAATATCTTGATTGAGGAAGTTGGCCACCTCCCCATAAGGATCTCGTAGAACTTATTCTAGTAGTTGTTCCTTATGGATTTTTGTGCTCCCGAAGTCCTACCTTTTACTTGATGTTCTAGATATCAAACCATATCTATGGGTGGATTACGCTAGCACATCAAGGAGAACATTAGAAGCGGAGTGCTAAATGTCTCTCGGTCGATTATCCAGATTTTATTTCCTTGGCCCCGCCAAGGGTGAAATCTAAGAAAGTGTTATCTTCCTTTGCATCTGCATCATCCATCATCATTCATCGTGGTAGCAAGTTGTGTTGCCAGGATCCTTGACACGGATATTGGTAAAACCCTGATGAATATGGAAATGCTCAAGTTCTTGAGAGCACGCACAAGCGCTAGGTGTTATCATCGACACTAACTGGAGTGCTCTCAGTTTCCTCGGCAATGCTATAACCATTCCAATAGTGGAATAACTCTCTATTGTTGAGCCTCTCCCCAGTTACTAGAATCATTCCCATCATTTGCATTTTGTTCCCAGCTTGCACCGCCAATGTGCCATTCTACCATGGGTCTCTTCCATTTCCGGTGGTAAGCAAATTCATCCATTACGTTGTCTTCAACAAGGTAATCCACATCATCCAAGTCCGAGTATGCCATTCCACCGACCCCCTCCAAACGATCACTCGAAAATTGCCTTAGGTTGGTTTAAAGAGTTTCAATGATTTCTGAATCAAAGGTAATTCTTTTTGCCACTTAAGGGGATATATCTATGAGTCACCATCCCTAAGGTGCCTCGTTGTGGTATCATGGCAACTCAACTCCTCGCTACGTTGACAATCGTCTACCACCTTCTTAAGTGTGGAATTGTTGTCTACCTAGTGACCCTCGTCATCTGTCTCACTCCATCTCTTCAGATGTATGCTTCGCGTCTCAGCTCAAGAGATGTTGCTACGACTCACTTTGTGAGCTGATCCTAGGTTGATTGATCTTCGAGAAGATAGATTCTTCTAGAGTTTTCCTTTCCTCTTCTCGTCATGCTAGTTGGAGTTCTCAGAGCAAGACGACGGGACAAAGATGGTGATCGAATCAACGCTTTGATAAAGTGCACCCTGGATCGTGAAGATTGTGCTAGTTTGCGTTCCCCCTTCACCCTACCCTACGCTTGAATCTCGGGACGAGATTTTGTTTAGTGGGGGTGAGTTGTCACATCCCTGGTCCTGTTATGCACTAGGCTAGACCCTCATGTGAGCATCATGTTTTAATTCAAATGAAATTTGAATTGAGGGATTTTCAAAGCCTCAGAAACCTTCTAAAAATGATCAACATTAAAATCTTCTCAAAGAAGTCCAAGAAAATGTTCCTCTTAGTCTCTGAAAATATTGCAAAGAGGTAAAACTCAAAACAATATTTTTGGTATCTCAGAGTTAATTATTTTGGGCCTTTGAATTAAATAAATAACTATTTGCATTGGATATATATTTGATATATAAATAATATATGTCCAATACTACTGGAACATTTTATGTGGTTTGGTATATTTTAGTTCTAGCCACATAACTATTTTCAGGATTTTATAAAATGGTTTAGTATTTTACTAAACTAAAACAACACAGAACAAAATACAAAACAAGAACAGAAATAGGAAAAGAGAGAGAGAACCCACCTGGACTTACCTGGCGCTCACCTCTCAGCCCAGCCGGCCCAGCTCCTGTGCGGCCCAGCCCGCCACCGCTACCCCCCCTGTTGCCTTCCTCCTCTGCCAGGAGGACGGGCACGCGCCCGGCGCGCGCGGCCACGCGCCCCGGCCACCTCCTCCCTCCCAGCCTGCTTGGCTCCTCCTCGACGCCCCGGCGATGCCACGCGACCCCCTCGACCCTCTCTCACTCTCCCGTGTCTCCCCCCTCCGTCCCTATCCTCTTCTGCTCCCTCTCCCTCTCGAGCCCGAGCGCAGCCGCAGCCGCGCCACCGTAACGCCGCGGCCACCGCCTCCCCCTCGACCCCTCGCTATGCCTGCGAGCTCCGTCTCGACGTCCCCGACCTCCTCGACAAGCCACGACGCCACGGACGCGCTGCAACACCGCCATCACCACTGTCTTCATCGCCATGGCCGGAGAATCGCCGCTGCTCGATTCGCAGCAGCGAGGACGCCCCCGAGCTCACCAACCCCTTCGTTCGATCCACTGTGAGCTGCTGTGTCGATCCCCTCGCTTCCCTGGCACTTTTTCTCCTGCTAACGCCAATATCCACCGGAGCCGAGAGCTCTTCGCCGCCGGCCATGTCGCCGCCGTAGCCACCGTTGCCTAGAGCTGCAACCGAGCACGCGGCCGTGCTCAGTGCAACCCCAGGAGGTCGTAACACCCCTCTTTGCCTCCTGTCGTGCTCCCTAACCCCGAAACCCAGTTCACCCGAACGCCGGTGCCGCCGTGAGCTTCATTCCGGTGAGCTCCGGCCACCCCAGCTCGCCCCGGTTGCACCATTGGATGCGTCGGATCGCCAGCTTTCTGTAGAGCCCAACGGAGCCTCGAATGGTTCCCTGTATCGCAATCCCGAGCCGCCCCGCCGTTTCTGTCGTCGCCGGCGACGAGTCGCCGGCAGGTTTGACCTGATCGACCTGGGGTTTGACCCCCCAGGGTCGCTGACTAGTGGGGCCAGGCCCTGCTAACTTTAGTTAAATATTAACTAAACCTAATTAGCCACTAACACTGACCAGTGGGCCCCGACCCCCCTAATCCTTTAATTAAGCAGATAACCCCCTGTTAACTAACTATGACACTGACATATGGGTCCCACAGGTCAGATTTGACCTGGACAACGCCCGTTGACTTGCTGACGTCACCGTGAAGTCATGCTGACGTAGTAATAGGTTTTCTGGATTTATTTTTATTCAGAAAATTCTAGAAAATTGTATAAACTTCTAAAATTCATAGAAATTCAACCGTAACTCCAAATTAAACAAATTATATATGAAAAATTATCAGAAAAATTCAAGGAATCCATATGTACCATTTTCATGCATGTTAGAACAACTTATAGCTGCTGTTTAGCACAAATCAATTGAATGGCATTTGAATAATCACATATGGAGTTTGAATTTGAATCTTGTATTCAAACCAACTTCATTTAATCTGTTGCTAGTTGCATTACCTCAAAACAGATTCATATTGCCATGTCATGAGCTTGCATCATATTGTGCATTGCATTGATTGTATTTCTTCTTTGTTGTTGGTATCTGTTCCCTCCCGGTAGACGATGTTCCGACGTTGTGACCGTTGACACTGATGAAGACTCAATGTTATCTTCAGAAGTGCCAGGCAAGCAAAACCCCCTTGTTCATTCCGATACAATCCTACTCTCTCGCTCCTGCCCTCTTTTACTGCATTAGGACAACAACGACATATTTGTTACTTGCTGCGGTAGCTGAACCCCTTTATCCTTTGCATGACCTGTCATTGCCACAGTAAATAGATGAAACCCACTAGCATGAGTAGGAGTTGTTTGAGCCCTGATGTGCCTACTCATTCATGCTTGTTTCTCATGCCTGCTACTGCTTAGAGTTGAGTCAGGTCTGATTCATCGGGGATGAATCAGAGGCGTGTGAACATGTCCTACTGTGTGTGAGCTAAGTGTGTGAACACGATTTGGTAAAGGTAGCGGTGAGAGGCCATGTAGGAGTACATGGTGGGTTGTCTCATTGCAGCCGTCCTCAGGAACTGAGTTCTGTGTTTGTGATCCATGATTCAACTACTACCACGCATTGGGCCCGAAACCAATGGACCCTCTCGGCTTCTTGATCACCCTTGTCCTCTGTCCAGGAGTTGGAAGTAGTTTCTGGTGTTTGTAGTATGCTGGAGGCCGTGCGCAGCGCTGACCAAAGGGGTGGGCTGTGATGCGGTAGGCACGTGGCACGGTGTACCGGGCGCCCG
This sequence comes from Triticum dicoccoides, assembly GCF_002162155.2. Taxonomy (NCBI): domain Eukaryota; kingdom Viridiplantae; phylum Streptophyta; class Magnoliopsida; order Poales; family Poaceae; genus Triticum; species Triticum dicoccoides. The sequence continues at coordinate 100,378,836 of NC_041393.1, forward strand.
TTTGGTGTCTCGGGAACCCTGTTCACATCGTTTGGGGCTGTGAGCGAAACTCCGGCCGGATCTCCTCATGGATGGAACCCGAATAGGCGATAAACCTGGACTAGAGACTTGAGTGTTTAGGCAGGCCGTGGCCGACAGCCACGTTGGGCTTCCGCTTGAAGGTTGCCGAGTACATGTCGTGTAAACTACGGTAAGTGGTGAGAGCGTGTGTGAAGAAGTACACCCCTGCAGGGTTAACATCATCTATTCGAATAGCCATGTCTGCGGATAAGGACTTCTGGGTTGCTTATATCAGTTCATAGACAAGTGAAAGTGGATACTCTAAAATACGCAAGATAAGCGTGAGTGCTATGGATGGCGTTCTCGGAGGGAGACGGGAGCGGATCCATAGTGGTGTATTGATATCGTGAATATGTGGACTCGTGTGCGCCACCTCAAAAGAGTTACTTGCAGTCGTAGTTTAGGATAGCCACCGAGTCAAAGCTAGCTTGCTGCAGTTAAACCCCACCATCCCCTTTGTTGATAATGATGCATATGTAGTTAGTTCTGATGTAAGTCTTGCTGGGTACATTTGTACTCACGTTTGCCTATTTTATGTTTTTGCAGAGAGACTTCGGTCTCGCTAGTAGTTCCGCGTGGACTTCGACATTTAGCTTGTTACCTCAGCTACGATCTTGTGCCCTCGGCAGGATCTGATAGATAGTCAGGCTTCTCAGCCTTTTTCATTTATAGATGTCTGTACTCAGACATGATAGCTTCCGCTTGTGCTTTGACTTGTATGCTCTGATTGTTGGGTCATGAGACCCATGTTTGTAATATCTCGCTCCTCGGAGCCTATTGGATAAATACTTGAGTTGTAGAGTCATGTTGTGATGCCATGTTGTATTTGCACATATCGAGCATATTGTGTGTATGTTATTGAAATGCTTGGTATGTGTGGGATCTGACCATCTAGTTGTTTATCCTTAGTAGCCTCTCTTACCGGGAAATGTCTCCTAGTGTTTCCACTGAGCCAGGGTAGCTTGCTACTGCTCCGGAACACTTAGGCTGGCCGGCATGTGTCCTTCTTCGTTCCTGTGTCTGTCCCTTCGGGGAAATGTCACGCGATGAATACCGGAGTCCTGTTAGCCCGCTACAGCCCGGTTCACCGGAGTCCTGCTAGCCCAGTGCTACAGCCTGGATTCACTCGCTGATGACCGACACGTTCGTTGCTGGGTCATGTATGCCTGTCCCTGTAAGTTAGTGCCACTTTGGGTTTACGACTAGCCATGTCAGCCCGGGCTCCTTATCATATGGATGCTAGCGACACTATCATATACGTGTGCCAAAAGACGCAAACGGTCCCGGGCAAAGGTAAGGCGACACCCGTGGAAATACCGTGCGTGAGGCCGCAAAGTGATATGAGGTGTTACATGCTAGATCGATGTGGCATTGAGTCGGGGTCGTGACACCTAGCCCCGCGCCCGCCGCCGCCGCCACCCGTTGCTGCCGCCGCCGCAGCCGAACCCCGCTGCCGCCGCCGCCGACCACCACCGCCACCCCACTCGACCCACCGCCGCCCTCGCTGGACCCACCGGAGGTAGCCGCCTGCCGCCGCGGTTTTCGTTAAGAAAACCGTCGGTTTTCTTTTAAGAACCCTCGGTTTATTTATTTTAATAGATCGGTTTTATTTATTTTCCGGTTTAGTTATTTCGTGAACGCCCTCTTGTTCATTCATTTTAACGAACGGTTTTCACCGTTTAGCCACAGACAGCGAACGTTCGTTCGTTAGCCTGTTCGTCAGTTTTTCTTTTTCCAGGGTTTTTCCGCGATTATTTTCAATCGTGATTTCAGCTCGAATCTTAGTTTTAGTTTATCTTTTCGCTCGTTTATCGGAATCAGGCGATTCAAGCGCCTAGATCTTTGTCTCGAAGCCCTCTTTCTGTTTAGCCAACTTGAATAGGATTTTGGTACTGTAAAATTTGACTTAAGTCCAGATTAGTAATCGGATCTTGTTTCTTTCGCAGTTTGAGTTTCGTTGCTTCGTTTGATTTGATTCTTTTTGCAAACCGGAGTTCTTAAGTTGAACTTTCTGGTTAGATCTCTTATTTGAGTCTTATCCTTGCTTTCGGTTGATTGCTTATTGCATACTTTTTTGTTTGCGATAGAGTACCCGGAGTGCAAAGCGTGCTACTACGAGTCTCTAGGTTTCACGGATCATCAGCAAGGCAAGTAACACTTTGATCATACCTCTTTACTAACCAGTTTTAGGACCTGTTTATTATCAAACCTTTGGGAGTTACTTCTACATACTGCTTATATTGCTATGATATGCTAGTAGACGTGGATTGGGTGAGTGTATCCATGACAGATGTGAGTTTTGTTAATTAATGGTTAACTTAAGGTGGCAACTTTAATACACATCTGGGTGGATTGAGGCACCTGGAGAACCCAGTGTTGTTCTGTTTTTCTGGAAATCCCGGGGTACCACGTGATTCTCCTATGGACCGCCATCTAGGCTCAATGGGATCATAAGATTATCCATGATAGAAACTTCTGTGTGCAGCCACAATCTATTATGGGCTCTAGCATAGTTGATTAAGTTGCAAGACCTCTTTCAGTGATGGGCTAACAGATGTAGGGGAAAGTAGGTGTAACTGTCCATCCAGAGTAAAGAGTTATTGTTTCTGAAAGACTGTGTCTCGGTCATCCGTTTCTCAAACAGAATGTCGTGCGAGAAATCCAATGCAGGCGATCGAGTCTTGTGGGGAAAAGTGCGCAAACCTCTGCAGAGTGTACAAACTAATCATGGTTAGCCGTGTCCGCAATTATGGACATCTTGAGTATCTGGTTCTTGGATTATCATGTTGATCTCATCACGTTACTTAAATAATATTGATTGGGTTTAGTGATGATGCTTAATTGGGATTGAGTTGGAGGAACCTTCTCAATGTTTAACAACCACCATGATAGTTAAATAAATTTATTCCTTTGTTGTAGGGAAAAAATGGCTTTATGCAAAACTATAACCATAGAGCTTTACACCAGCCATATTGCATGTAGTGATAGCAATTATCTGTTCATTACTCTATGTGTTACATTGCTAGCATATTCCATGTGCTGACCCGTTTTCGGGCTGCAACGTTCATGTTGAAGACTTTTCAGACAACGAGTAAGGTGCCTTAGATCGTGATCATTCACTGAGCTATGCTGTTGGAGTTGATGGACTCGCTTTATCTTCCAAGCCTTCCGCTGTTACTATTTTTAGATGGCCTTAAGCCATATTATTGTATTAAGTTCTCTTTTGAGAACATCGATGTAATAAGTGTGTGATTGCTAATCTGTTATAAATCCTTCAAGTATTGTGCGTGTCAGCATTACCGATCCAGGGATGACACTGATGCACAGAGATCAGACTGTTTGAGGTCTGGTCGCTACATGCTTGCTGGCTACTTGTTGTGCGTGCGCGTTTGTGTGCTGTTGCTATTTGTTGTGCAGCAGGGTGATGTGTGTGTGTGAGAGAGAGAGAGATAGAGAGATAGAGAGAGAGAAATATATATATATATATAGAGAGAGAGAGAGATAGCAAATGGAATGATCTTCCACATTGACTAACTCGTGACACACTTGGTTCAGTTTCTAAATTTAATCTAGTTCAATTAGAATTTTAATTCAGTTCAAAGATTGTTGCTATTTATCTCCTTTATGTTCAGTTTTGTGTTCTGTTGTTTGTACCAATTGATCCTTGTGTTAATGTTTGTATATATTGTTCACTTCTGATCCCATAGTGAGGTGAAAAATGACAAGCGAGCTAAGTACTAGTTCGGAGAGTTTGCAAGTTTCAACACATAAACCTAAAAAAGTTCATTGAAAACGTTTGGTTTGCCTGTTCCGTGAAAATGTCTTGCTAAAGAAATATCTCGTGTGCACTTATTTATTCACCTGAATATTTGGTTTGATTCTCAGGTGCGAGATGGCTGCCGCCGACGTTGCTAAATCCCTCTACAAACTGGTGGTTGGCTGCTCCAAGCTGTAAATGTGGTCAGATTCAGCAGCTAGCTCTTCCTCGAGCAACCATTTGGAGAACTTTATTGTGTTCTTGTGGTGGTGATTGATTTTAGGATCAGTAAAGTTGATGTTCGTAGCTAGCTTGCGTATGGAACCTGCAAATTCAATATTGGCATTAGATTCAATTATTGTACAAATGTCCTAGTGTTCACATTTATTTGGGTAAAAGTTTATTTTGGTTCAGCTACATAAACCATGTAGGTTCAGTGATGATGATACCATAAGTTCGGACAAGAAAATAAAATAAGAATTAAAAACAAAAAACTTTAAATTCTATAAGTTCAAGTGCTCATCCACACAAGGTAATTCAAGATGGTAAAAGTTCAAGTTGCAAAACAAGAGAAGTATAGAACATCGTTGCAAAAGAAATTTGACTTCCAAAAAAATAAGAAACACATAAAAACATTTTTTTTGGAAAAAATAGCATTCAGTTCAATGATATAAACCATGCAAGTTCGGGGACTACAATATAGTAAACCGTTGAAAACTTACGAGGAAAATATTACCCAAAAAATAGAGCAAAGTCTAGTTAGTGAAAACACGCTTAGTACAAACCCATGTAAACATCAGTACAAGTACTCATTTTTCAGAACCATTCAAAATTAATCTACAAAAAGTAGCTCAGTACAAAAACGCACATATATCAGTACGAGTACTCTGTTTTTCAGACGGGAAAGCAACAGAGTCCGCCTTGCCGTATTCAAAATTAGTCTTAAATGGTTGCGAATTTGACAAATTTTTCAAGATGACTAAGTTTCACATTTTCGATAGCTTTCCAATGTTATATTATTTGCCCCATTTCGATAAACTTTTTAACAAAATCGCGTTCGAAATTAACTTTCACTGTATTTGAATTTGTATTTAAACCATAAGAAATTATAAAAACATTTCAATACGAAAAAGTTGCGCAATTTCCATTGGTTTCCAACGCTATATCATTTGCGTCAATCCGACAAACCATTTGCGATAAAACACGAAAATATGTTTCGCCAAGTATTTCACCATTTTCAAATTACTTTTAAATTGTATAGAATTTGAAAAAGTAATAGATATATGGAAGACGCGGATGTTTACCAGCTTTCCAATGCCATCTTATTTGCTCAATTCCTACAAACCGTTTGAAAATTGAGTCCAAAATACGATTCGCTTTTTCGGTTTTGAAAAAATGGTTTTTTTCAAAACTACTCTTAAATCATTACTTTTTTTGCAAAAACAAATTATATGTTTGTAAAGTAGATTTCAAGAGCTTTCCAACTATATATTACACGCCTCGTTTTGACAAAAAAATCAAGAAATTTTGAACTAAAGAACAAGATTTTCAAGGGGAAAATGAAAGCATCAGTTCAACCGCTCGAACTCATCAGTACAACCAACTGAAACTGTCAGTTCAAGTAGGGAAATAGAATAATATTCTGTTACGCGAAACAGAATATCACATATGTATAAGTAGGGTCTCCTCCTGTGCATTCCCAGTTCTAGTTATTATTGCTTCGTGGCTTGGCACATGTTGGCCTCCTTTTCCTTTTTTTCTATTTTTTTGGCACCCATAAGGAATTACCACTGAAGCCATCGAAGAGTGTCGCTCCTTTGTTGTTCTTCCTAGAAAGAAAGAGGGGTGATGGAAAAAAGACAGAGGGAAATGGGAGAAGGCTGCTTCCATCTCCCACAGGTCCATCCTCCGCCGTCGTTTCACTCTATTCATTGCCTCCATCCGTTACCGATGTCCGAGAGAAAGGGCATTCGCCATGACCATCGGTCTATCCCTAGCCACCCTAAATCCACCATTTACACTACAAAAAAATACACTTCCGTGATGATATGCGTTTGTCACAATAGGTCACGTTTTCTGTCATGCATGTACATTCATGATGATTTTATGACAGAATCAAGATAGTCATAGCCGTGCTATCGTAGAAGTGTTCCATAACATTACCAAAATTATCATCACGGAAGTGTCCACTTCCATGACGATAAATCATGCGTCACAGAAGTGCTTTCATCAAGGGTGACCGATACGTGGCATCCACCGTAACGGAACGTCGTTAAGCTACCGGGTCCGGTTTTGGATCCGATAACCCATTAACAGCCCAGACCAATGGGGATTTTCCACATGTAAAATTATCATTGGCTGGAGGAAACATATGTCAGCTTCGTGTTGGCACATGTGTCACTCATCCAATGGGCGAGATGCGCCTATGATATGTTGACATGTGGACATGCCCAAAAGTGGCCCATAAAGTTTAAATGGGCCGGCCCAACTAAAGGCCCACAAGATTTTGCAGACCACAATGTGCCGGCTCAGCTAAAGGCCCACGAGATTTTGCGGACCATAGTGGGCCGGCCCAGCTAAAGGCCCACATGAGTTTGCAGGCCATAATGGTCCGGCCCAGCTAAAGGCCCATGAGATTTTGCGGACCATAATGGGTCGGCCCAGCTAAAGGCCAACAAGATTTTGCGGATCATAATGGGCCGGCCCAGCTAAAGGCCCACGAGATTTCGTCGACCATAATGGGCTGGCCCAGCTGAAGGCCCACAAGATTTTGTGGACACTAGTAGACCGGCCCATTAACAGGCTGCCATGTTTTGGGCCAAATGCCGACGCATATTTGATCCGGTCCATTAACAGCCTGCCATGTTCTGGGCCTAATAAAGGCCCATATGGGATCCGGCCCGTTAAAAGCCTACCACGTTCTAGGCCAAATTACAGCCCAGATCAGGTCCAGCCCCTTAAGAGGCTTTGGGCTAAATTATGGCCCATACCAGATTCAGCCCATCAACTGGACGCTATGCTTTTGGGCCCACTTGCTAAAGGCCCATTTAGTAATTCGACCTGATATTACTTTTTGTCTGTTAAAGGCCCGTTTAACATTTCGGACCTATATTTATTTCGGCCTGTTAAAAGCCCGTCATATAGTTGGGCCTAACTACGGCCCAGTTTGCATCCGGCCTGCTCACAACCAATAATCTAATTGGGCTAAACAAGGACCGAGACAATTTTGGCATGTTAAAAGCCCGTGACTTGATTGCCACAATCATGGGCCGGGGTCTATTTCGGCCTGCTGTCGGCCCGTGAGCTGTTCGCCATGTTTCAGGACCAACCTACTTTTCAGCATCCTAAAAGCCCATCGAGTTTTCTTGCGAAAATAGGGTCGGCGGTTTACTAGGCCTATTAAAGGCCCAAATCTACTAGTGGGCCAGTTTACATTTAGGCCTGTTAACGAACCAAGATGACGGGGCCCATGATGCGGATCATACATAGTGATTTGCATGATGGCCCGATTATGTACCGTAATTTTACGGTTTGGTCGGTTAACTGCGAAGACATGATATATATACAGTAAAATAACTGCAGCATCATGAATAAGAAAAAAACTAGACTATACAATAAACAAATAATGGTGTATTACATCCACTGGGCATCAAAGTTCGCCACTATGATAACAAAGCACAAGCAGATAGCAGATTACATACACTGGGCATCAAAGATCGCCACCAGTGCAAATAAACACGCCGACAAAATAATATACAAAACCAACAACACTTCAATAGAGTTCAAGAAAGGTTAGCCCTGCTCGGGAGCTGCAACGCAAGCAGCTGAGTAAGCTGATGAGACTACGCTTGTTTGACACTTATATCCTCCTCACTCTGAAAGATAAACAACCAGACAGATGACAAGTTTTGCACATATAAGTATCAGTTCTGACAATTCATCACATTTCTTACTGATGAATAAAGTGACATAGTTTAAAATAGCATTAACACAATATGGTATTGCTCAGGTCAAGACATGGCAGGAAATGATATTGTGAAGGAGTTGGCAGCTTCACGACACCACTTGATTACAGATCAAGAACTCATAAGTATCAATGGTTAGTGTGTTGTCAATTTATCCCATTTCAGATTGGCAAGTAAAGAGACAATTTAAATAATAGTAGAATGATATGACATTGTTCATAGTTAAGACATTGCAGAATATGACATTGTGCTGTAGTGGGTAGGTTCACGACACCACTGGATTACATATCAAGAACAGAAGCATACATGCAGTGCAAAAGAAGATCACTTGCTCTGTATAGTTTAATTTACATGGTATGAAGAAGGAACTTGGTTGTACAACTGAAAACTTAAATTGAGAAGGACAAACTTTTGTATATGAACTACATAATAAACTATAAACATGCAATTTGATGCAAACACCAAATATATACATCTGTTGTAGTCATGCCTAACCAAATATACACAACAAAGTTTGAAGGCTTGAGAAGGACAAGCTTACATTATTGGTGAAGACCATCTCTATAAAGCCCTTGTCCATGCTGATGGAGGGGCAATTCAAGAAGTTTATCACATAATCTTCTCCATAAGGATTTGACTTTATTCTACATTTTGTCAAGAGTAAATATATATGTGATAATATAAGAAAAAAATGGAGAATATTTAAGATAAGATGAAGAGTGATGCTACATAACCAAGTAGCTATAAATGTAAGTACAGCGATACATGCAAAAGGCACAACCAAGAGCAATGCAGAGCTAAACTTCTTCAGCACCACCGGTGTTACCCAACCTTATGGTAAGAGTAAATATAGATCTGATGTGTAGAAAATGGAGGACAAAGGAAAATAAGCTGTAGAGTGATGGTACATGAACAACTACCTGTCAATATAAGTACACTAATAAAGGGCAGCAGGTACATACAAGAACAATGCAGATCTAAAAAAATTCATTGGCAATGGATAACTCTACACTAATGTAACCATTCATACAGATCAGATAATTTGGAGCGAACAATTGATAAGCAAGCTATCATGCATACTTCTGTCACATAATGAACCAGGTATGTATGCAAGTACAGTGATACAGGACAATAGGTACTAACAAGAGCAAAGCAGCGGGCATCATATTTGCGATATCATGTCGTTCTTTTCAAACCGGAATTCTTCTTCGAGTAGATTAGTTGCAAAAAAGATCCGCAAGGCACATGCAGAAAAGTAGAAGTTCAAATTGTCATGTGATTTCATAGACAGTACCTCATCTTGGGAACGAGACCAGTGCATAACAAGGTTTTTCCATTCAATGTCTTCTAAATTTCATAGGAGACTTCATTGGAAATTCATTTATAGACTTGCCATCAAAGCGTGACAGAATCAAGATAGTCATATCTGTGTTGTCCTAAAAGTGTTCCATGACATTACCAAATTTATCATCATGGCAGTGTCCACTTCCATGACGATAAATCGTGCGTCATAGAAGTGTTTTCATCAAGGGTGACCGACACGTGGCATCCACCGTAATGGGGCGCGGTTAAGCTATCGGGTCCGGTTTTGGATCTGATAACCCGCTAACAGCCATGACCAATGCCGATTTTCCACGTGTAAAATTCTCATTGGCCGACGAAACCACGTGTCAGCTCCCCGTTGGCACAGGTGTCACTCATCCAATGGTCGAGATGCACCTATGATATGTTGACATGGGGACGGGCCCAAAAGTGGCCCATAAAGATTAAATGGGCCAGCCCAACTAAGGGCCCACAAGATTTAGCGGACCATAATGGGCAGGCCCAGCTAAAGGCCCATAAGATTTTGCAGACCATAATGGGCCGACCTAGCTAAAGGCCCAACATTCCCAGTTAAGGCCCGTACAACTAGTGTCAAATCACCCGTCAACGGCCCATCCTAAACTTGTCATCATCGCGGCCCATGGTCACTTCTGGCCTATTAACAGTCCGCTAAGTATTTGGGCCGAATTACGGCCCAGTGTATTTTCGGCCTGTTAAAGGTCCTGCTTCAGTTGGGCCCATTTAGAGGCCATTGAAACTTTCGGCCCATAAACGACCGTGAAGGATTTGGGTCATATTCGGCCATGTCTGACATTTGTCCTATTAGAGGCCCACTATAGATTTGGGCCACTTTCAGCCTGTTGTGATTTTCGGCCTGTTAACGTCGGACGAAATCCATGGGCCATATGTGGCCCAACGTCACATCGGGCCCATTAACAACCCATATAAAAATGACATTAATCAAGCTCGACCGAACTTTCGGCCTGTTAAAGGCCCGTGTAGTAGGTCGGCACATTTACGGCCCGTCTGAATTTCGGCCTGTGAACGATCCACATTGTAAATGGGCCACCATTTCGGCATGCTAAGACTAGTGAGTTATTTGGCAATCTCACTTTTGGCCTATTAAAGGCCCATGTGTTTTATGGGCTCGAGATATTTATACATGTAAATGACCTATTGTTACCGAGGGCCCAAATTTTGTTTAGGCCTGTTAAAGGCCCACTATGGGCACAAGCCTACCAGAAAAATATGAAAGCTTATGCTGATTTAGGCCCAGATATTTTTAGTGGGCTACATGTAAATTTCGGCCCATAATCAGTTTTGCCCAATTGGAATGGGCCCGACGAATGTTGTCATGTTGGGCTCCTACGAAGCTTTCGGCCGAATACATTACTAAGATAAACCTACACTATACAAAAATAGCATCGTAATTACTGCAGCCTTTGGCAGCATCATAAATGATGTATCACAACAAAATAAATTCCAACCATACAACAAAAGGCATGTTGGCATAAAGTTTACAGTCCTTGCAGATAAAAGCACCATCAGATGTATAGAAGCACAAATCATTTGACATGAGTGCTAATGTTTCAGGCTGTAGAATCTGGTGGAGCAGCACGTTCTTCACCTTTTTCCTCTATTGCTCTTGAACAATGAAGCGAATGTCTGATAGTCTGGTTTCAAAACCATTCATATCTTGATGACATATGTCAACCACTATTCTTGTTTCCGAAGTGACGTCCATTAGGGATTGGACTTGTGTCTGGAGAACAGATATATCACTCTGTCTACCCTGAAGATTTTGTTCAGTAGACGATTTGGACAAGGTTACCTTGACAACGAACCCAGAATTGCATAGGAAGGTGCTTTTTGCACTGTTAGTGGAGAGATACTGACGCACTGCAGCAAGAGGTGACATTGTGCATGTGGTAGCCTCATCACCTTCACGTGGTTGTTGCTGTTCAATCATTTGTTCCATAGCTTGCCAAAAGTTTGAACTTGTAGATTAGTGTACCAGATAAGTTACTAATGAGACAAAAACAAACAAAGTAGGTTACACGTTTATAGATAACTTATTTTGGTGAACTACTATAATATATTAGCATAAAATCAGTTTCGGAACATATGTCCATGTAGCATGCCTACTGTATTGTCTATTTCCTCACATTTGTTGGCATCTAAGGATAAAGAGACATGGTTTAAAGTAGGATGAACATAGTATGACATCATTCATATCATGGGCAAACAGATATAAAACAAACATGCTATTTTATCATTGTGTGCGCACATGAACATCACAACTAGATTACAGATCAAGACCAAAAAAATATCCTTCATCACTTTTAAACCATGTAAGGTGAAATGATACGTTAATACAACTGTGTATAAAACTGAACAGAGTAACTGACATTGGATACAAACCAAGAAGTTAAATGAACACATCATAGTACCAGTCAGTTCAAAGGCAGGAGGAGTAAGGACTTACAACAGCGTCTTGAACTGGTGTGCTCATGCCCTTCATCTTGCTGGTGTGGCAATCGTTGAAGATTTGCACTACATTCGGTTCAGGTTCTTTTTGGACGCATGGGCTTTCCTCTGTATTTGGAACAAGTCAATATATATACGATAATATGGCACAGAAAAAAGGAGGAAGTAGCAGCTATTTACAAGAGCCTCACAGTGTGCAATATAGCTAAGAGATCATGTTGTCTGTTGGAATTTCACTTTAGAACGGTTGGTCTTGTTCTTCAAACAGTTAGCCTAGACGAAGATACACTTGTAAGGCACATACATAAATACAAGTTCAATATGTGGTCTGATCAAATACATATAGCATACCTGATACTTTGGATCAGACCAGTGTTTAACAAGGGTTGTCTAGTCTTCATCTGTAATATATTCCACTGGAGATGTTTGAGCGATTTCATTGTTAGCCTTGCGTTCAAAGTGAGATTTTCTAAGGTGGCATCGATACTGTCGCACAGCAGACTGAAAAACATGAGTGCATGCTTGTTTAGTTGCATCATCTTTCGGATCCAACTTGAACCTCATCTGTTGAAAAAAGAATGTGAGTCTTATTTGGAGGAAGCTAGAAAGTATGGGACAGAGCAAGACAATATAACTAATTGTGATGAATAACATTACTTATGGATAAATGATAAGGTGTTAAACTGGGTATTGTCTTTCTCATTCCTGTACTGGATCCATGTTGGGCGGATATGTGCATGACACCTAACAGCAACGGCTTCCTCTGATACTAAGTTGGCTGACTCTATAGTATCATGTGGCCTTTTTAAACCTGCCTGAAAATGGATCTCCATTCTTCCTGCTTTAGATTTTGTTAATCTGTCAAGCATTATCCCTGATGTCTGTTTCCGCTTGCGCTGTGGTGCTAGTTCAACAACTCATATGGAAAGTGTTAGTGTACATCAAACTGTGAGAGTACATATAAAGGAGCATGCAACTACAACTTGCCAAGTCCTGTTGTGTCAGCAGTGCTTCGGAAGTATTGTTAGGTGTGTAGGCAGCTTGGGAACTGGCCAGTTCTGGAGCAAACGAATGAGTAACTCGTTGAGATGCTGGTATAGTTGAAGCGGATGCAACAGCTGGTGGAGCAGGTGATACTGTGTTTGTAGATTTAGACGCTGGACTTGGACCTTCTACTGCACTATAAGTACTAGCAGAATCTCGAGGGCAGATCCTTTTCCGTTTCACCCGACGAGTAACACCATTCCCTACTATATTCTTTTCCTTGCTCTTTTTTGACTTTGCCATGTCAAGCCGTACCCACAACACAAAAGAATAAAATCGCTCTTCAGAACTCATTGATGCATGATATAGACAAGCAATACTTTGATGTAATACAACCGTATGAGGACGGAATATGTAAGAAAAACAGGACAGTGTGACATATTCACAGCTACGATGTGTAAACTAAGTAGAAGGATTTTCAAGAAAATAGAAGTAATGCAAGCTAGAAATCATATGAAAGATGCAACCAATATTACTCTTCCAAGTTAAAAGTGTCTTGTCATAAGTGGCAATTCAAAAAATTATTAGTAGTACAACATAGAAATCAATGTAAGATGCAACCACTATCAAACTGCCATGTTAAAAGCGTCCAATCATGAGTGACTGATGCGGGATACACAAAAACAATACTTTGATGTAAGAACATGGTATGATAGATAGATGTAGTGTATTCTAGACTCAGAAAGCCATGTCATATGCACATGTATAACGTATAAACTCAGCAGGTGCAATTTAATCAAAATAGAAGAAATATAGGCTAGACAACATATTCAACATGAAACCAATTATCACACTGTCAACTTAGAGCAACCACCTGCGATGGTGGAGTACGAGAGATGAACTCACCATGTACACTTGGGACTTCAACTTCATTAGCAGTAGCAGTGGCAAATCTAGAGAGTCTCTGTTTGCATCGGTGTGGAGGACCACCAACATCCCCTAACTTACTCTTTTCCTTAGTATTTTCTGATATTGCCTTATGAAGTCAAAACCACAAGAATATGAATAAAATTAGCTCCACATAACTAGTTGATGCATGATACAGACGAACACTACTTTGAAGTAAGGCAAGTGCAAGATGGGAGGATGGAACATATACAAAAAATATAGTGTTTCATATTCACACGTACGATAGGAGGATGGAATATGTATGTAAAAATAGTAAGCAGAAGGCATTTCAACAAAATTAGAAGAAATGAAAGCTAGGCACCATATGAACATGCAACCAATATCACTCTATCAGGTAAAAAGTGTCTCGTTGTAAGTGCCATTTCAAGAAATTAGAAGCAGTACAAGCTAGAAGACAATGCAAGATCCAACCTACATCATAGTCCCAAGTTAAATGTGTCTTATGGGTAAGTGATCGTTCCAGGTATAAGTTGTAAGCTACACAGATGTAATTCAACATAATCAGAAGCAATAAAAATTAGACACCATACGGAACATGCAACCACATATAACAGTTCCAAGTTAGAGCAAGCACCTGTGATGGTGGAGTAGGGGAGATGTGCTCATGATGTACACGTATGTTCTAGAAAAAGGAAGACGTGTCATATTCACATGCATTATGTGAAAAGTAAGCAGATGCAATTCAACAAAGTTAGAAGCAATACAAGGTAGACATCATACGCAACATGCAACCACATATAATAGTGCCAAGTTAGAGCAAGCACCTGTGATGGTGGAGTAGGGGAGATGTGCTCATCATCTACATAGCTATGTTGACTGTCCAGCCTTGTGTTGTCTTGCAAATCTTGTTGGGAGGATGGCGGAGTAGAATCTGTAGAGACCCCCTGGTTGAGTTGCTTTGTAGGACCACCATCATCCACTGCCGGACTAATTTCCTTCAGCTGTAATGATTTTGCATTGTGAAGTCAAAACGATAAGAGAAAGGAATAAAATTCGCTCTTCAGAACTCATTCATGCATGATACTGACGAACACTACTCGGATGGAAGGCAAACACATGATGCAAGGATGGAATATGTACGAAAAACAGGATGGCATGACATATTCACACCTATGATGTGGTAACTAAGCAGAATGCATTTCAACAAATTAGAAGCACTGCAAGCTAGACACCATATGAAAGATGCAACCAATATCACTCTGCCAAGTTCAAACTGTATGGCGTTTCAACAAATTAGAAGTACTACATAATAGAAATCATATGCAAGACACAACCAGTATCACAGTGGCGACTTAAAGGTGCCTTATCATAAGTGACTGATGTAGGATTTGCAAGAACAGTAGTCTGATGTAAGAACATGGTGTGAACAGATATAGTATGTTCTAGAAACAGGAACACGTGTCATATTCACAGGCATTATGTGTAAAGTAAGCAGATGCAATTCAACAAAGTTAGAAGCAATACAAGCTAGACATCATACGCAACATGCAACCACATATAATAGTGCCAAGTTAGAGCAAGCACCTGTGATGGTGGAGTAGGGGAGATGTGCTCATCATGTACACAACTACATTGACTACCTACCCTTACGTTGTCTTGCGAATCTTGTTGGGAGGATGCCGGAGTAGAATCTATAGAGAACCTCCATTTCAGTTGCTCGAAAGGACCACCATCATCCAATGCCTTACCAATTTCCTTCTGCTTTATTGATTTTGCATTGTGAGGTCAAACCGACAAGAAAAGGGAATATAATTCGCTCTTCAGAACTCATTCATGCATGATATTGACGAGCACTATTATGATGAAAGGCAATGTCATGATACAAGGATGGAATATGTACAAAAAAGTGGACGGCTTGACATATTCACACATATGATGTGGTAACTAAGCAGACGGCACTTCAACAAATTAGAAGCACTGCAAGCTAGACACCATATGGAAGGTGCAATCAATATCACTCTGCCAAGTTAAAATTGTCTCGTCATAGGTGGCGTTCATCGAACTAGAAGCACTACATGCTAGAAATCATATTCAAGACGCAAACCAATATCACACTGCCAACTTAAAGGTGTCCCATCATAAGTGACTGATATAGGATACACAAGAAGAGTAGTTTCATGTTAGAACATGGTGTGATAGACAGATATAGTATGTACCAAAAATAGGAAAGCATGTCATATTCACACGCATCATGTGTAAGCTAAGCAGATGCAATTTACACTAATTAGGAGCAATACAAGCTAGACACCATATGCAACATGCAACAAGATATCACACTGCCAAGTTAGAAAGCACCTTGGATGGTGGAGTAGGGGAGCGGAGACTAGGACCTTGTAATGCACTAGCAGTACAAGGAGAATCCATACAGATGCTCCGTTTACATTGCTGCAGAGGACCGCCCTCATCGCCTTCCTTACTCTTTTCCTTCCTATTTCTTGATTTTTCCTTGTCAAGTCAAACCCACAAGAAAAAGGAATAAAATTATCTCTTTAGAACTCATTGATTCATGATACTGACAAACACTACTTTCATGTAAGGCAGCCACATGATAAGAGGATGGAATATGTATGAAAAATACGATGGCGTAACATATTGACATGTATGATGTATAAAGTGTAAACTAAGCACAAGGTGTTTGAACTTGTTAGAAGCAATGCAAGCTAGAAACCATATGAAAGATGAAACCAATAACACTCGGCCAAATTAAAAGGGTGGCCTAAAAAATTTATTTGACCAAATTAAAAGCAATACATGGCAACAAGCTAGAAATAGTATGCCATATGCAATGAATAAAGGTGTCTCATTGTAAGTGATTGATGTAGGATACAGAAGAGAGGTAGTTTCATGTAAGAACATGGTTAACACATAGATGTAGTGTGTACCAAAAATAGGAAGGCATGTCATATTCACAGCTATAATGTGTAAACTAAGAAGATGCAATTTACCCTAATTAGAAGTATTACAAGCTAGACACTGTATGCAACACCCAACCGCATATCACACTGCAAAGTTAGAGCAAGCACCTGGGGAAGTGCGATCTTCAAGTACAGAGCTACGTTCAATGTCTTCATTTAGGCTTGCTGTTTCTTGAGAATCATGTGGAGAGGATGATACTGCACTATTTATAAGAGTACCGCGTCTCATACTAACCCACGGGCGTGACTGTCTCATCATAAGCGATAGATGGAGGATACACATGAACTGTACTTTGATGTAGGAACATGGTGTGATAGGCAGATGTAGTATGTACCAAAAATAGAAGGCATGTCATATTCAAATGTATAATGTGTAAGCTAAGGAGATGCAATTTAACAAATTAGGAGCAATACAAGCTAGGCACCATATGCAACATGCAACCATATATCACACTATCATGTTAGAGCAAGCACCTGGGGTTGTGGAGTAGGGGAGATGAGATTTGGAACTTGCACTGCAGTAGGAGTAGCAGGAGAATTTACAGAGATCATATGTTTCGGTTGCTCCAGAGGAACACCATCATTCTGTTCCTCTGTCCTTTTAGATTTTGCCTTGTCAAGTAAACAAACAAGAAAAAGGAATGAAATTCGCACTTCCAAATTCGTTGATGTATGGCAACCACGTTGTAGGAGGATGGAATATGTATGAAAAACTCTAAGCAGAAGGCATTTCAACAAATTAGAGGAAATGCATGTTTGAAATGTTATGCAAGATGCAACCAATATTACACTATCAGCTTGAAGGTGTATCATCAGAAGTGATTGATGAGGGATACACAAGAAAATTAGTTTGATGTAAGAACATGGTTAATAGGAAGACGTAGTATGTACCAAAAATAGGAAGGCATGTCATATTCACAGGTATAATGTGTTAACTAAGAAGATGCAATTTACCCTAATTAGAATCATTACAAGGTTGACACCATATGCAACATGCAACCACATATCACACTGCCAAGTAAGAGCAAGCACCTGCGATGGTGGTGTGGGGGAATTGCGGTCATCAACTAGAGAACTACGTTGACTATCTTCATTTAGCCTTGCTGTTTCTTGAGAATCATGTGGGGAGGATGACACTTCACTCTTTAAGCGAGTAACGCGTCTCCCAGTAACCCACTGGGGTGACTGTCTCATCATAAGTGATTGATGAGGGATACAAAAGAGCATTAGTTTGATGTACGAACATGTTTAATAGACATATGTAGTATGTATCAAAAATAGGAAGGCATGTCATTATCAAAGGTATAATGTGTAAAGTAAGCAGATGCAGTTTAACCAAATTGGAAGCAATACAAGCTAGACACCATATGCAACATGCAACCACATTTGACAGCGCGAAGTTAAAGGAAGCACCTAGGATGGTTGTGTGTGGCAATTGAGATCATCAACTGCAGAGTTACGTTTACTGTATCCATCTGCTGACACTGCACTCTTTAGAGCGCTGAAACGCTTAGTGCTTATCTTCGAATTACAATGGAGCGACTTTTGTCTTTTATTTTTTGTATTCATCAACACCGCGCCAGAGTCTGAAATACCCATTCATAAAAAAACAATAGTGAGAGTATGGGTGAAGTGTGTGCACAAGTAGTACAGTGTAAAGGTAGCAGATAGCAGGTCAGTGAGAAATAAATGACGGGAGACATATGATAGCTCTACAACAGGCATGGCAGACGAAATTACTACTGGATTCTATGAAAATAATACTCGACTGAAAACAAATAGGTCAGTCCATTTTTTCTGCACCGTCTGATGTACAAAGAACGGGAAGATCACCTTCGTCTACCTCCACCCAGTCAGTGTTACGATCTTCCTCGAAACACCAGCGACCACTGGCCTAGTTCCATGCCTCCGCCCTCCCTCAACCTCACCGCACCATCGTTCTTGGCACCTCCCCCGGCCATTCCTTCAAGCCTTGCCGACCTCCAGATCGGGCGTAAGCAGCTCCTTCTCCCCACACCCCTATGATAGACACCAATGTGCCACTTCCCCGGTGAATAGGTGGACTAGGTGCTCCGCGTGCCTAAGTGGGTGATGCTTCTTTTAATTGTGGTTTGACTGACCCTGAATTGAAATCCAGGCGGGCTACTGAACTCTAGCAAAGGTGAAATAGTAAATGGGAGGAAACCTTCTGCATTTAGTATCATGAAGAAGATGCGGTAAGAAGCGCTCAACTAGTTTCTTTCGTGGGATGAACACGGTGTGAGGAGAGACGTAATATTTGCATGAACAAGGGAAGAGGAGTACCTCTTTCTGCTAGCAGTGTTGTGTCCTCCTTCTATTTTTCCAATGATTTTCTTGTGGTTCGCGGGAAACGAGAAGTTGTGGAGGACAGTGGAGCCTTGGAAGAACCCATGGTCAAGTTGTTGAGTTTGGTGCAATGGCTGTCTGTCGGCGGCGGGGAACCAGTTCCGAGGCGGTGAACGATGGTGCAGCAGGAACAGCTCCGGTGCGGTGGACTGTTGCGATAGTGGAGCGACAGGGGTGAGGCATAGGACGGCGTGGTCAAAGTGGTTCTAGTACGACGCACGTCGGCGTCGGCGTCATGGAGGCAGGTCTGCCTCGGCTTCAGCTACTAATTCCTTAAGGGTGTTGCGGTTGCGGTTGCGTTGGACGAAGACGTTGGGGTACCGACTCCGGCGTGATGGAGGAGGGTGGCGGTGGATTGGGCGCTATGGGGTGGAGGACGGAGGAGGCTGGGGTTTCGCGGCTGGTGGAGAGGGCATTTTGGTACCCATGGAGTATGAATGGGGAAATGGAGGGAGGGGGAACTAAGGGGGAACAATGTTTCAGTTTGGGACACGCTTGTTTGAAATTTGGGGAAAGTTACAAACTTTGCCCCCATCTAAAATTTGGGACATATTGCGGGTTGGGGGTAGGACCGTAATCTTAGGTGTCCCAAATGGTGGGCAGGCTAGATTTCGGTCGAGCGCATGTGTGTTTAGGTGCCCACGGCGTATGAATGCTTCTCGGAGGCGGTTGAGACTGGTGTCTTGGTCAAGCTACAAACCTACCCCGGTTTAGACCTTTGGACATCGGGCCAATAGGCTACATGGGCCAGAGTCAGGACAGTAATTTCCTACCACCAAACATTAGTCTCGCGCGGTTTCGGGTGACCAGAGGCTTATTTGGCGCTTCGTTCAATATTTGGGAGCAGAAGCATTAACATTTTCGGTTCTCTTGAATTGAACTTTCAGGATTTGTCAAACTTCACAAATCATTACTCTTGAAAATCCTAAAGCTATGATTATTTTGGAATGGAGGGGGTACATTTGGATATACATTGTACCCGAGTATATATTAAAAAAATATGAAACTTACTTCAGTTCATGCATGGTTCCAGATATAATCTCCTTGGTTGCAAAAAAATTTAGTTAGGCATGCGTATGAATATATACCATGTTCAAACGCACAACAAAGATTGGCGCCCCCTCTTAGATCTGATTTAAAAATGCAATTATATCGGGTTCAAATAGATGAATGCACTTCCTGTGAATTTGAATCTTCGAAACCCCCTTTATGTTGAATTCAAGATGTATTCTATTTCATAGCTAGCAATTTAGAATGTATCCATGTAAGTGACAAATGTATAAAGTGCTTCACACTAAAAACATGGAGTGCACTAATTAATGTTTATATACGAATTGCAAAAGCAATGCATTGCCTGTATTTCAAACTGCTCTCACTCTATATCGATAATACAAAATAAACACATGCACATGCTAGACTTCAATAGAGTATGGGTGTCTGATATACCGATTTTCGTTCATACATAAATTGCAAAATTCATGATCTCATCCAAAAATAATAATGCAATTTATATTTTAATTTAATGCGTAGAACCGCCTTTTACACGTAGATGCACTATGCATCGGCCCATTCTCACACACGCGCTATATATCTCTCTATCTAACGCATAAGTGCACACACTTTATATGCATCGGCATTTCTCTTTCACACATGCTCACAATCTCTCCCGGGGTGTCGGGGTGTCTCACGCACATGCTCTCTCTCTCTCTCTCTCTCTCTCTCTTTCTGACTACTATGTACCACTCTTTTCACTAATCTCAGTTGCAAAACACTATTCCTCTCACATGCATATATACACATGCACGGTCTCTACTAGCCCTCTATATGCACATATATGTGCCTACGTGTCTCATGCACGCACATTATCTTTAGGCCTCTCTCGCACACATTGCCCCCGACCCCCCTCCCCAGACACACCTCTCTCTCAGTAGTTCGCAGATATGATTCCATCAGATCATTCAGAAGGATATCCCTGACTGTTAGGCTGGATGGTAATACGAGGAAAAGTTTTACCCTAGTTTGGACCCTTGCAGTTGAGGAAAAAGCCTAGTTTGGACTCTTGGTACTATATATTAGTGATAGGGGTGTGTACAAAGTACACGTGAATACCCGGCATTGTACGTGTGTGTATACTATCGACAAACTAGCCCCCAAGATTCTATAACATACTCGGGGCCTAGGGTTACAAATCATATATAGTCGGCATATCACTGGTGGGGATAGAGTCCTCCACGACTCTCGTAACTTCGTGTTGTATGCCGAGTCCTCCACATGGGTCTTCGTATAATGCGTCTCGGTCCAACCTATGTGGCGCAGGATGGAACCGACCCATGAGTCCTCATGTTGACCCACCACAACTAGAAATGATGTGCCCACCCCAACTAGAAATGATGTGCCCACCGCACCACACACGCAGTCGGCCACTAAGAAAATAAGAATATACAATAGTACAATGTTATACATGAAAGTTAATTGCATGGTGCATCCAAAAATATTTGTTCTGCATTGTGAATGCTTATATTTTTCTCCTAAAATATTAGTCATGGGAAAGAGAAATGAAGGGCATATCTCTCCTTATCTCCACCGGACACCCCCTATTTCTACACCACTTTCACGTACGCACACAAACTATCTCTCGGCCCTCTAAAGTATGCATGTCCATGACACATTCATGCATGACGGTCACTGTATTTCAAGCGAAAGCACTATACGGTCACTAGACTTCAGAATATGCTCATTACAGTCACCGTATACGCTCTCGTCGTGACCATACGGTATCTAGCTCATGATACATCTTTGTATTTTGTTGATGACACTGACGGACTTTGCATCTAATGTGTGCTCTGTATTTTTTTGATGACACTAACTGTCATTGTATTTGAAGCGAAAGCACGATACGGTCACTGGACTTAAGAATAAGCTCATCATGGTCACCACATACATTTTGTGGTGCTAACCAACTTGTGGTTGGATGGTTAGGAGGACAGTGGTTTCTCGAGCCCACCAGGGTTAATGTCCCGGTGCTTGCATTATCTTGGGTTAATTTCAGTATTTTCTAGTGATGTGCATTCAGTGGGAGGAGACATTGCACTCGACTACGAGGCACCTATGGTGACTTCGTAAAATCTCAAGATCATATGCTGGCTCACTCTCTCGAAGGTGCTCATAGCGGTAGGGTCTGCGTGTGTGCGCATATAGCGGCGAGTGCTTGCACGTATATATGAGCCCTTGCATCTGTACCGTGTTAAAAAATTACATGTCGTGATTATACGGTCACTGGCTCACCCGTACAACTCCATATTTTGTTGATGACACAGTCAATTGACTAGTCAAACATTCCACGTGTGCAACTAGTGTTGCACCATCGGGGCGCGTAACCATGGGGCCAACCTGTCAGCGCGTATATGAAAGAAAGAAATGGTAGTTTGAGTCTGTAATGTGTTAATAAAATACATTTTAGGGTGACCATATGGTCACTGGCTCATCGTACAGCTCCATAATTTGTTGATGACACGATCAATTGACCAATCAAACAGTCCATATTCAGCATCACACATTACCATAGGACCCACCCGTCAGCGCGTATATGAAGGACAGAAATGGTAATAAATTAGTGGTCGGTGGGGATTCGAAGTCGTGAGATCTCTGGTTGGCAGTCGCCGGCAGTGGGGGCACGGTGATTTGGCGGTGGCGT